>NC_143527.1:30724104-31070528 GCF_031878675.1 Megascapheus bottae
TCAGGAAAACGAATAACAACAGATGGTGGAGGGGATGTGGCAAGGAGTGATCACTATTATACTGTTGTTGTGAGTGCAAACTCATTCAACCACTATAGAAAGCAGTATGGCAGTGCCTCAAAAGACTAAACATAGAGCTCCCCTATGACCCAGCAATTCCACTACTTGGCATTTACCCAACCATCCAGAAACAAAGACATACTAAATCCACTAGCGCAACAATGTCATTGCAGCACTATTCACCATAGCAAAGATGTGGAACCAAACTAGATGTCCCTCAGTTGATGAGTGGATCAACAAGTTGTGGTATTTGTACACAATGGAATTCTATGCTGCTGTCAGAAAGAATGACATCGACCAATTTGTTAGGGAATGGAAAGACTTAGAAAAATCATATTAAGTGAATTAAGCCAGACTGAAAGTAACATAGGCTCAATGATTTCCCTCATTTGTCATAATCAGTAGAAACCTTGGGCTCTACTAGCAGAGACCTGCAATAGAGCAAAACCTTGATACATAAGGCCATATAGTATGAAGCTAATTGAAAGGACCTCCAGCATATTGAAACAAAAGCCATATAACTAATGATTGTTGTCCTTAATGTACTATGTTATCTCTCATCTCCTTTGCTGTGCCTTGGGTATCTCATATAGTTACAATACCTCACTTTGTTATCTGATATATTGAATTTATTTGCATTTGGTTATTTGAAATTTGATAGGGAAGGGGGGAAAACCAAGATGGGGGGGCTGTAGGGGGGGTAAAAGGTACCAAGACATGTGAAAGGGTATCAATGTATGTGAATTAATGCACCTTCTATATGGCAAATATCATGTAACCCTTTTATTAATTACAATAAAAATATAAAAAAATAAAGAATCCTATAGATTCTACTCTCAAGCTCCTTGAGCTGATTCAAACCGTTGGAAGGGTAGCAGGGTATAAAATTAACCCTCAAAAATCAACTGCCTTCTTCTAAGCCAACAGTGAGAGGTATGAGGCAACAATCAGGAAAGCAACTCCTTTTGCAATAGCCTCAAAGAAAACAAAGTACTTAGGAATTACCTTAACTAAGAATGTAAAGAACCTTTTTGATGAAAACTTTAAAACCCTGAAAAAGGAAATTAAAGCAAAACTGAGGAAATGGAAAAACGTCCCATGCTCCTGGATTGGAAGAATCAACATTGTGAAAATGACAATCTTGCCAAGAGCTATCTACAAATTCAACGCAATACCCATTCATATCCCAATGTCATTCTTTAAAGAAATAGAAGAGGCAATTCAAAATTTCATATGGAATAATAGAAGACCCCGTATAGCAAAAACACTTCTTAGCAGAAAGAACAGCGCAGGAGGAATTTCAATATCAAACTTTAGACTCTATTACAAAGCTATAATTATCAAAACAGCTTGGTACTGGCAGAAGAACAGGCCTGAAGACCAATGGAATAGAAATGAGGACCGAGGTATTAAACCACAGACCTATGGCCACCTAATCTTTGATAAGAGAGTCAAAAATATAGAATGGAAGAAAGACAGCCTCTTCAACAAGTTGTGCTAACAGAACTGGGTAAGCACCTGCAGAAAACTAAAATTGGATCCTTCTTTGTCGCCCTGCACTATAATTAACTCCAAATGGATTAAAGACCTCGAGGTAAAAGCTGACACACTGAAAACTTAACAGAAGGAATAGGAGACACACTAGGCCTCTTTGGCACTGGTCGAAACTTTCTTAATAAGGACCAAGAATCACAACAAATCAGAGAAAGGCTAAATAAGTGGGACTGCATTAAACTGTGAAGCTTTTGTATGGCAAAGGACATAGCTAGTAAATTAATTAGGAAGCCTACAGAGTGGGAGAAGATCTTCACCAACCATACAACGGACAAAGGCCTCATATCTAAAATATATCAACAGCTCAAAAAATTGAATCAATCCAAAACTAATCTCCAAAGTAACAACCATCCCATTAAAAAATGGGCCAAAGACTTAAAGAGAGTCTTCTCTGAAGAAGAAACAAAAATGGCCTATAGACACATGAAGAAATGCTCAAAATCTCTGGTCATAAAAGAAATGCAAATCAAAACAACTCTAAGATTCCACCTCACTCCAGTTAGAATGGCCAGGATCAGGAAAACTAATAACAACAGATGCTGGAGGGGATGTGGCCAGGAGGCATCACTACTACACTGTTGGTGGGAGTACAAACTTGTTCAACCACTATGGAAAGCAGTATGGCAGTTCCTCAGAAGTCTACACATAGAGCTCCCTTATGATCCAGCAATTCCACTACTTGGCATAAACCCAATCATCCAGAAACAGGGACATATTAAAATCACTAGCATAATGATGTTCTTTGCAGCACTATTTACCATAGCACAGATATGGAAACAACCTACATCTCCCTCAGTTGATGAATGGATCAACAAGATGTGGTATTTGTAAACAATGGAATTCTTTGCTGCTGCCTGAAAAAAAACGACATCGAAGCATTTGTTAGGAAATGGAAAGACTTAGAAAAAATCATATTAAGTGAAGTAAACCAGACTTGAAGGAACTTAGGCTCAATGGTTTCCCTCATTTGTAATAATCAGTAGAAACCATGGGCTCTCCTAGCAGAGATTTGCAATAGAGCAAAACCTTGATACATAAGGCCATATAGCATGAAGCTAATTGAAAGGACCTCTAGGATATAGAAACAAAAGCCATATAATGAATGATTGTTGTCCTTAAGGTACTATGTTATCTCTCATCTCTTTTGCTGTCCCTTGGTTATCTCATATTGTTACAGTAGTATCTCACTTTGTGATCTGATATATTGGATGTATTTGTATTTGGTTATTTGAAATTAGATAGGGAAGGGGGGAAAACAAGATGGGGGCTGAGGGCGGGTTATGGGGTCCAAGACATGTGAAAGGGTATCAATGTATGTGAATGAATGCACCTTCTATCTGGCCAATATCATGTAACCCTTTTATTAATTACAGTAAAAATATTTTTAAAAAACCACTTATATAAAATAAAATAAAGTAATATTTAATTTTGTGTCTTTTCTTCCTTTCTTCTGAAATTCCCTCCCTTCCGGGTCTTTCTGCCTCACTGGGCTTTTTCTTACTCCTCATATGAGGAATGTTGAAATAATGGGATGCTTCACCTGTGGCCCTAGAAAGATGCTATTCAAAGGGAAGACACATAAAATATTTAGTGCTTTGACACCGTCTGTGACCTGCTTTTTTATTGCTATAGTTCAGAGAATGTTAAAAGGATTTTATTAATATGACTAGAGCTAAACACAGACTTGCTTTAAGATGTTTTATATCTGTGCAATCTTTATAAAATTTTGCCTTTTAATTAACCATTAATTGATTTACATGCTTATCATTTTTGAGCCAAATTTTTACTTATTTTGTAACACATACATCTAGTCATCATCTTGACACTGATGAAATCAATATCAAAACCTTGCAATGAATTCTTGGAAGTTGACCTAATGCCCTTGTCTGCTGTTTTCCAGTTCCAGATTAATTTTCTAAAGGAAGGACTATCAAATTCCCAAGGAGATTGTATAAGTAATCATATGGATATCGCATTTGAAGTTACTTTATTTACACATTTATGTAGTTGTAATGTATTATATATCATGTATAACAAATTACATATATAATTATATGTAGCAATTTAATAAATATTGTTGGGTTTGATCCACAAAAATTATGTAATTGGAGTGAGTTATTTGGTGTGTATTATATTTCATACAAAATTCTCATGAGCTTGCATTGGAGCTTAATTCAGTTTTCAAATTTGTTACTGTTGTGGACAAGGACAATAATGTATTACTTTTAAAGTTACAAATAAGCCAGGTACTGGTGGCTTATGCCTATAATCCTACCTTCTCAGGAGGCTGAGATCTTAGGAGATAAGTGGATAAAATGCAAATGGATTTGGAATGTTAGTGCAATAAGCATTAGTAAGGTCAGCATTAAATAATATTAATTTATCAATTTTAATAATTATTTAGATCTGCAAGAAAGCGACTGAGTACATTGAAGTAATATCTTTCTTCGTGTGTGTGTGTGTGTGTGTGTGTGTGTCTGTGTGTGTGTTTGTGTGTATGTGTATTCATACGAACATATTTCTTGTCCTGAATATATTCCTCAGCTAGAACTCGGGTAAATCTTTAACTTTTCTAGCAATAATTATAAATATATAATGATTATATCATGAAATATTTTCAATGTTTATAAGGGTATCAAAATCAATATTATCATATGTTAATATTAGGCTCCTTGTCCAGGTGCGGTGACTTCATCCACATACTGTATCTATTCTATCGTCTATTCCCTTGACTTTTGTGTATTTCTTATTAGGCTTGATGAGCCTGGGGTTTTAAATGTGTCTCAGTATTCCTAGGCTATGTTTCATTCCCTTGCTTTTTTGTCTGGTTGGTTTTGGTAAGCCTGGCATTTGAGCACAGTGTGTGATAGTAATACGTAGGGGGTCTGCTACTTGAACTACATCTATAGCTATTTTTGTCTTGTTTTTAATTTTTACATTAGAGTCCCAGACTTTCTCTCTGTACTCAGTCTCAAACTGCTGCCCTATCAATTATCATATAATTGCTATTACAGATGTATGCTTTACACCCTCAGACTTTTTTTTATCAGATAGTCTTAATTACTTTTCCCCTGTTTCCCTTGAACCATGATCCTTCTGCCTCTTTTGCCAAGCAGCTGGAGTTACAGGTGTGAGCCACCTTGCTTAGCTAGTTCTAACATGCCCCATGATCTACTCTGGACGTCATTCCAGTTGAGAATGTTTCCTGACTTCATTCTCTCATAGCATCTTGTGTTTTCTTACAGTAGAAGTCCATGTGTTCCATGGTCTGTTAAACTCTGTTCTTTCTCCTGCAGACTGGAGACACACATTCCAGCATAGTTGACTGGTACAGACCACTTTTTGCCTTCATTTTCCATTTATCTCTTAATAAAGATATTACCAGTATTTATGGCTGAGTTCCAAGAAGAATCATCTAGTAGATAGGTGGTGTTATTTTCTCCTTGCCTACATAAAAATAGGAAAGGTTGAAAGAGTCCTCAGTAAATGATTATATTAATATGTATTTATTTCTAGTCATTAGACAAAAAGAACCCCATAAGAACTTTTGCAAAAGGGGCCAGGCTGAATTTAACAAAAATAGGATCCTTGGATGAATGAATTTTACATGGAATTAGCTTTTTAGGAAAATGGTACTACTAAATATGAACACACTCTCTACCTTTACATATGCATACAACCATACACATTAAAGCAAATCTAAAGACAAACATTTCACCCAGAAAACTTTCAGAACAAAACATGCAAATATAACTCCATAATTTTGTATAATTTCCTTCTCTTTTAAGTCTCAAATAGAATTCTTAAAAATTCCTTTGAATGATAGCTGCAATGCTTATCTAATCTCAACTCTTGGCAACTGTCAGCATACATTTCAGAACAACTATTTCCTTACTATTTATCATCTTATGACTATCTATCGACATCTTCTCCAGCCAAAAAAAACCCCTCTAATATCAAGCCATGTCACAATGACTTCAGGAAAGACTTCACTAATTATTGTCAGAAGATCAGGTGCTATAGAAAGCCTTTCCTGACAATGGTATAGAATGAGTTTTTAAATAAATTCATTCATTTTGCCCATTTATACAACATTGAAAGCCACATTAGGCCTTTTCAACACAAATCAGAGCAACAGGAATCTAAGAAGTACTTGGCTGAGCTGTGAACCTGGAGCATGCCTCAAACGATGCCAGTTTGATGTCTCATAATGGGAAGACCAAATGGATTTGATAAATACAGCAAGAAGCTGGCCGTCTAATCTGTACTGATGTCTCATTGTATGGCTCTCAAAATTATTTACTTCAAATATTGACAAGCGACCAATTCCAAATAATTGTGTCATTTCATTCATTGTCAATTCAATGAAATTTAACTTTATTAACATTACAAGATTCCAGGCTTCCATCTAGCTCTGATAAAACATGTATTGTTTATCTCTTGCAAAATATCAGAAAATACATTTCACATGAATAAGTATAAATTGGACACAATCACCACTCTATGACATGTACAGAGACTGACATTTAAGTCAGTTTTGGAAAACTTATGGACTATTCCATTATTAAATTTAGGGTTTCTGTAGGAACAAGCTTGTAAATATGTAGAAATACCAGATGATTTCCAAATTGCCAAGAAAAGTATTGGAAATTCAGTACTTTAGGAGTTATCTTGCTAATCATAAAGTTTTTAAATGTTAATCAAGGGTTATTTTGCCCAATCCAAATGAGAATGTATATAAGTTGACAATCATTCATGTTTATATTAAGGTATTTCTTTATTTGGCAAGATGCTTTATACTGTGTAATACCTATTTAAATGATTAATACTAACTTACCAAGACCGATATAACTTTTAGTTACAAGGAAATATTATATTCTTTAATTTAATTGGTTTATTTCTTTGTTTATTACAAGGTACATGTTTTGTTACTGTCTCTATTTGTAAGTGAGGTGAGAAAATACTACCTGTTAAGTTGGTAGACATTGAACATTATGAAATATAGAATATCTAACATGGTTATGTACTTGTTTATCTCTCTGGATTTCTTTTAGTCTTTTCCCTGAACATTGACTCTCCCTACTAAATAAGTGAGCTACTAAACTAAAATGAATAATAACTGATAACTTTTAGTAGTTTAAGAACTTAAATTGCATCATGATCTTTTTGCCTTAGTTCAAGTGCTTCCGAGATCACATTGTATATTTTTTAATACATCCCAGTATTTCCAGATGTAGCTCAAGGGATGTGTGCTTGTCTACTCTGTAGTTTGAATAACCATTGTTTTCCTTCATGTATTGTATAATATTTTAGTGGATTTAGCTTTTTAAATTGGTTTCTATTCTAGAATGTCTCTCTTGAGAAATTTTGATTTCTTTTGTATTCAGGACACCAGGGAAAAAGTTAGCCCATAACCCACAGTGTATTAAATGAAGCTATGTTAAAATTTGTAATTTAATTGCATTGAATATAAAGTGCTTAGCCTAGGGAATTAGTAACAAAAAGGCTAGTGACAGAAAAGAGAGAGGTTCAATTTTAAAATTAAGAAGATCCCAGGTGACCTACTATTTTTGCCAACAGTATTAATTTGGGAAGAACATCAGCAATTAGGTTTTAAGTAAAAAGTAACAAATTAAAATAAAATCTAAATAAAAACAATTATTAGGAATTTCTTTTTACAATGTTTGTTTCTATCATGTGACTTAGAATCCTGTGATTCAAGTTTAATTCTCGGGGTTTCTTTTTAAGCTTAATGTTCCTTATTTTATAGGTTCTTTTAACTCCTTTTGCTTGGTCACTATTCTTTTTTTTCATATATATTTATTGCAATTAGTAGAAGGGTTACATTATATTTACCAGATAGAAGGTACATTACTTCACAAACATTGATACCCTTTCTCATGTCTTGGTCCCCATTTCCCTCCCCCCACCCCCACACCTCAACTTGTTTTCTCCCCTTCCCTATCCTATTTCAAATAACCAAATAAGCATATATACAATATATCAGATAACAAGGTAAAATACTATAACAATATGAGATTACCAAGGGACATCAAAAGAGATGAGAGATAACATAGGACATTACGGACAACAATCACTCATTATATGGCTTTTATTTCTATAACCTGGAGGTCCTTTCATTTAGCATCTTCCTATATGACCTTATGTGTCCAGGTTCTTTAATTGAAACTAAAGTCTTTTCATACACAGCTAGTAACATTTTTTAGCAGTGAGAATGGTTTAAAAGCCCAGTTTCCTATTTTATATAGTTCTATTTTGCCATCTGACCCTTTCACTGACATTAAATACTCCTTTCGTGTCCTGGAGATTTTATTAATTCAAATGAATCTACTTCATGGGTTTTTGAACATTTACTGCCAAAATGTGAAATGTCCTTTGCAATTTCCTTTTCATTTAGAAAGAAGTGTGTGTGGGGGGAGGGGTGTTTGTGTGTGTGTGGTTGTGTGTGTGTGTGCACTTACCCACATGTGTGCAAACATCCATTTTGAAGATTAACTTCTGATACTTACTGCATGTGTCTTAAGCTCATATGATAAACTTATTTATTAATCATAATGGCTGGAGATGTTAATTCACAGCACAGTAAGTTCTTTTCCACTGCCTGAGTCCTGATGTGGTGGCTACATCGTTGACCCAGGCCTTCCATGCTGGTGTGACATTAATCACTGTGAAAGGTAAAGCCCATAGAATCATAGCTTGAAGAGAAACCTGTCTGGCAATAATTTGCTATAGAGATTTTAGGTGTACACTGGGTATAATTTTCAATCCATTCTGTGATAAGAACACATTCATAATAAGGGACAAGAATGAAGTCAGATGTTGTATTTGGGGCAGAATTTCACAACTTTGCACAGAATTAGCAACAAATAGTAGAGACAAAATTACAGGTTGAAATTAGGTACATCAAGGTTCCTGCTGTCTCTTATTAGAAGTCTGACTCCTTTACACAAATATTCTAGAGCTATTTTCTTTGTGTGATTAACAGAACACAAATCCCAAATAACAACAGATTTATTGAGAGAAAAAATTTACTGAACTATTTAAAAACACTTATTTCCAAGTTAATATACCTTGGATGGATCCTTTTTAAAATATTAATGTTTAGGAAGGTGACATCAACAAGGTGACAAAACAAAAAGCCAAAAACACTTCTTCCTTGAATAACAACAGTATTTGGACCAACAGCAATATTTGGACTAATTGTCTTTGTAAGATATGAAGGAAACAGTTAAGAAGCAAGGTTGGTTTGCAAGAAGCCAAGTGCATTGATGTTGGTAAGACTATTTGTGGTGTTCTATCTGGACAGACCATATACCAATATAGTGAAAAGTTGTCAGGAGGAAATCTCCAGCTCTGGACTTGGCATGGGGCAGGGGTAGGAAAGATGAGGTTGTATGTGCAGTGTTCTGACATTTCCAGGTGCTAAGGAATGGATGCTGGCTCAGAGGCTGATCTCACCTGCCGTGTTCTATGAGTTTGGAGGCAATTAAGAACAGAAGAGTTGAGTGGTGTGATAACAACTGAACACATGGCTGGGAAAGCAGACAGAGACCAGTGCTTCTGAGTAACTTTTCCATTTGAGGAGAAAGGAAAAATACAACCCATATCCAATGCATGGGATTTTCATGGTAGCTGCCTAAGAGATTGGATTTTTGTCTTGTCTGGTAAAATGAATGAAATCTGGCATACTCCAGGAACTTGGGTGACCCTGGTAAGTACATATCTAAGTAAAATGGAAGGAAGAAAAGAAAAAAAAAAACTTAGCTTTGTAAGATGCTTGCTTAGAGGATCTATTCTATAACAGCTGGACACCAAAGTCAGGAACATATTATGAGTTACTAAATAAAAAACCCCTAATCCTTTTAGATTAGAATCTCACAAATTATTCACAAATAACTCAAAGGAAACACAAACACAAACAGTACTCCCAGAATTTCCAGACACAGTGATTGCTGAGGTCTTCCCCACTTGCTACAGGAAATCAGACATTTATAACTGGAAAAGGTAAGAGCATCTTTCAAATAAGATCACAAAGTTACAAGGACTAAAAATATCCAACTAAACCAAACCAGATGAATACTGTCACTACAGCAATGCCAACAAAAACAATAACACATTTCAAAGATAATGGTCACTTTGAGGGACTCAAGTCAATCTCAGAAATAAACTCTAGTGAAATGAAGGCATATGAATTACCTGAAACAAAAGAAAAAATGTAATTGTGTTAGTGTGTGAATGCTTCTATGAGCTCAAGAAATCATACATGAAAAGGAAAATTTCAGCAATGAGAAATTATAAAACATAACCAAATTTTCCTAGAGTAAAAGTCAAAAGTATAATCCAAAAATTAGTCAGTAGAAATAATGAACTTATTCACAGATTTTTTGCCAGTCCTGGCAATTGAACTCAGAGCTTGAGCACTATTTGGGCTTCCTCAAGGCTAGAGACCTACCACCGGAGCTACAGCACTACTTCCAGCTTTTTCTATATATGTGGTACTATTGTTTTTCAACTAAAGTTGAGTAAAAGAATTCTAAATTAGTTCCACATATTTGATTATTAGCTTTTTTCTATGCTTTATGTCTTTTTCATTTATGCATATATAATAAAATAAGAAAGTTGGCCTGATTTCTTAATATTCCTTATGTAGAATTATCTGTGTATTGGTCATCAATGAAGTGAATAAACTCAGTGGTAAACATGTTACAGATAGCTGCTAGGATTATTACACCTAAACATTGATTAAAAATTAATATAGGCCAGGTGCTGGTGGCTCATATCTGTAATCCTATGTATTCATGAGAATGAGGTCTGGGAATTGAGTTTTGAAACCAGCCCAGGTAGGAAAGTCTATGAGACTTATCTGTAATTAAGTACTAAAAAAGCCAGAAATGGAGATGTAGATCAACTGGTAGAATGCTAGCCTTGAACAATATTGATCATGGAGCATGCTCAAATTCAAGCCCCAGAACTGGCAACCAAACAGAGTCCCAAAACAGGAAATATATAAATGTAAGTGTTGATGACTGATCAGTTCAAAGAGGACTTTGAATTACTGTGAATTAAGAAAAGATGCAGCCATGAAAGATAAAATATCTAGAACTCTAAGGGAAATTTTAACACCAGTGGTTTATATCTCCCTCATTCCATGTAAATAAAAAAAAACTAATAAAAAAGCTTATTCAGGGGCTGGGAGTTTGGCTTAGTGGTTAAAGTGCTTGCCTAGCATGCGTGAAGACCCTGGTTCGATTCCTTGGTACCACATACATAGAAAAAAGCCGGAAGTGGTGCTGAGGCTCAAGTGATAGAGGTCTAGCCTTGAAAAAGTCCAAGGACATTGCTCAGGCCCCAAGCTCAAGCCCAGGACTGGCAAAAAAGAAAAAGAAAAAGCTTATTCAAAACACTTCATAAGGGTTTGGTGGTTTGCTAAAGGAACAGAAAGGTTTATGTTGAGAGAGATTGAGGGAGAGGGAGGGAGAAACAGACAGACATAGACATACCGACAGCATAGAAATCTTTCCATGTGGGAGCTTTTAGGCCATCCTAGAGGGCATATTAGAGGCCACGGTGGAAAGTAGTTATGGTTTTGTTATATTATATTATATTATGTTTATTTTATTTGTTTTAGTAGTATAGCTCAGAACTCGGTGTTTTTTTCTCTTTTTCTAAAGGCTGGAATCTACCACTTGAATAACAACACCTTTACTTTCAGGTTTTTGCCCATTAGTTGGGTATAATATTCTCAGAGATTTGTCTGCTCTGGCTGGCTCAGGACTTTATATCTCAGCCTCTTGAGTATCTAGGATTATAGTGCACATTAACAAAACACAATGAAACTATTTTGTTGTAGGTATCACAAAAAAATCTTTGTAGATGAGTGTAAGCAGGGAAGTAGCATAATGGTGTTTGTGTTTATGTGTGTGTGTGTGTGTGTGTGTGTGTGTGTGTGTGTGTATTATAAACTATCAGGACCCACTGTTTGGAAAATCAATTATAGAGACACAGGAGATGAACTAGTGAAATTAGTGTGGAAATTTGGGTAAACATCTAGAAAATACAATGGCAGTGTTGTGACCATCTAGCCTAAAAAATGTTTGGTATAACTGAATGATTTCAACATTGAAATCAATGTATTCAAATATAACAGAAAGCATAAACTATGGGTGAATAAGCACAATTTTCTGCTTCACCTATTGAGAAGTTCAGTGACATTGTCTTATATAATTTAACTGGAGAATTTTCTGCATTCATTATCTGGGTTTGTTCGGGCACTGATACATTTATGTGATGCTAAAAATTGTTCTTCATGAATATATTATCCACTCAATGATTTCTGAAAAGATGTCAAACATCTGGGTAATTAATGATATCTAAGAGTTTGACAATATAAACAAGATTATCTTTTCCAAGAAATTCTGATGTCATGGAGAGAAAAAAAATGGTGGCCAAATATGGCCAAAATCTGTCAAATTGCTGAGATCTTTAGTTTTATGGGCTTTGATTAGCTTCCATGCCTTATTCATAGGCCATAACCTATCAAAAGAACTAAAGTAAACACCATCCTAAGGCTTAGGTATCTCCAACATTTCAAAAGAAAAAAGAAGCCAACAAAAGTTCGTGGTATTTTTCATTCTTCTTTGACTGACCTTGACTCCTTGTTCCTGAGGATTAATGGAACTCAGTCAGCTGAACTTTTCTCAATCTATGTTTCACATTTTTCTACTTTGGGTTTCTTGACAGAGAGGTTTCATGATTTATTCGATAGGGAGAAAATGATCTTACACATAGCATACATAACTACAGGTAGGAAAAACAAAAGATCCCGGAAAGTAATACAATATGAAATAGATGATACCAATGGATGCAACCACAGTGAAGAAGTGCTGTAGGGATTTTTTTGGACCCATGCAGGGCCATGTATGACTTAGATTCAGGTAAAGGAGCCCACTTATTCTGCTTAAGCCTTCTAAAACCACTTCCAACCATCTTTTATAAGCTGCAATCTAGGAACTGGGTTTGGCAGATTTACAGAGCAGGATCAGCTTTCCTTGTTTTCTAATTAGAAACCCAGTGCCCAATGTGCTGAGGCAGGTAGGATGATGCTAGACCCCAGGTGTTGCCTGGATTACTCTGGGATACAGATACCAAGGTGAAAGTTTGCTGGCAGGTAATTTTCCATCTTGCGGTGCTCTTTAATGAACACATGTAGAGAAGTGATGGAAAAGGCTAGAGACAGAGGAAGGTGAGCAGCCATACAAATACAACAAACGCTCCAGTCTTAGAACTCAGTCTTGGGTGGCCTTGCAGAGGCAAGGCAAGGGGTCCAGTATGCACCAGTATCTATCAGTGATTGGATATAGCTCAGTTATGAGAAAGATGATTGTCAAAGGTCATCTCTGGAAGGGAAGGTTTCTGTTTTAATGGGGCTTCATGTAACACCTACTTCCTGAGTCCATTAGGCCCTGTATCCTGCTCCCTTGTTCTCTGCAGTCAGGAGGCCCATAACAGTCCTATTCCTGACAGGGAATTAGCCAGTTAACAGTTTGACCTCTTCCAATTCATAGCTAGTACTTTGGGTGAACACATAACCTTTGGTGGACTTTTGGCTTAAAGCCCTAAATGACTCTAATTTGAAAATAGTAAGCAAGTTACTGGGGTCTTGGAAAGTCCAAACATGATAAATAAGTACTGAGGAAACTAAAGGTGACATGGCCACCCACCAATGAATGTGTCAGTATCAGATTGTGCTTTCCTGAAATTTTGAATACCATTACCTAAACTAAACTAAAGTTCAGGCATATAGAAGAGATGCGTCAGGGCAACATGGAAATCCTGAAGGAGATTTGAATTTATACGTTTAAGTCTACAGAGAGATTATGTGTGGCCACACGGAGAAAGAACATATTCATTTGGGAGCTTGTGGTTTTCCTGGAGAGGTGGAAGCTAGGGAAACATTGAGGATATGTTCATATTCCATAGAATGAGTATCCTCATCTATCCCAAGAATCTTAGCTATCACCCATAAAGTAACAGGTGGAGTAGCAAAAGAGAAAAAACAGTGACTCAGATTCAAAACGTAGGGATTTGGGAAGAAAGAAACCATTATTTTCTGCTTTCTCCCTCAACATAATGTAGAAGGAGACTTTGTAAAATTCACTTTAAAAACTCTTACTATTGTTACCTTTTTGTGTATTTTTTCAAGGCCACAGCTTCAGGATGGGTGGGTGACTCAGGTGCCCTTTATTTGTCGTTGGAAGCTCTGTGGGGGGGGGCGGGGTAATGTCTTTCCTAGTTTACAAGATCAGGAATTCAAAAATTAAAAACAGCAAAAGTGGATGAGAAACATAGGGAGTGAAAAGAGCTTGGAAAGTAAAGGTTGCTGGGTGATGTGTGTTTTTTTTTCTCTCTCATGCCACAAGAAAAGGGCCTACCATATTGATGAAAAGGAAAGAAGCCATTTAGTGAACCTATAATATTATTGTAGAGATATAATCACATGAGAGCCAAAGTAAAAAAAAAACTTAGATATACCCACTACATGCTTGTTTGGATAAAGAATGTAGTTAAAATTTTTTGTTTTACATGAATTATATACGTATGTACATATATACATATGTATATAATATATATAATTTTTGTGATAGTGCTATTAGACCAATATCTTTTCCCCCCTTTCAATAGGTAAGGAAACTGAAGAAGTGGAGAGAAAAAGAACTTCCCAAGCTTTTGAGGAATCCTAGCATGATGATTACTGAGGTGGCCTAGATAGTTTGTTAGAAGTTAATAAGAAGGGCCAGGAGGTTGGCCTAATGGTAGAGTGCTTGCCTAGCATGCACAAAGACCTGGGTTCGATTCTTCGGTACCAAATGCATAGAAAAAAGCTGGAAGTGGTGCTGAGGCTCAAGTGGTAGAGCTCTAGCCTTGAGAAAGTCGAAGGGCAGTGCTCAGGCTCTGAGCTCAAGCCCAGAACTGGCAAAAAAAAAAAAAAGAAGCTACCTGTGAAATGGAAGTTGAGATATGTCATAGCTTCTCAGTCATTTGAGGGTGAACTCAAGAGAGGAACAGGAAGTAATATGTCCATGATTTAGAGTTGATATGAGAATAAATATGTCATTAGCAGATCTTTTAAATTATTATTATTATTATGTAAATTATTAGTCTGGCAAAGTGAACTTCAAGAAACAAAAACCATCAAAACATGAAATATGTACTTTCTGTCTTCAAAGTTCCAAGGAAACCCTGAGAAACTCTAAGAGAAACTGAAGAGGATATAACATGTTAGTGAAATGTGGTATCCTGAATGGAACTCTGGAATTAAAAAAGAAAAGGAACACTAAGGGGGAATAAAGAAAATCTGAATCAAGAATTATTGTCATTTTCATCAGCTATGACATATGAAACATAATAATGTGATATGTTCCAAATGTAAAATTTCTGTGCTGAGTAACTAGGACCTCTGTACATTATATTGACAACTTTCCTGAGTATATTTTAAAAGGTAAATTGATAGATGAAAATACTTGTGGTGTCACAGTTACATAAATATTACATAACAGCCACATACCCAGAATGTTAAAACAAAACAACATGTACACGATCAGACACACACACACAAACACGAACACACACACACACACACACAACCACAGGGGCACAATCAAGTTCTCGTAACAGCTCAATTTAGAAGTGACTATGGTAATTTTCCCCTGTATTTATTTGTTCACCAATTTTCTTTAATGATGTATTGATTTTTAATAAAAAGGAAAGAAAAGAATATGCCTGGTGGATCAAAGAACTAAGAGGTACATTTGTTCTAGATACAATGATGCAGTGACCAGACACCTGGCAGAATCTCTTTGATAAAACACATTTAAAAGAACACACGACACTGGCCAAGTCACCAAAATAAAATGAAAGCAAGAATAAAATCAAAGCACCGCTATATTCGCAGCTAATGCCTGTATTTAACAGCTATCTCATAGCACAGGTTTTAGTTCCTCTGACATATTTTCAGGCTAACAAAGTTTTATTTGTGAAACTTCATAACACAAATTATACTTATATGGTAACATAAATTATAGCTATATGGTAAGCATGTGTGAATGTACCTTGTGAACTACATTTAGTGATAGTTCTGTAAGTTTCAAAGGTAAAATATATAATTACTACCTTTCCTTATCATCATATTTCTAGAAGATTTTAAGACTATACTATGATTTATATCTAAATGGATGATTGCATTCTTTTTATTGCTTATTTATCGGCATAGATTTCATAAGTACTTATAGTTGAAGCCTATCTTCAATGTAAATACTGACTGCTGAAAAATAATTACAATGAAACATGACTAGTCATGGCATATTTTGAATCATTTTCAGAAGTAATGTTAAATATAACTGAAAGCTACCAAATTCTTCTTCATTACTTTTCATAATTTTTCATGTATTGGAAAGCCAAAATATCTCAGCTCAGGTTTACCTCCAGCTTTTGAAGCTCATATGTGTTTTAAATTAATGAGTGATTATCTCCATTAAAACTCCTTTAACATAATTATTTTAGATGTGAGTTTTTTTCTTGTAAAACATTCATTTTATCACCCAGTGTATTACTTTAATAATGCAATAATGAGTATTATTCTTGGTGCAATCAACAAGATGGTGTGGGGTGCATTTTTTAATCAAAGGTGTCACAAATGAGAAAATTAGCTATCAAATAAGAAAATGGATTGTTTCATTTTACAGCAAGCACCAACACTAATTAGATTGTGTGTACACAGCTACATATCAGATCATAGAAACACACATCATCAAATTCAACAGTAACTGATTGACCTTTCAGAATGCTTTCCAGCAGTCCAACTATGACCTTTCCAGATTATACTCTTGAACTTGCAGCAGGCCACTGATTGCCAAATAAGTGCACATAATGAGAGCATCTGCTGGGATGCCATTAACTGTTTCTCTGGCCAGGGATGACAGCCTCTTAGATGCTTTGAAAGCTTTAATCGAAACAACCCTGTTTACTTGTAGAAAACAAGACTTCTTGCTTGAAGGGACTCATCAATCCTTTTATTTGATAGAATTTTTAATTGAAGACAACATCCAGCGTTAACAATATTGTTTGACTTGCCTCTTCTTTGCCATTCTGTCATATTAATTGGGATTGTCCTAATATTTTCATTGTTGAGTTCACTTGACAAGATCACACTAAATTACATTAAAGTCGCCTAAGCATGAATTTTGTGGGAGACAATCTTTTAAAATTTGAGCAGAATGTAGGGAGCATAAAACTGATATTTTAGAAGAATAATTTAACAATTCTCTAACAACGCAACAGAATTCATGCTTCTATTCATCAATGGGGTGTGAAATTTACCTCATGCTCATATCAGTAATATAGGCAATTTTCTTTGAAGCAAATATTTACTTGGAAGATATTTGCAATGCATATTAATTATTTCCTACCATTTTTCTTGTCTCCTAAGAGAAAGGTTGTGATATTTCACATTTTTCTATTTATGCTCAGTTGGATAATTAATAGTATAGATTAGTCATTAGGTTAGTAATAAGATTTCAACTATGCAAAAAACTAAAAAGCAGTAATGAGGTACAACAAAGACTTCTATGTGTTGGACATCACATAGTTCCTTTGATGCATTAGGCACTGTTGATATTTGGAAATTTGAATTGTCTCTAAAACAGATAATAGAAGAATTTTTGTCCTTTTAATAGTCCAGCATCTAAGTTTACTGTGCTCAGTTATTATCGTCTGCTAATACACTCGAGAAAAACTTGGGAATCAGGGACAGTCTCCTATATTTTTATTGCTAAGTCCCGAAACCTCAGTCTATGAAATATTTTTTCAAGCATGACTTCCATTTTTCTCTATTTTATTTAAAGCTACATTATTTCATACTTAGTGCACACCATCAATCTTTCAATAACTATGCCTAATTCCTTCATGCTTTTGTGATGTGATCTACATAAAATGTATTTCTGTTATTTAGCAACCATTTTAGAATTGCTTCCAATAATTTCTAAGAGGGTGTAACTAAGTTCCATAACAGAATCTCATTCAACTGAAGACAGCTTATATTGTCCTCTATCACTGCCATTATTGTAGGACATTGTTTCCCTTAATCATGATATTCTTAAAAAGAATACATCTTACTAACCTTTGCATTTAGCATGTCACCTGATGCACACTAGGTTCTTTTTTCAAATGTTTTTGGACAGATAATGGGGTATATTTCAGTTGTAGTCTAAGTTATTTGAGGTAAACATATAATAACAGAATGACCATATACACTTCTCACTATTAAGTATAAGAGTTTTGCAAGCAGATTAGCATTCTTAACTGTAATTTTTAAATATCCACTCTGAATAAATGCTTCTGACCTAATGCTTCTGTGTCTGTGGCTTCCAAAAATCTTGTCTGTATGTCTATTGCTGTCCTTGGGTTTACCTGATTGGTAGACAAGAGACTGTGGCATAATTAATTATCCATTTGAAGGGATTCTGGGAGACATCATTTTCCCTTCCAGTCTTCACTGTATGCAAATGCAAGACAAAAGATAGAATATATTGGAACCAACTCACAATATGTTTGCCCTCATATTTGTTGTGTACTAATAAAATTTGAAATAGGAAAGGGAAAGGTCATTGGGAGGGGGAAAGGGGAGGGAAATGGGGACAAAAACATGAGAAGGGGAATCCATGTGTGAGAAGTAACACACATACTACCTGGTGAATGTAACTGTAACCCCTCTATACATTAACTCAATAAAAATAAAATAAATAAATTTACTAATTGCCTTCACTTGTTTCCTCTGGGGTGATGAATACTAGGAAGAATAATGTCAAAACTGACAGAATAAGGAAGTGAAGTTCTCAAAATATTTTCTGCCTGTCCATGTCTTGGTCTTCTAAAGGAACCTAAAACACTTCATCCACTCCCCAGTTTCTTATCATCTGATATTTTCTACACAAGATTAAGAAGGGTTTATATAAATAATTCAGCTTCAAGACTGCAATTGGTTTCCCTCATTTGTAATAATTAGAATAGTAGTCTATGATATTCTAAACAGAGAATCACAACAGCCCAATCACTGTGTGCACAAGACCATATATAATGAATCATATCAAAATGAACTAAAACAAATTGGAAACAAGAGGAACTTATGTCCTGTATGTAGTTATTTCTATTTCTTTTCTGTTGTATATCTTGTTTTTGTGAACCCATGGAAGAATTTCACGGAAACAGGACAAAGCATGAACTAATGCAACAATGATACTCACTAGACTCTATATTGGAAATAAACTTCAGGAGGAGGGGAGTACAGAGGAGTAAGTGGGAGAAAACGAGAGAGGGGATAATAGTGTTTAAAAAGAAATGTAAAACAAAATTGTGAGACAAATGACAAAAGGTAAACCAATATAACAGTGATATTCATAAGATGATGTGGTAGAAATGAACTCTGCAACTTAGAGAAGGAAAAGAAAGTGGGAGAAAAACATGAGAAAGGATAACAATGGCTAACAAGAAATGTACTCACCACCTTATGTATATAACTGTAACCCCTCTGTACATCACCCTGACAATAAAATTTAAAAGGAAATGTACTCATTTCATTAACTGCAAGCCCCTGTTCATTACCTTTACACTGAAGATATAAAAAAAAAATTGGGCACCAATTACAGCACTGGATATCAGGTTCCTCAAGCTGAGGACTGGCAACAAAAAAAGAAAGTAATTTATGAACACAACACATCTTGATCAATGTGACCCCTTTAACACTCTCAATCATACTTTCCTACCCAATCCTTCATTGTTTTTTTGCCAGTCCTGGGCATGAGCTCAGGGCCTGAGCACTGTCCCTGGATTTTCTCAAGGCTAGGCCTCTACCACTTGAGCCACCACTTCTGGCTTTTTGCTATGTATACTGAGGAATCGAACCCAGGTCTTCATGCATGCTAAGCAAGCACTCTACCACTAGGCCAAACTCCCACCCCCCAATCCTTCATTTTTCACAACATTAGAGGATACATTGAATTCTTCACTGCCTTTCCCCCTCTTTTCATCTTTATTCATCCACCCCTTCCTACTTAAGTACCTGTATCATGGTGTTTATTTTGTTGAACTTTAACTTTGCCTTTCTAAGGAATTATACTCTTTCAGTTTTCTCTTGAAGCTACTGTATTCTGGTTAATGTTTAGATTTTAATTAGGTTGCTGCAAAGAGACTACTGTGTGGTTTTCAGGAAGGTAAGAGAAGTTTATTGCAAACCTCCAGCCCCCGGTGCACGTTGATTTAACTTGGGAAAGGCCAGGAGGAAGGTGTGGCCAGTGGGTTAAGGTGTGACTAGAAGGAGAAGGTCTGGTTACACAGGATGCTAATGTGGACCAGACCTCAAAACCTAGGAATCTCCCATGGTGAAAACAGACATGATAGGCATGATAGTCCAGGATGTGACCTCTGAGGAAGGGGATGTAGCTACCCCCTGGAGTTCCAGTTATCCAGTGCCAGTTATAACACAGGTACTGGGTAGGGTTTAAACAGGAAGTTGGAGGGAGAACTTGCATGCAGATTCGTACACAGAGACGGGGCGCACCTGACAAATCCATTTGTATACCCTTGCAAACAATCCAACATATTTACTTAGAAGTTTACAAACTTCTTTTTTTTGCGGATATTAATTTTGCACGCTTTTTTTATTGTAATTAGTAAAAGGGTTACATGATATTTGCCAGATAGAAGGTGCATTAATTCACATACATTGATACCCTTTCACATGTCTTGGTACCCATTTCCCTCCCCCCCTACACCCCTCACCAGTCTTGGTTTTCCCCCCTTCCATATCAAATTTCAAATATCCAAATACAAATAAATTCAATATATCAGATAACAAAGTGAGATACTATACCAATATGAAATAACCAAGGGACAGCAAAGGAGATGAGAGACAACATAGTACATTAAGGACAACAATCATTCGTTATATGGCTTTTGTTTCTATATCCTGGAGGTCCTTTCAATTAGCTTCACATTATATGGCCTTATGTATCAAGATTTTGCTCTATTGCAGATCTCTGCTAGTAGAGCCCAAGGTTTCTACTGATTATGACGAATGAGGGAAACCATTGAGCCTAAGTTCCCTTGAGTCTGGCTTAAGAAGTTTACAAACTTCTATCTAGGAGAAACATACCACTCTTAGTTTCTCTGTGCATGACTTACTTTACTCACCACACTTTTTTCTAGATGTTTCCATTTAACAATGCATGAGTAAAATTTCTAATGAATTAAGATAATTCCATTGTGTTTATAGCCACATTTTCTTGAGCCATGTGTGCACTGACGGACATCCAGGCCAATTCCATACCTTGTGTGTGATGGGCAGTGTTGTAATGACAATGGTTGAGACTGTCTGCATGGAATCTCAACCTTTGCATTTTGTTCTAATTTTTGTATCACTATATTGCCTGTTCACTCTGTTCTTTGGAATTGGATAAGAGGTCAATAAATATTTTCCAATGATTATTTAAAACTAGTATTACTCCCATATTTAAATTGAATCATAGTAGTCATAAAATATTATGCATAATAATATACATAATAATAATGCCTTAAAATTTAGATTTAATTTCATTTTTTAAAAATTTGCTCTAATTTTTCAGTAACGTAACAGCTACTTTGAGGCTTTTATGATGAAGTGAAATTAAGAATATAATGTAATAGGGGCCGGGAGTTTGGCCTAGTGGTTAAGGTGCTTGCCTAGCATGCATGAGGACCCGGGTTCGATTCCTCGGTACCACATACATAGAAAAAAGCCGGAAGTGGTGCTGAGGCTCAAGTGGTAGAGCTCTAGCCTTGAGAAAATCCAAGGACAATGTTCAGGCCCTGAGCTCAAGCCCAGGACTGGCCAAAAAAAAAAAAAGAATATAATGTAATAAACATTTAACATTATTTTGGGATAGAATATTTATCTTAGTTATTCTATACCTTTGTACATTTTTCTGAATTTTCACAGTAATTGTGAAATTATTCTTTTGAATGATAAAATATATTTTGCATTATTTTTTCAAAAGTAAATGACAGTCATAGTGTACCAGTTGTTCTAGTTTCTGTCCTTAATGGGTATTTCATTTCAATTAACTTTCAACTTGTGTTTTATTTAGTGTCTGATTATGAATATTCAAGAGTAGATTCTGAATTTAGCATTGTTGTGTAATAGAATACTTGGCTTCTTACTATTAACAATCTTATTAGACTCATTTCATTTTTTTCCTCACCATAAACCTTTACAAAATTACTTTCATTATTTGGCTGAGGTTATATTTAAGTGCCAAGTCATTTAAAAAAATCTGAAAATTTGTTCTGATTCAGTATTTATGCACACATACACACATGTAGATGTTCACATATACAGATACACACTGATGTGACTCATTTAATGACAGATGTTCATTTTCAGCCCTAAAAATGTAGTTCCTACAATAGATATAATTTTATGTCTTATAATTTTCCCTCAAAAATTTATACTAGTTGTACAGGAGATAATTTTGAGCACTTAGAAATCAAAGTAGTTCATAAAGATATCTAACTTTGAGAGGTTATGCTCCTTTTCTTTATTTTTAAAATTATCTTTAAGTATTTGCACAGAGTTCAATTCCATAAATCAATTTATAAGGACAATGTATCTTGACCAATGTCATTCCTTCCCACTCTCTCTATAGACAAGATGTATACAGGAAATAGTTATACAAACATTTCTTGTATGTTTAGAATGAGGTTTTGTGCAACTAGCACTGACTATGCAATGAAGGAATATATAAAAAGACAACTCACAAAAAAGAGAAATAAAATAAGGACAGACGTTTCTTCAAGGGAAGAGACAGTTTCATGACCAATGGCTCTTTGGACTGAAATTGGTTAGAGAGGACACAAAGTAGAAAGCACTCTGGGCCAATCAATACATCCATTTCACTGAATTCTACTGATTCTTTTTTAGAATCCACACTTTTCTGTTCACTCTTTATGTACTTCAATAATGATTTACCTTCGACTTTCTCAAAAAGATTCTATTTTTTTCATTACTTTACAAACATTTACAAGTATTTTCTTCTCTCCACATCTATGTATATTTTTAAATTTTGATTTTCAAGAGATCATCTTGTGGGATGTTGACAAATAACTGATTTTTAACTGCATATCTTTTTGTCATTCCTTTTGTACTCTGGAAATGCAACCTGGTCTGTATCTTTGTTCATCTGTCGTTTCACTGGCCTTCTCTCTGGATTTTCTACAAGGACAATCATGATATTTTCCTATGTATTTGAGTATTTAAGAAAAATCAAAATGGACTAGTACTGGATTCAGGGCTTCAGAGCAGTAGAGGGGTCATGGCTAATCACATCTTAGAGAAATCCACAGCTGAAACTTTGAGCTGGCTGCAAACATAACCACTCCTATGTAAGCTGACTCTAGCACTTAGCCAAATTGGTTCCTGGATCTTTGTTGAAGTACTAATTACCAAACTACCCGACTACTGAGTCTGTTCCTAACTCCCTTTTTGCCATACAGCTTAACAGTTAGCTAGCAGCAATCATAACTCTAAGAAGTGATGTCATTTCCTGCCTCTTTGGAAGTTTAACATTATAAACACAGCTGCCATTTTTTTAAAACTTTAGAGAACACTTTCAATATTGCTGACATCTTTGATTTTCTGGGTTACAATCCTAACTAGCCCTAAATAAAGTATCTTTTTTGTTTTCAGTTAAATTAATTTTATTCCCAGTTGACACTTAACCACCCCTAGAAGACTATTTGCTTCTTTATGTTATCTCTCATCTCTTTTGCTGTCCCTTGGTTATCTCATATTGTTACAGTATCTCACTTTGTTATCTGATGTATTGGATTTATTTGTATTTGGTTATTTGAAATTGGATAGGGAAGGGGGGGAAAACCAAGACGGGGGGGAGTGGAGGGGTAATAGGGACTAAGACATGTGAAAGGGTATCAATATGTGTGAATTAATGCACCTTCTATCTGGCAAATATCATGTAACCCTTTTATTAATTACAATAAAAAAGAATAATTCAAAAAATATTTTACAAAAAAAAGTAAAAAAAAAAAGACCAGAACTATTTTTATTTTATTCCTTTAACTGCAATAGTCTTTCAAGACACATCTACTGAATAAATATGTAAAGGCATGAAAAGGTGAATATTTATTTCTTTTGGTCTTGTTCTGTTGAGTGGTTGATTATACATAATCATTCATGTACAACTTTTACAAATGGGAAAATGGAGACACATGAGAGTTGTATAATTTAGGATTAAACAGAAGTAATAGAACATGAAAGAATTAAGAACCTAATTCTAAATGTGATTTATATAATAGGTGTGTTTTCCTATCTCTTTGGTATTTATCATAATCATCCTATTCTTCAAGCAACAAATTACTAATTTGAATTTCTCAACATTATTTAGACACAGACTTCAAGAACAGACAATACTGACTCATGTTGCTAAATTAGGAGTCAGTTTTCCAACTGTTTCTAACAGGCAGCTCTCAGTCCATCACAAGTACACATTTCTTTTGCTGTCTTTTCTTTCTTCTTTTTTTGTATCTTTGCTTCAGATTTTTATTACTTTATTTTATATAACTTGGAGGGGCTTAAAGGATTTATGGATAATAATTAAATTGATATTTATTTTATTCCTGGGTGGGTTTGATGTGTCTGATGCCCCTTTGTAGGGGATATGGACCAACAGTGAATAGTTATGGAGATAGCTCACAAAATGTAGGATATATATCAAGAGGATAAGAAGGACTTCTTATCATGATTTGGATGCAAAGTGGCTCCATGAAATGCGCATGTGATGAGTGTATATTTCCCAGTGGTAGGGCTACTGAGAGTTAAATAGATCACAAAAAGTTTACCTTCACTAATGGATTAATCCTTCGATGCATTCATACTATGATGGTTTCACTAGAAGCATTGAAAGTAGGAAGTAAATCTCAATTGGAAGCCAAACCAGGGTCTATTCTGGTACAACATATGTATCCTTAGCCCTATACCATTCACTTCCTCTCTGCTTCCTGGTTGCTATTATACAATTAGACTCAACTACTACACTAATATCCTGTCTAACTATGACTGCAAATAAATGGCACAAACCTGAAATTAAAAGTCAAAGTAAATTTTTCACTTAAGGTATTCACTCAGCTATTTGATTAAAGTAATGGAAAACTGAGCAACATTCCTTTTAGTATAGTGTAGCACGAGATGAATGATTGATACTTTTTCTATCCATTTCTTTTGCAGGGTGAGAACATTAGGAGTAGGAAGAAGAAAAACATGACAAGAATAGCCCTGCCTCTCTTGTAACTCTATGAAGTAGGATAGCCCTAATTATACAAGAATTTGCCATCATAAATACCAGATAAAGTTAAAGAAAGTGAAATTTGTAATCCCTTCCTTGTTTTTACCTTCTCCTTTTTCTTGTGTATCATATTCCCCAGATACTATTTCTTAGATGCCTTGACCAGATAAAGCACACCACTGCACATCTAAGAGGGGAAGAAAAGTGTGATGCCAGTGAGACTGGCAGGCTGACTCTATCAGGACAGAGAGCAGCAGCTGCCATTAAGTTAGGGAGGGTCTTTATGTGGAGGAAAACTGCAAGACGGTGGGAGACTGTATTGCGAGTGTGAGTCAGGGTTAATGTTAGTGGCTAGGACAGGTGATCAGGCCAGGCCAAGGTGATCTTGAGACACAGGCAGCTGGCAGAACATTGGCTGGTGGACTGTTAGCTCTTGCAGAATGACATCATCCTAGTTAACAATCTTGGTCACAAGCAACCTCACAAACATCTTTCTGTAGGATGGAGCCATGCAACTCAGTGGTATAGCCTACTAGAAGGCTTTGAGTTAGATACACAACATGGCTAAAATAAAACAAGGTAAAACAAAACAAAGCAAACAAGTATAATGCACAAAACTTTTCATCTCCAGAACTCTTCTTTTCTGTCCTAGTTCTCCATCCATTATCTGTCATCTGATTGACTTATTCTATCCTTGGCTTATATGCTTCCTCCTTATTATCATTCTCTTCTACTCACTGACTATGCCTGAAAAAAGAGTATCATTACATTTAGATACAAACCAAATAGTTCTCTTGAAATGGTGATGGGTGAGAAGGGCCAGCGGATTGGTCGGGAAATTCCTCATTACTGTCCTATCAGTTGGGGAGGAAATAGTGTGATCATGTTAGAGTTTCATAGCATTGCTCTAGGGAAGAAACAATAATGCCTATATAGCGAATGAAGCCGTGGCTTTAAAAAGTCATCGCGTTTCTTGTTGCCAACTTTGGATATGCTAATATGTAGTGGTATTTTAGAGGAGAAGCATAAAATATCTTTGAAATGACTCAGATCAGATACAGGTCCTGAATATGCATCGCTGTTGAAATGAAAAATGGTCCTTTTCTTCCTGTAGTAGATAATGCCCTTAAGTAGAACTTTGAAAAACAAATAAAATGTTTCTGGCTGGCCAGACTTTACTATATAGCATTTGAAGGGATACTTAAAAGAGCATCAGTTAGAAGGAGCTTTAAATTACCTTCCTGCCTCAGGTACTCAGATCACTCTGTAGTTCTTTTTGGAACTCTATTTTAGCTCCAAAAATAAATGGAGTAATTTTAGCTCAGGTAGCCAGGGAACAAGGACTGAAGTCCTCTTAAGTAACTTGAGATCCTCTCTCCAGTAGTGTTTAGTTGTTACAGAACATATGAATAAGAAGAAAAGACAGTAAATTTATTTCAAGAGTAAAAATTGAAAACACACCACATTAGATGTAACTCTTTTGCAAGCCATGTTAAAATTCTGTGTCTTGGAATTTCTAAAAAATTTAATAATGGGAATTGATGAACTTACCTTTTAATTTTTTTTAAAGAGAACGATGATAAGGAATTTAAAAGTATTTGAAGTTGTTGAAATTTTGTGGATTGTCCTTTATAAACAAGTTCAATCATCAGGACTGGAAAAAAATAAGAAGTATGAATTCCATTTTTTGCAATTACACCTGAAAATTGCATTTATTGACCCAGTTTTCCACAGCCTCCTATATCTATGTCCTTTGATGGTACTTTCTCACAGGGAGTCTCAGCTTAGTCAAGTGACCTTTACTGGTCACTAGGAGAGTAGCAAATTTCATACAAGAAACCATTGGAAAAAAGCCATTGGAGAAGGTGAGAAAGTTCTTGAGTAATCCATTGTTGAGAAACAAGACCACTGTAACAGAAGATCTGAACTGATCACCATAACAGAATCACCTCACAGGCCTTAAGCAGCTGAGAGCATGGACAGACATACCTAACCAAGATTACCTAAGTCTCATGTAAATATGAACAACTGTTCTGCTGGTCTGTAATTCACTGGAAAATAAAATTTTCTTTTAAGAAGTCAAATTTTGGAGTTGCTTTTATTTCATGATATTAAGTCTTTTCAGAGATTTTCCTATTGGAGCATTCAGGTTTTTTAATTTTATTTTTATTATCTTTAGTGCTTGCAATTTGAGTCATATCCTCAGTTTGCTTTTAGTTTTGTTTTTTTTTCAGAGAGTGTCTTGAATTTTTATCTGGGCTGGATTTGAATCATTATATTTAAACCTCTGCCAGCCAAATATCTGACATTAAATAGGTGTTTGTGTTTTTGTTGGTAATCTTTCAACTTGGTACACAAGCCAGACATTGGTGGTTCACATCTGAATTCCCAACTGTTCAAGGGACTGAAATCAGTGGATCATGGTTCAAGCTCAGGCAGAAAGGTTGGGGAGACACTCCTCCAATTAACCAGCAAAATGCTAGGGGCCGAGTGTGGGCTCAGACTGACCTTGGACCTTGATTAGAGCTAAGCACACAAAGAAATGAGCTGTCATATGAGCTACATCACCAGTATTGGAAACATTTATGGCTTTGTCACTTTCTGCTTAAACAATCTGAGATTTGATTACCATTTTATACGAATGTAATCCCTGGCATTTCCCTGGTTTTAAAAAAAATATTCAGGATTGGAACTAGAAATAAACGGGGCTGAAGTCTTAAGCTTACAGCCTTAGACTTCTGTCTTGGGCTGTTGACTTAGCGCTGTAGACCTCCCGACCCCAGCTGTTTCTTGTCTTTTTCTTTTCTAGTCCTCACCCCCTAAATCAGGAATCCTGACTTGTTACTGGCTGGCACCAGCAGCAAAACATCTGCCTGGAAGTGTGACTCAGATGGTAAGTGCCAGCCATCAGTAAGGAAGTCAAGAGAAAGAGCTTGCCATAAGTAAATACAGAAGCATGTGTGCACACACAGGCACACACACACACATCACTGAATACATATTAACCTAGAATTTCCTTTCTCCAACTCAGGAGTATCTTTTGTTCATGCTGAGTTTCACATTTTGTATTTTTAAGTTTTCTTTCAGAGTGGTAGACAATATTCTCCAGAAGTCCCATAACAATTATATATTGACAGGGATACAAATTTCATCAGACCTACCCAATACAAATGATTTTTGTCCTTTATATCTAATTTACAGTTCAGTCAATGTAGGAGAAAACACAGCTAACGAATGTGTAAAGAGGATATGACATATATGCATGTTCATAAATGTTATATGGCCATAATTGTGAAATTGTCATCTGCAGGAAAATTGATTGAATTAGAGATCATTATGCTCAAAGAGGTTAACTAAGCTCAAAGAGTCAAATGTCATATATTCTCCATTATTTGTGAGAACTGAAATGAGGAGAGGACGACGACGATGATGATGATGATGATGATGATGAAAGTAATGGGACATGAATGTAAAAGGGGGACTCAGTTGGACGGCGCCTGTCCTCAGAAGAAAGTATGAGGGGTCCTGTGGAGGGGTGAAGAGGAGCAAATGCATCACACACATATGCACATACACACACACACACACACACACACACATTTATACAAACAATAGTATGAAAACTACCCAAAGTTATTTGAAAAAACAGGGAAGAGAGAAGGGAAGGATGGAAATGTGAAATTGTTCATAGAGTACTATGTACATGTATAAAACTAGCAAAATGAAACTCTGGCATATTTACACATGTATGTTACACAAAACACAATATGAATTTTGAAATAGCTTCTTTTTACGTATTTTAATATCATTATGAAGAAATGCAACTGCATGTTTGCTTTCATTTTAGTTCTTACTTTTCTGAAAGCTTTTCAGTTCTGGTTTTTAGTTCAAATATCAGAAATCTAATAATATTTGTTTCTGCTATTGTTGGAGGCATTTAATTGTTTGAAAATAAAAATATTCGAATAAAATGTTTTTCACTTATCCCTTTAATAATTTCTCTCCCTCCATTTCCTCTCCGGAACCTTCTAAATTAAGATCTTTTTCCTCATTTTAATAGTTTTATTTTATTTTATGGGGGAATTTGCAATATTATATTCAACCAGTACACTGACTTGTAAAGTATATTTACAACATTGTATTTAATTTCTAGATCATTGAATTGGCTCTTTGAGGCCTGATTACATATCCAAGGCACAATAGCTACATACAACTGATCATATAATAATGTATATTTATTGAAATGAACTCCAGAAAAGAGATAGAAATGGTTTTCTTTCTTTGTTGTGGTTTATGTTTTCTCTTCTGTGTGTCTTATTTGTTTATCTGTCTTTGGGAGGGTGAGAGGGTGGCACGGGCACAGAAATGGACAGACACAGAAGCAGATGCAGCAGTAATAGTCAAAAGACACTATGATAAAAATAAACTAGCCGAAGTGTAGCCTAATGGTAAGAGTGCTGCTCTGCTAGCATGCACAAAGCCTTTGGTTCAATTCCTCAGTACCACACGCTAAGAAAATGCCAGAAAAGGTGCTGTGACTCAAGTAGCACAGCTGTAGCCTTGAGTAAAAAATGTCCAAGCATAATACCCAGGCCTTGAGTTTAAGCCCCAAGACTTGCAAAAAAGAAATAATAAAGATGAATAAATAAATAAATAAAATAAAAACTAGAAGTAGAATTGTGTTTCCTGTTGTAAGGTATTAGACTTGAGCACAAAAGCTCAACAATAACATCTAGGCCTTCAGTTCAAGCCCTAGGACCAGCAAAAATATCAGAAAAATAATGATGATAAATGATAAATTTATTGTTCTGGGATTAAAGATATGTACAATCACACCCAGAAAAACAATTTGGACAGCAAGTTTGGCCTGGTGGTAGAGTGCTTCCTGCCTAGCACTCTATGTATGTGCCACATACATAGAAAAAGCCAGAAGTGGTACTGTGGATCAAATGGCTGACCACTAGCATTGAGAAAACCCAAGGACAGTACTCAGGCCCTGAGTTCAAGCTCCAGGTCTGGCAAAAAACAAACAAACAAATAAAACAGAAAAGAAACAGCACAACTTTGGGTGAGGAAATTAGGGAAAATCTGGAGCGTGCCAGGGAAGAAATATTCAAAAATAAATGTACTCTTTATCTGATTTATGTAACTAGAACCCCTGTGTGCACCACCTTTATAACAATAAGAAATTTGCAAAAGAAAGCAGTGCCTTAAAAACTTCAGGATTTAAAATAACTTCACCCCTTTGCATTTACTATATCCTCTTTACCTGTTGGCATCTGTACCACTGCAACTCCACTTTCGTCAGGAGCTTTATGTTTAATTTTTAATCTTCATGGGGAAAAACTTTTGCCACATGAGAAAGACAACCTAGAGTTTAATGATAGCAGGGAGAGAACCTGAGTGTAGCTGGTCAGACCTCGTATCTTGGATATTTCGTTTCATACACTCAGGAGTTTTGTCACCCAGCCCATCCATGTCTCCACGGATATGACAAGAATAAACAATCACCTCTACTCTTCTTCCCGAATGCTCAGCACTCTCACTTTTGGAAATACTGGAGAAAATAAATTTTTCCTGTTACTGTTTCCTTTTTTTCTCTTTCATCATCTCTCTGAATCTATATCATGATTTACCTCTTTCAGTACTGCTTGTGTAGAATTGGTAGATAAAGGTTCATGTGTCCATATGTCTCATTTTACTTTACAGTTCCTGAGTTAATACTACTTGACTAAAATGTTCAAAAATTGCAATAATATCATAGTATCTATCACAATTGCTAAGCAAACTTTTATTATGTGCACAAAGACCGGGGTTTGATTCCTGGGTACCACATACATAGAAAAAGCCAGTAGTGGTGCTGTCGCACAAGTAGTAGAGCACTAGCCTTGGGAAAAGCCAAGGACAGTGCTTAGGCCCTGAGTTCAAGCCCAGTACTGGCAAAATTATCTCAGAGCTTATAAAAATAAACAATAATTTGAAACTAAAAAAAATGTCAAAATGACTTTAAAATGAAGTATAATTATTTTATCAGTTGCTACAAGGAAGGGGTTTGTGCTAGTATAGAAACAATACATTTTGTAATTAATTCATCCTTAAAATGAACACATACACATACAAACATAAAAACAAACCAACACACACACTACACAATGGATTAAGTTAGATTAATACTAGGAACAAAATTGTAGATAAAGCTTACTTGCTTAACAAGGTCAAACTTGCCCTTTCTAAAGAGAATATATTAGCTTGATCTGCAAATAATATTTCTAGTAAATCTAAAATAGAGATTATTTTAACCTAGTATTATTTCTGTAAATAATGTTTTCTGAGAATCTAAGTTAATGAGGTAAAGCTTAGGGGTCTGCTCATTAAAATACTAAAAGTGCAGCTAGTGATAAATGTGGTGTCATAATTTGTAGATAAAAGGAGAGCATATAAACTAACAGTGATCAATGCTCATTTCTAACAGCAACATACTGAATATTCATTTACTGGAACTCTTATTTTTCAGTGTTAAAATAACATTTTTTTCTTCTCTACAGTTTCAAATTTGTGGGCCATTTTATAGAATTTTGTTTTTTCTCTTTGTTTTTCTTTCCCTCTTCATTTCTTTTTTTTAATATGTTTTTTTCATTGTAAATGATAGAAGGGTTATATTATATTTACCAGATAAAAGGTATGTTACTTTGCAAACATTGATACCCTTTCTTATGTCTAGGTCCCCATTTTCCTCCCCAACCCCACCCCTCATCTTGTTTTTCCCCCTTCCCTATCAGATTTCAAATAACCAAATAAACATATACACAATATATCAGATAACAAGGTAAAGTACTATAATAATATGAGATAACCAAGGAACAGCAAAAGAGATGAGAGATAACATAGTACATGAAGGACAACAATCACCCTTTATATGACATTTGTTTCTATATCCTGGAGGTCCTTTTAGTGTCATACTATAGGGCCTTATGTTTCTAGGTTTTGCTCTATAGTAAATCTCTGCTAGGAGAGCCCAAGGTTTCTGTTGATTATGCCAAATGAGGGAAACCATTGAACCTATCTTCCTTTGAGTCTGGCTTACTTCACTTAGTATGATTTTTTTCTAAGTCTTTCCATTTCCTTACAAATGGGGCAATGTTGTTCTTTCTGACAGCAGCATAGAATTCCATTGTGCATAAATATCACATCTTGTTGATCCACTCATCAACTGAGGGACAACTGGGTTATTTCTATATCTTTGCTATGGTAAATAGTGCTACAATGAACATCATTGTGCTAATGGATTTAGTATGTCCTTGTTTCTGGACTATTGGGTAAATGCCAAGTAGTAGAATTGCTGGGTCAGAGGAGAGTTCTATGTTTAGTCCTTTGAGGAACTGCCATACTACTTTTCATAGTGGTTGAATGAGTTTGCACTCCCACCAACAGTGTAGTAGTGATCCCTCCTGGCTACATCCCCTCCAGCATCTGTTGTTATTTGATTTCTTGATCCTGGAGTGAGGTGGAATCTTAGAGTTGTTTTGATTTGCATTGCTTTTATGGCTCGAGATGTCAAGCATTTCTTCATGTGTCTATAGGCCATTCTTATTTCTTCTTCAGAGAGGACTCTGTAAGTCCTTGGCCCATCTTTTAATGGGATGGTTATTTCTTTGTAGATTAGTTTTGGAGTGATTCAATTTTTTGAGCTATTGATATATTTTAGATATGAGGCTTTTGTTGTATGGTTAGTGAAGATCTTCTCCCACTCTGTAAGCTTTCTAGTTAGTTTGTGAGCTATGTCCTTTGCCATACAGAAGCTCTGAAATTTAATGCATTCCCACTTATCCAGAATTTCTCTGATTTGTTGTGTTTCTTGGTCCTTATTAAGAAAGTTTTGTCCTGTGCCAGGGAGACCTAGTGTATCTCCTATTCCTTCTTGTAAAGTTTTCAGTGTATCTGCTTTTACCTTGAGGTCTTTGATTTATTTGGAGTTAATCCTACATTTACTGGAACTCTTACCTGCTAATTAATACCTTTGCATTTGATTAAGATTATTTCACGGAAGTGGCACTGTAGCTCAAGCGGTAGAGCGGTGGCCTTGAGCTGAAGTGCTCAGGTTCAATGCCCAGGCCCAGAGTTCAAGCCCACAATTGACCAAAGGGGGAAAAAAGGATTATTTTACTTTCAGTTAAAAGAGAACTCTGTGACAATATTAACCTTTATGAAAATTTGTCATTTGCTAAATTTCTTGAGCAACCTGAAATAGACTCCAATGTTTAAAACTATAGAGTTTTTTAAAGTTTTATAAAGAGAACAACTTTCTCAATGAGAATTTATAGTGAACGAATATGTGGTCCAGATCTGTCTCTTCTAAATTGTACATACCCTGAACAGCTAGGTACTGTGAAGGGTTTGTCTTGCTAGTTGTCAGAACCAGGCTTGCCTACCAAAGTGCTGGCAATTATATATAAGAACTTGGGAGATTCACTCTGAAGCACCAAATCTTCACCCATATGTGGGGGTCCATGCTCTGTACTTCCTCAAGAATGAAGTCTGCATTTAAGACTGCCATAACTATCCACGGGAAGCATGGGGCTGTGTAGACCATGAGGCAGATAATTAATCATTGCTGGGGTTTCTTCCCCCAGTAAAAGAACCAGAGCTGGTTTCCTGACAATATGCATTTTTTAAAAGTAAGAAAATTTTATTGACCTGAAGCATATGTTGACATATTCAGTGAGTAATGGATTCAGTTGTAGGTAGCAGTTATTTATTTATGGATTTATTATTGGTTAGAGTAATTATTTCTTTTTTTTTTGTATTTGGCTATTTGAAATTGGATAGGGAAGGGGGGAAAACAAAGATGGGGGTGGGAGGGTAATAGGGACCAAGACATGTGAAAGGGTATCAATGTATGTGAATTAATGCACCTTCTATCTGGCAAATATCATGTAACCCTTTTATTAATCACAATAAAAATATTTTTAAAAAAGGACAGAAAAATAATCTTAACTACTAGAACAAACTACTTAATGACATCCAGGAAACAGAAGAAAGAGTTTCTGCTTTTAGTCTATATCTAGAATAGATAAAGTATTCTGTGATTAGTGTATGAAATATTCAGTGATAACTTGAAATAAATTATATGCATACCTGTCCTATGTCCACAGTAGGATTTATACTGAAAGAAGCATCCATTACAGTGTCAGTTCTAATGTTCTGAAGAGAATAAATAATAAACCAATGGTCACAGCACTTAAAAAACAGAGTAATTATTTCTATTGGTTTCTGGAAGTAATGAGTTTGTGTAATGTCAGAATCAACTGAGTCATCCTCTTACAGTTCTATTCTCTGAATTCTCACATACCAGTATCTCCAGTTATAATCCTGACTATTTCTAGCCTACAAAACAAAATCTTGATACTCCATCCTTCAAGGATTTCTGAAAACAAAAGCCAAGAATGCAATGTACTTTGTAAGTATATTTGCTTTCAATTGTGCTCTGATAAATGACATTTTTCCCATGAATTTCATGATTCTTGACATTCTGTAGCTTCATAAAGTGATATTTGGATTTTGATGTGTCTATCTAGCAGTACCATAAAATCTGCAAATTTTTCTCAAAGAGATCAGTGCACAACAAAGCATACCTCTCCTATCTTGACATGAATGTCAATGAAAAGAATCATGCCTGTTCACAATATTCAAACACTGTTACCATGTTTAAACAAAGTCCTGCCTTTAATTAGTGTATAAATCTTAGAACTTCTGAGTGAAAACTTATTGGTTTGTTGCTTTTGCTGTTAATACTACTAATAGCACTGGTGAAAAATATTAATTTAGTCATTATTATGTCTAAAGTGTGTGTTAAATAAATTGATGGCTAATTTTAGTAAATTCTTCTAACAATGTGATAAGTTTCTATTAAGAATAATGTAATAGAGGCCAGGAGCATAGCCTCGTGGTAGAGTGTTTTCCTAGCATGTACAAATCCCTGCGTTCAATTCCTCAGTACCACATACATGGAAAAAGCTGGAAGTGGTGCTGTGGCTCAAGGGGCAGAGCATTAGCCTTGAGCAAAATGTATCCAAGAACAGTGCCCAGGCCCTGAGTTCAAGCCCCAGGCTTGGCATCCCTATTGTTGAAACAAGGTGATTTTTTTTTTAAAGAAAGATTCAAATCAGATTTTTTTCAATCCAAATAATATTTGTTGACTGAATGAAATGCATTTATATTATTGATGATACATATATTCTTAATGGATTTATTTTCTTTCAGATATTTTTGTTTTATATTTTTGCTTTTACAATTACATAGAGACTTCTAAAATAAGGCCTTTCAGTAGATGTTTTTCTCCTCTTTAGAACAATGTTTTGGACCTACTCTTCCCTGTTTTATTATTGTTCAGTCAAAGGAGCAAACTGTCATTATTTTTTATATTGAATAAGTAGTTTCTCTATAACTTGAATTTCCAATGATACCTATTTTTAACTTTATTACAAACTGGAGGGTAAATATTCTAGACTTATCAAAGCTCATTGCTTATGGTTTTCCCCTGATCACCTTTGTTTTACCTTTCCCATGTTTGTGAAGACGTGTCAACTCAATTTCCCTCTTGATTAGTTTAAGAAGTAAGAAGAAAAATATGAAGGGATGTTTTTACTTCACTGCTCATTCTTACGTCATTGAATGGTCAGTTGCACTTGGTGAGAGAGCTGAAAGTTTTAATAGACTTTGAAACAACGCTTTCTTCTTTCTTCTTAAAAAGCATTTACATCCCTGTGTCAAGAATTGTAACAAAGAATATTACAAAATAATAAGGAATTTATATCTTAAAGATAACAGTCTAAGGAAATGTTGGTGTGTTAGTGAAGATACTCATAGGAACAGATGTTTTAAAATATTATAATAGAGACAGTAATACTATATATTAACTATTTATAAGTACAATAAGAATAGCTGCTTAAAATCCATCATTTTATCTCAATAAAACTTATCATTTTAAAATTCATGATAATCTTTTGGAATGTATGATATTAATTAGTGTTTAGAAAAGCCCAATAAATCCATGCACAAAATTCAACCCAGATAGAATATGCAATCAGCAACTTCAGCTCTTGAAAATAACAACACCATCTCTGTCAGACAGAGAATGATGGAGGATAGGCTGGAGAAGCAAAAAACAAAAAACAAAAAAAACACACTATAAAATGGAGGAACTTTAAATTTTAGAATTTACCTATAGAGAAATGAACCAATTACACAGGGCAAGAAAATTCTTCATCACCCAAGATAGGCAACAATTTTATCTATCAGGTAGAGGGTGAAGATTAAAGAGACATTGAGAGTCAGCAAAAAATTTTAAAGTATAACAGAAAGGGCAAATATGGCTAAAGTACATTATATGTACCTATGGAAATATCACAGTGAAACATCTTGCTTTTTAATATTAAAATATGCCAATAAAATAGTTTTTGTGAAAGGGTATGTTGGGATGACAGAGGATGTGTATAGTCCTGAGTTGAAATCCTAATACCACCACCGTGCAAAAAAGAAAGGTGTACATAGGCCAGATAGTATGAGGCTAAATTAATGGACCTCCAGGATATAGAAACAAAAGCCATACAATGAGTGATTGTTGTCCTTAATGTACTATGTTATCTCCCATCTCTTTTGCTGTCCCTTGGTTATCTCATATTGTTACAGTATTTCACCTTGTTATCTGATATATTGTATATATGCTTGATTGGTTATTTGAAATTGGATAGGGAAAGGGGAAAAACAACATGAGCTGCAGGGGGCGGGCGGGAGGGAAATGGAGACCAAGACATGAGAAAGGGTATCAATGTATGTAAAGTAATGCACCTTCTATCTGGTGAATATACTGCAACCCTTCTATTAATTATAATAAAAACATATATGAAAAGAAAAAATAACAACCTACTTAATAAGTATGAATGAGAGGAGTAAATGTATTTAAAAGATAGACAAGGGACAGTAGAAAATAAAAGCAAAGTGAATGATTTCCTGCTGAATTTTGGTGGCTGATGCTTAAAACCCTAGCTTACACTCAAGGCTGATATAGGAAGATTGCAGTTCAAAGCCAGCTTGGGTAGACAAATCTGTGACTCTTTAAGTAACTGGGAAATATCTGCAAGTAAAGCTGTGGCTCAAGAGGAAGAGCCTTGAGAAAAAAAAAATTAAGCAAGAATGTGAGGACCTCAGGTTCAAGGCCCCGTGCTATCACAAATAAAGTGCACTTGACTAAAGTACACTTCAATGAATACTTAAAATTACAAAAATATAAATTTGATCAAGAGTGAATGAAAATTCCAGTCTGCTGAAGATCCTTTTCTTAAGCATCTCAGTGTGTGAACTTACCAAGAAACAATCACTTGAACTGCATTATTTAGTTAGAAAATGTCTTTATCTATTTTTTTAATTCAACAAATTGCTGACAAAAAAGCATGGGAAGGAGTATCAATGTTCTAGAAATAATGTACTCACTATCTGATGAATGTAACTGTTACCCCTCTATATATCACCATGACAATAAAACTTAAAAAAAGAAAAAAAACAAAGGTGTATTAATCTTAATTCCCCAGGAGTCAAGAATAAAGTTCACATATAGGTTATCAAGTTAAAAATTCTTTTTCTTTTGTACTAGCCCTGGAGCTTGCACTCAGGGCCTAGATGCTGGGCTAGTATCCTAATGTTTGTGCAGAGCACCACTTTCAGCTTTTTGATAATTAACTGGCGATAAGAGTCTCATGGACTTGCTTGATCCGGTGGCTTTGAACCTATACTCTCAGAAACAAAAGCCATATGACGAGTGGCTGTTGTCCTTAATGTACTATGTTATCTCTCATTTCATTTGCCATCCCTTGGTTATCTCACATTGTTACAATTTTTCACCTTGTTATCTGATATATTTTATATGTTCTTTATTGGTTATTTGAAATTGGATAGGGAAGGGGAGAAATCAAGATAAGCGGGGGGGGGGGGGAGAGGGAAATGGGGACCATGTCATGAGAAAGAGTATCAATGTTTGTGAAGCTATGCACCTTTTATCTGGTGAATATAATGTAACCTTTCTATTAACCACAATAAAAAAAAATTGAAAAAAAAAGGAAACAAGGGCGTACTAAATCCACTAGCACAACAATGTTCATTGCAACACTATTTACCGTAGCAATGATATGGAACCAACCCAGATGTCCCTCAGTTGATGAGTGGATCAACAAGACGTGGTATTTATACACAATGGAATTCTATGTTGCTGTCAGAAAGAACAAAATTGTCCCATTTGTAAGGAAATGGAAAGACTTAGAAAAAATCATATTAAGTGAAGTAAGCCAGACTCAAAGGAACATAGGCTCGATGGTTTCCCTCATTTGTCATAATCAGTAGAAACCTTGGGCTCTCCAAGCAGACATTTACAATAGAACAAAATCTAGAGACATTAGGCCAGATAGTATGACACTAAATGTAAGGACCTCCAGGATAAGGAAACAAAAGCCATATAATGAATGACTGTTGTTCTTAATGTACTATGTTATCTCTCATCTCTTTTGCCATCCCTTGGTTATCTCATATGTTACAATATTTCATATTGTTATCTGTTTTTGGCCAAGGCCAGGTTCAGTTGGACAGAACTGTGTGGTATTCATCAAGGCATGTGCTGACCTGGCCAGGCAGTAGAGGCCATGAGAAGTGAACTGATTTCCACATGTACCTAACACGATGGTGTCAATACCTACAGAAATCATGCTACAAATTAAGGTTGGTAAGAAAGTTTAGCATGAGGAGCAGAAGGTATGGAGGAGAGCAGAACCATATTAGGATAGTGGTAATATGTGGTTTATTTATTTATTCTTAGGCTCATGTTAAGTATTAGAAGATTCTAATAAGGGAGAACATGAAAGGAGCTGTACTTTGGAGAGTAATGTTGAGCTTCAGACATATCTGGGGGCAGATCACACTGTGGAATAGACTAGGAAAAGGGAAAGAGAAACAGAAGGAGATGTTCAGAAAGCTATCAGAGTGGTCAGATAGAGAGAGGGTTGGAGCAGGTCTATAGTGAAAGCAATAGAGATGAAGAAAAATACATTCATGGTATATTTGGCATGTAATGGGAAAAATGATGGTGCTTGGTAATGGATTAATGTGTAGGGAAGTCGTAGTAGTTAGAAGATGTTTCAAGAATAGCACAGATGTATTCAATCTGATGAATGTATGTGCCAGTTAGTGACAAGGAGACTATAGAAAGGGCAAAATTTAATGGAGAGTCATGAGATGCCTTTTGAGATAATTAAATTGTATGTCAATGAGTCAGGTGGATATATAAATCTGGTGCTTCACTCCCCTACAACCCAGAAATTCCACTCCTTGCCATTTACCCAGTCAGTCTTCCAGAAACAAGGACATGCTAAAGGCACTAGCACAACGATGCTCATTGCAACACTATTTACCATAGTGAAGACATGGAACCAATCCAGATATTCCTCAGTAGATGATTGGATCAAGAAGATGCAGTACTTATATACAATGGAATTCTCTACTGCCATTAGAAAGAATGACATTGTCTCATTTGTAAGGAAATGGAAAGCCTTGGGGGGAAAAAACATATTGTGTGAAGTAAGCCAGACTCAATAGTTTCCCTCATTTGTAATTATTAGAACATATCTAGGATTCTCCTAGCAGAGGATTACAATAGCTCATATACTAGGTACATAAGGTCATATATGATGAGACTAAATTTAAGGAACTCTAGGATATGGAAACAAGAGCTTTATGTTGTGTGATTGCTGTTCTTAATGTACTATGTTAATTCTCTTCTCTTTTGTTGCCCTTTGGTTAATCTCATGTTGTTAGTATATCTGACTTTGTTACCTGGTATATTTTATATACATATATATATATATATATGTTTATTTGTTTATTTGAAATAGGAAACGAAAGTGGGGGGAGTATGGGAGGGAAATGGGGACAAAAGCTCGAGAAGGGGTTATCAATGTGTGAGAAGTAATACACCTACTACCTGATGAATGTAACTGTAATGCCTCTCTATATATATCACCCAGATAATAAAAATAAAATAAATGTCAAAAAAATAAATCTGGTACTTCAAAGAAAAGAGTGCTATAAAGAGAAACATGGATAATTTCTGTATGAAAATGTGATTAATACTGTAATTTACTAGAGCTAAAATTTACTAGAAAACAGTACCACAATGGAAAGCCTGAGAAAATTCTGACAGTTCAGTGACAACCAGAGGGCAAGTTTACAATATGAACTGAAAAGAAGTAGAAGGAAAAGGACTAGTTAAAGAGCACAGGTCCAATCAGTATTTATAAGAACACTGGATATAGAAATAGATTACACTGGGGTGAAATCTACAAAGAAAACAAGAATTTTTCCTGGCTTTTTACTTAGAATGAAACATTTAGGCATATGCATCTAGAAATGTTATTTCCAAGATAAATTTATGTGTGTGATCTCTTCAATGTGACAAATGTGAAGCAGTTCCTCTGTGTACTTCATAACAACTTTGTAAGTTTAATGATAAAGAGCGTGAGCGTGTGCACACACACACACACACACACACACAAACATACACATAAATTACATGAAATGGGTTGGGTATAGATAAGCTTTGGGTTATTGTAAGCTTGTCTTGCAAGTCTCAAGAAAATTTGTTGAGTCTTCACTCTGCACACCCCGTTTGCACCAAAGCCTAGAAAGCAGCTGTCTCTAGCTACTCAGGGGCAAGATGTCTCATGCTGGGCTAATGCATTAGAGTACACACTGCTTCTAAGGGGAAGAAGAAAAGAATCCTAGGTGATCCAGCCAGTTCCTCCCTGTCTCAGCAGGACACATTCCTGACATATACTGCAGTTGTTCTTGAAAACCATAAGCATGAAAGCAGGAAAAAATAGTTTTACCCAAAGCCAACCCAAAGAGTGATATGTGTCAATCGTTACTTTAAGCAAGCTGTCAGTCAATATTAATATGTAAATATTCTAAATGATAGCAGTATGCTAATCATCTCCATTTTTAATCTATGGATAGAAGGATTAATGGGTATGCAATAATTTGTTGTGAACTGCACAGCTAGTAAGTAGTAGAATCATATGTAAACTTAGGTAAACTTACTAAGCAATATTATCTTGACCACTGTGTTAAACTGATTTTCCTATATAAATAGAAGGGTAAAGTAATTTAGGAAGTGTAGTATAGATTAAATAGTAGCTAATATACTTTGATGTTAAAAATCATGTCCATAGATTTGAAGTGAATACAATAAATACAATTGGTGAATGAGATTATAGGACAAGACTATGGAACAACAAGCATTCAGGTACAGTTGTGATCAGGTCAGTTGTGGTGCTTGAACTCCGTGCGCTCGAATCTGTGTGCTGTTTCTGAGCTCTTCAGCTCAAGACTATTGTTCTAACACTCAAGCCACAGTGCCACTTTTAGCTTTCTGGAGAGTAATTAGAAATAAAGAGTTTCACAGATTTGCATGCTGGGCTGGGTTTGAACCTGGATCCTCAGATCTCAGCTTCCTGAGTAGCTAGGATTATAGGCATGAGCCACTAGTGCCCAGCTAGAGTTTTTTGTTTTATTTTATTTGTATGTATTTGTTATTGTTTTTAAGCAATAGGATACAAATGACCAAATTTATGTGAGGAAAACCAAGGCAACAGAGAATCACAAAAGTGAACGATGGAAAAAAAAAATTTTAGGAGGTAATGGTCAATAAACATGTATTTAGGACAATCCAGAAGGATGGATATATTCATGGGCTATAAGAATCAGGACAGCTGTTATGACTTTGGAAACGTCTGCTTAGGACTTGTTCTGAATAGAAGCACAATTGCTGGAGCCAGTTGAGAGATGACTAAGAAAGTGAAATGAACAAATATGCTTGCAATTTCAGACATTCTTATTGATAATTATTATTGGGCCATATGGAAGTAAGTGGTTAAGAGAAAAGAGTTTTGAAGAGGAAATGGAAATTTCGATTTGAATTGGATACAATATAAGTATCTTGGGAGGAAAAAGAACTTGTGGGGTAATGCTCAAAGAAAAAGCAAAAGTTTTGCTATCAAAGAATGTACTGAAAAACTGTGAAGTTTTAAAGAAGACAAAATTCAGTAAGTTTTTTTAAAGAGTGAAGGTCTAAAATGTGTGGTGATGATTAAAAGTTCAGTTGTTACCTGAAGAGAGTTGAGCTGTTCAGCAGCCAGCTTATTATAAATGAACATGGTGATGTTTCAGTCCACAGACACATAATCTCACTTCCATACAAAATGATACAAAATACATGAAGACTTCACTTACTATTTTTTTTGTGTGCATAAAATCAGTGAAGTACAGCATGGAAACCTTGCAATTGAGTTAAAATTGCCATAGATATGCAAAGCAAGAAAACTAGGATAATCCACATAGTATTGAAAAAATTCACCTCAAAATCTTCAAAATATTCTCATTTACTTATTAGTGTCAAATTAATTTAACTTAAGTAGTACAAGCAAATCACTTTATATTATGTATGGCTGCTAAAATATGCTGGTTGTTATATATATTTTAATTTGTGACAAATAATTAAAAAGGACAAAAAAGAACAAAGCACTCAATTCTATTCATTTTCTGAATAAAGGACCCATAACTTTATTTTGAGATTCTTTTATTGTATTTGTTAAAGTCTTATTTTTCCTCTTTGCACAAGTTATTTAAATCCACATCAAAAGTGAATGAATCGTTAGTAAATGGCTTGAATTACCTGCTGTACAATCAGGCAATATGACCAGGACAGTATGCACTGAATGGTTTTATAATACAAAGACTTATTTATAAAATGATGTGTAATGATCTTTCATTGTCAATCTTTTTCTCGAGATTTCTTTTAGAAATAGAAACTCTGTTTATATCTTTGTCTTGAAATGTGCTGTGCTTGAAAAGTGCAGCCATATCAAGAAATCAGAGAGCTATTATAAATTATTTATTAAAGCTCTGTCAATCAGAAGAAGTAATATTCTCACCAGTGGGACTGCCTAATTTTTCTTCAAGTGAAAACAGCTTATGCACAACAAAGTCTAAATAAACAAACATTCTGAGTAGATTTATGAATTATTAAGTAGATTTTGAAAAAGAAATGTGAAACTTGTATTCTTGTCAATTGTCCTACTTCCCTGCTGTAATTTATAAATAATATGACCCCTTAATTTATAAGTAATATGACCCCTTCGGAGTCATTGTATATCTTAAATGTGGAGCCAGAACTAGTGATTTTTCTTCCTCTAAATTTTTTTGACTTTCAAAATAAGTACCATTCATGAATGTAAAGAATTATAGAACCTAAGATGCTATGAATAATAGATGTTAGACATGAATAAGGAAGTTATGAAGAAAGAGCAATATAATATAAAAGGAGAGCAGAGAAATGAAGATACCTATACCAATAAGGCCCAAATTAGCCCAATATTATTTATTTAGCATCTCTTAATTTTAACTCTCCTGAAATGTCTACTTTTAAGACTTAGTATGTGCATTTCATAATCTATGCTAACACTATTCCTCAAGCAAATAAACTTTGAAACCCAAAGGCATAATACAAATGAGTTCTCATTGTATGAATTTAGGTTACTGGGGATATGTAACCTGTTGAAGGGTTTTTCCTACTTTACTGCATTACTTCCCCCAATCATACTATAAATTGAGAAGAGAGTAAAAGAGGAAAAAATGTGGCCAATTGGACTTAGACCAAAGGAAGTATTTACAAATTTTAACTATTATAATTGGTTCACATGCATTCACACAAATGTATAAAACAAATATAATCTTTCAATTTCATTGAGGGGGAAAATAAACTTTCAAATAGCTTTCCAGTATTTAGCACACAAAGAATTTCAAAATTGTTATGCTGCTGAAATATAATGGTGTCTTACCTCTCCAACTTCAAGAAATGTACAAATCCATTTCAATGCCCAGTTAAAATGCAGATTAAGACTCAATAGACTTGGTTCAAAGTCTAATTTTTAATAAATTCCCAGATGATGTCAATTCTGTTGATCCTCATATCTTGAGGCTATACTAATAGTAACTCTGTTCATTATGTGAAAATAAATCCCAACTATCAAAAATCAGAGTTCACTTGATATCAGACCTGAAACTCTGGAGCAATTCTGGACAGTAGAAGAGACATTTATGAGTACAGACAGGAACTTCCTGAATGGAGTCCCAGGGGCACAAAAGATAGGAGAGAGACTTGACATGTGGGATTACATTCAAATGCAATGTTTCTGCTCAGCTAAGGACATAGTCATTAAACTAAAAAGAAAATGAGCCAATTTGGGAAAGAACTATACCAGCAATATATCAGATAAAGACCTAATATCCAATATGTATATAAGGAGTTCAAGAAAATAACTCCTCCAAACTTAACATACCAATTACTAAATGGGCAAGGAAGCTAAGAAGAGACATCCCAGAAGAGGAAAGAAACACATAAGGAAATGCTTATCAAAACTGGCCATAAAGAAAATGCAAATCTCAGGGTTGTCCCTGAGATACCATCCTACCCTAATTATATTGGCCAACATTTTGAATTCTGACAACAATAAACACTGACTGGGATGTGGGAAAATAAACTCTACTGCTGGTGGGAATTATAAACTAATACAACCACTCTGGAAAGCAGTCTGGAAGTTCCTTAAAAAAAACAAACTAACATAAATATTCTTGATGAACCAGGATATTATAAGGACACCTGCACATCTATGTTTATTGCTGCATTATTCACAATTGCCAAGATATGGAAGCAACCCAGATGTCCTCAAATGGATGAGTGGATCCAAAAAATGTGGTTCTTATACAAAATAGAATTTTACACAACCATTAGAAAGAATGAAATAATGCCATTTTCAGGGAAATGGATGAAACTAGAACAAAGGATGTTAATGCAATGGACGTGACAAATTACACAGAATTTTAGATACTACATACAGTGAGTCCTAAAGAGGACAGTCTTAGGAGAAAAATACCCCATTGCCTCTTCATAGGTATATGAATAATATACACAGTGAAACAAACTCCAAAGATATGGAAATGAAGAACTTTTTTCTTAATTTGTTCTTCCTTATTCTGCTGACTCTGTTTTATTTATCTTGTATGCGGTGTATTCACATGCAGATCTGTGGAAAGTGGGTGGAGGGCACAGTCAGAGGAAAAGGTGAAAAAGTACAGCAGTGGAGCACAGTGGCTGCACTGGGGAACTAATTATGCAAGCAGATGAGGGAATGAATGGAACTATGTGAAAGGAAATGTATTTATTATCTGATGTATGTAAAAGTAATCCCTCTGTTTGTCACTTCTAAAGTAACAACAACAGCAACAACAAGAAAAAAAAAATAAAATAAAGGGCTAGGAGTTTTGTATAGTGGTAGAGTGCTTGCCTTGCATGTACTTGCTTGCCCAGATACCACATACATAGAAAAAGCTGGAAGTGGTTCTGTGGCTCAATTGGTAGAGCACTAGCCTTGAGAAAGACCAAGGACAGTGCTTAAGCCCTGAGTTCAAGCCCATGACTGGCAAATAAATAAATAAACAACAACAAAAAATAAATTAGAAAAAATCAGAGTCCATGTGTCAAAATACAATGCCTCTGGTCATCTTTGTGGTTATCTTAGATTATTCCTTCCTTCTTTGTGTCTTGATTCTGCTAAATAAAGTATATGTTAATACATAGTTTGGTCAAATTTCACAGAAATCTGCAGATTTATGAGAAATAATAGATATTATGTCTTCTGTGGAAAGAAGCATTAGAAATACTTTGTTATTAAATTTTCATTGGCTGGGAGGAAAGAATGTTTGTTTGGAAAGAAAGTGTTTAGTATTCCTCTAAAACTCTAAAATGTTGTTTAGGGAAGAGGAATTCTTTCTGCTGAATGGAGCAGTTTTGCCCTTATCTGTTTTCCTTGTTCCTTTTTGACATTTTCTATTGAGGCCTAGAGCCATGCTAACATGTTATATGTAAAACCAAGCATGTGATAATTTTAGCTCCATAGTACAATGGGACACGGTACTCATGAAATTAAAATATGTATGTATGTATGTATGAATATATAGCCCCACATTTCTATCTATGATAAACTGCAGCTGAAACATAGGAAGTAAGGCAACTAGGAGTTATACATCCACAGAACCTCAGCTGATAATAGATCTTGCAAACTTTGTGAAGAATTTCCCCATTAGTTACATTTGTTCTTTGTCATTCTCCACATTGCAGTAAATATTCTTTTAAATTTACCTCAGTAGTTGAAGCCATGAGACCAAATTTATCATAGGATTTGTTGATTATGATGTATTCATTCATTGATCAGTACTGATTTTTATTTGTGGGGGAAAATTTGCTGTAGGAAAGAATTAATGGTAAAGGACGGAAATGAGAAACTGTAACCCTCTTGTCAGAATACTTTTTTTTACTTAATATGGAAGGCCACACATTTCTTTTCCATACATTAAGAATTAGGATGGTTTCTCCTATAGCAAAAAAAATAGAGTAAAAATTAGGCAAAAATTAAAGAGCCATGTGTTTTCTTAACCTTACTTTTGTAATAATTTTCCAATGAGTTAAAATAAATGCTAACTGAAAATAATGCCAAATATGAGAGTCTTGAATTGCAATAATAACATTATCAAATATCCAGTGCTTTTTGTCTATTTTTATCCCTAAAATCTATGAATTAATTATTATGAAACACAAGTATTATGCCATAATGTTACCAGATAGCACTCATTAAAATACTGGTTTCATATTTTGAATGAATAACTCATTTTGCTAGTGGCATTAGCTGAATTATTCAAGCAAATGGAGAATACCATTTGCATACGTACAAAACTGCCACCACCACTTGGCAGGTAGATACAGCTTATTAGCATAATAACACTAACAACCTAGTATAATGTTGTTAATCTAATTTTATCCATGTCATAGCTATGAAAGTTGGACAAGGCTTGATTATATTATTCTAATTTCACTGATGAGAAAGAAGGATAATTTAGATGAATTACCTCAATATAACTCTGGATCAATTATAGTACTGTCAATAGAAGAAGCAGAACTGACTTGTTTTCCTGATTTCAAGGTTAAAATTACATTAAAATTAAATTGATTAGGTCAAAATGATGTTTAATCTCCAATTCTCTTTCATTAATTAGGTGAATTATTTCTTCTTCTTCTTCTTCTTCTTCTTCTTCTTCTTCTTCTTCTTTTTCTTCTTCTTCTCTTCTTCCTCCTCCTCCTCCTCCTCCTCCTCCTCTTCCTCCTCCTCCTCCTTCTTCTTCTTTGCCAGTTATGGGCTTGAGCACAGGGCCTGAGCACTGTCCTTGGACTTTCTCAAGGCTAGAGCTCTACCACTTGAGCCTCAACACCATTACTGGCTTTTTTCTATGTATGTGGTACTGAGGAATGGAACCCAGGTGTTTGTGCATGCTAAGCAAACACTCTATCACTAGGCCAAACTCTCAACCCCTTAATTTCTTTTAATTATATACAGTAATATAGGTCAAGATTTTAAAACAGAATATAAGATGTAAATTTTCAAGAGAACAAAGAAAGAATGAAAGAGAAAAGTTAAGGAAAAAAGAAGTTAAATATCTGCTATCTTAGCTTCCCTGTCAACCAAAATTTTATTCTACTTCCTGGAGGTATATATTATTAACTATTTTGGAGGGGAGATTATACTTCTTAGAACTTTTTTGAAGATTTATGAGGATAAATGCCCCAATCCACTTTCTAATCATAAGTCCAGTGTTAACATAATACAAATTGCACAATTTATACAGCTCAACTGTCATGTTAATGACTAAAATTCTTGTTAATATTTTAAATTGTAGAGGATTCTTTATTTTGAAGATGACTTTAAGTTTGAATTCTTTCAAATAAGCTTAGCATAAACATCTGCTTTACTACGAGAAAACTATATTGTAATCATTATTCACACATGTTTCCCCTTGTCTATGCAAGAACAAGACTCCTTTCAGCCTGTTAAAAGCTTAGAAATCACTGAGGTACGAATTCTCTTAATCACATTTCTCTGCTGCTATGCCCTGCTGCTGAAAAGTAGCAGATGCTGGGCTCATTGTCCAAATTACACCACTAGCTCAGTGTAGTGCTGTGTAGAGTTCCGTCACAATGAATTCAAATCCCATCCAAACACAACCTGAAAATGTTGCTTTGACCCCTAATTAGATGGTATGTGTCCATGAGCCACCCAGAGAGGCTGTAGAGATTGTGAAGAGAGGCATTATTCTTTCTAGGGAGCCTTTCCCCTTACTGTCTCAGTAGACAGATGAGCCTCTTATCAGAAGGAACAGATGGAAGCCTCTGTCTATTTGAAATTGCAGACATGCACTTGCAGAAAGGTTCCTGGATTTTTTTTTTGTTGTTGTTAGAGTGTTTACATAGAAGGACAATTGGTGTGAGGAGTATAGGATGGGAGAAAAGAAGCCTTCTTAATTTTCACTTAGAAATGTTGCTAGGATTGTGCTTGAATAGTTTTTTTGCAATATTAGACTGAACCTGGGGCAACTTATTGACCTTTGGTATTATGATAGGTAGAACTCCAATAATCATTTTAGAATTAGGAGTTCCTGAATTTTGCACCAGTAAATGGTCTGAGAATAACTTATTAATGTAAAATGGTGGGGCTTTTTTGGCAGTTTGTAGCTGCATTTGTATTCCAAATCTCATTTATTTCTCAAAACAAGCCAATTTTAAGTAATCTTTCATAGTAAAAAAAAAACCTAAGAATTAAAGAATAAATTGGCATAACTGAGGACATAGCACTAAATCCAGAAATGCAATGACTTGTCAAAATGTGCCCAAGAGGTAAAGTTCAGGATGAAGGTATTTTCCATATGTCAATCATTATAGTGGATGCTTTATATGAAAAATGTGCACAGTTTCTTATGTTTGTTTGGGAATATTTTATTAGCCTTCATTAAATGTATGAGGATGTTTTTCTGACCAATTTACGCACATACTTTCAATACGCTTTGTTCAAATTCATCCAGTCTATATTATTCTTTCCTAACAGCATATACTGTTTTATTTTTCATAAAATGGAGGCACAGAAGGTATTGCTCCAACCTTTAGTATTCTGAGGGGCTTATAGAAGCTAAGAAATGCTGGGCCTGCATTCTGCCTTCAAGCTTTCTAGAAGAAAGAGCATGGCCTGGTGCTTTGTGCCTAGAATCTCACTTACTCTGAAGGAGATCAAAAAGACCATAGTTTGAGACTAGCTTGTAGAAACTGTTGACAGACTCTATCCCAACCAATAAGCCAGGTATGGTAGCTTATGTCTATAATTCTAGCAATTCTAGAAATAAAGATAGGATGATTATATTTCAAGTCTAGGCTGTATAAAAAATGTTGAGACCCCCTATCTGGAGAACAGCTAAAAGAAAAAGAAAGACTTAGAGTATGGCTCAAATGGTAGAGTACTTGCCTAGCAAATTTAAGATTTGGGGATTAAGCCTCAGTCTTGCTAAAAATAAAAGGAAACCCAAACAACAAAATGAATATGGCATTGGTGATATTTTGTTTTGAAAAATAGTTTAAAGTTGTTGTACGGAAACTCACATAGAGAATTTATGTGTGTGTATATTTTGTACAGAGAGATTCATGTTAGTAGGCTAGAGACAAATTTATCCATCTATTACTTTATTATTTAGCTATAAATTGGGAAAACCTCATTGATGTCTTAAATATTAATGACAATGAAAAACAGTAAAGAAACAAAAAGATAACAAAGTTTCCAAATAAAGTTAAAAATTCCCCTAAGAAATTTTATTTGCCCATTCATATTTATTGTTATTTTAGTAATACATATTTTATAAACCATGTTAGGAAATGGATGTTTAATTAAGAGAGTTTGCTTCTAGCGAGTAGAAAATGAAGGCTTCATTTGTATAGATGTGGTGGGATCAATGACAGGTTGGTAGATATTGCAAGAGGTTTACAGAAGTAAAAATGCTATGTGCTATGTGCTAAAGTTTATGAGTTTAGATGCTGTGGATACAGCAGGAAAATAACACAGGCACATTTCCTCATGGGGAAAGACAGATAATCAGGAGAGGAAAGCAAATGTTTCCTGGTCTTAAGGCAGCATAGAATTGAAGGCATTAAACATTTTGATGGTTATTTTGGTAGGCTTGAGCTGGGTTTAGTCTGCTCTAGAGTGAAATAATAGTTCATGTCTCTGACATTACAGAGAAATAAAACAATTCACGAAAGTATTATTATGTTTTCAAAGTCATTATTCGCTTTTATGTTCTTCATTTAAGAAGTTTTGTAGCAAAGATAAAAATGCTGATATCGATGTGCTGATTTCATTTCCTTTGGATATTTACCTAGTAGTAGGATTTATGGTACAGGTGGTAGTTTTACTTCTAGACTTTCACTCTTCTCTGTAATGTCTACAGTAATTGCCATTCTACATTGTACAGTGTACATTCCTACAATGTACAATGAGTTCGCATCATGGTGTGTTTTGATGATTGGTATTCTAATTAGGAAGTTGATATTGCATTCTGATATTGACTCACATTTTGTCCATGATAATTAATGTGGATATTTTCTCAAATGAGCTCCTGTGTTTCTCTGAATATTGTCCACAATAGTCAAGATACAGATATAAGGTAAATGCCTACTCTCTTGGAATGAATGGCTTTCTGAAAACAAGCTTATATAAATTTCCAAGGAATCTAGTTGCTCTTAATTCCCAAATATTTTCTCTTGGAAGCTCAAAGTGAGCTCAGGGAGTTCAGAGCCACACATTAATTTGGCAGCAAGTCTGTCACTTGGGCCCCTTCCCCAGTGTCTTTTACATATTACTGTTAGCATGGAGTCTTCCATTTTCCCTTTCAGCAGGTCTCAGATTTCAGTCCTCTTTGTATACCACCCAAGAACCTAGGACTTGAAATGGAATCTCAGTAACTTTTTTCCCAGGCTGAGTCTCATACATAATCCTTGCAAAGTTTGCCTCCAAGGTATCTGTGATTTCAGACTTTTGCCATCAGCTTCTTTATCTAGTTACTGATTTGGGTCTTCTTCTATGCAATTTTCTTTTTTAAAGATGTTTTTATTTGTAAATCTTAGTTGTACAAAAAGAATTTCATTGTGATATTTTATATACTTATGTAATACATTGCCAGATCAAACGCCTAACCTCCATTATTCTTCCTCATACTGCCTACCTAATTCTCAAAACAATTTCAGCAGAAATAATTATTCAATCTTTATGCATGCATACAATGTACTGTGTTCACATTACTCTCAATCTCTCCTCTAGACCTTCCTACTCCCAATGGAACCCTTCATCTAGTACAGTTGCTTTACTTTCCTGTCATTTATTGTCTTTGCTCCTCTTAATACCTGAATGTGTCCAATGTGCTTTTCACTTTAGCAGTTAAGATTTTCCTCCATAGACTGCATTAAACTTCAGAGCTTCTGTATGGCAAAGGACATAGCAAACTAAGTAGAAAGCCTATAGAATGAGAGAAGATTTTCACTAACCATGCAACAGACAAAGGCCTCATATCTAAAATATATCAACAGCTCAAAAAATTGAATCATTCCAAAAATAATCTCCAAAGAAAAAAAATCCCATTAAAAGATGGGCCAAAGACTTAGAGAGTCTTCTCTGAAGAAGAAATAAGAATAGCCTATAGACACATGAAGAAATGCTCAACATCTCTGGCCATAAATGAAATGCACATCAAAACAACTCTAAGATTCCACCTCACTCCACTTAGAATGGCTAGAATCAAGAAATCTAATAACAACAGATGCTGGGGGGGATGTGGCCAGGAGGGATCATTACTACACCATTGGTGGGAGTGCAAACTCATTCAAGCACTATGGAAAGCAGTATGGCAGTTCATCAAAAGAGCAAACATAGAGCTCCCCTATGACCCAGCAATTCCACTACTTGGCATTTACCTAACCGTCCAGAAACAAGGACATACTAAATCCATTAGCACAATGATGTTCATTGCAGCACTATTTACCATAGCAAAGATATAGAAATAACCCAGTTGTCCCTCAGTTGATGAGTGGATCAACAAGATGTGGTATTTATACACAATGGAATTCTATGCTGCTGTCAGAAAAAACGACATTGCCCCATTTGTAAGGAAATGGAAAGACTTAGAAAAAATCATATTAAGTGAAGTAAGCCATACTCAAAGGAACATAGGCTCAATGTTTCCTTCATTTGTCGTAATCAGTAGAAACCTTAGGCTCTCCTAGCCAAGATTTACAATCGAGCAAAACCTAGAAACATAAGGACATATAGTATGACACTAAATGAAAGGACCTCTAGGATATAGAAACGAATGTCATATAATGAGTGATTGTTGTCCTTAATGTACTATGTTATATCTCATCTCTTTGCTGTTCCTTGGTTATCTCATATTATAGTACTTTACCTTGTTATCTGATATATTATATATATGCTTATTTGGTTATTTGAAATAGGATAGGAAAGGGGGGAAAACAAGTTGAGGGGCGGGTGTGGGGGGAGGAAAATGGGGACCAAGACATGAGAAAGGGTATCAATGTTTGTGAAGTAATGCATCTTCTATCTGGTGAATACAGTGTAACCCTTCTATGAATTACAATACAAATTTATGAAAAAAAGGCTTTCCTTCATAAAACTCAAAAAAATGTACAAATCTCTGTTATTTTAGCCATTGCATATGATATATACATCAAATAACAATTAAATTGTCTAAAGGCATACATATTTCCATCTGTTTAATCAGTGTTATACCTACTGTTAAAAAGATACTGAGAAAATAATGGGTCTGTGTTTAGACTAATGGCATACTGATCACTGTTTAGTTTGCTGACAGATCTAAGTGATTTGCCAATCTTCAGTGTGTTAGAGTTCCATGGTCAATATAAAAATCACCAAGTGTAGAGCTAAATTTCTGTCTATTTTCACTGTCCTGTTTTGTAGTGGCAATGGAGGAGAACCATGTTTGAGGTTTGTAAAAGATAGAAAACATTGAAAACTCTTGATTAGGATTTCTGTGGGGCCACAGTAAAATCAATATTGCAAGATGAAAAAGAAGAATGAGATCAATAGGAAAAAGCTTTCTTTCCCATTACGAATCATCTATCTACCCTTTAACTTGAATTTAAAACAGGTTCTGATATTTAAGTCTGAGGCTGTTGAAAATAAGATGTGAAAATAACATGTTTGCTTTATATGCATTCTCTGGGTTCATGTTTACATATATGTGTATCTGTGTCCATCATAAACATATGCAATTTATGGGTGAGTATGTATGCTTATAAATGTATATGCACATATGAATTTAGTAGCATATTCCTACAGTAGCATTTCATTAACATATTAACTACACCTTTTTCATTTACTCCTTAGAATTTCTGAGGCTTTAATTTTGCTCTTCTTAGTTGTTTGCTACTGTCTCTGTAATGGCTTAACATTCCCATTCTAAAGTAGAAGTGATGTAGGTGGGAGCATCTTTGTTTCTTGTGTTCTGATACTGATAAGGGAAGAAGAAATGCAAAGTGAAAGAAATATTTCTAATAGAAATATTTTGGCAGAGAAACATGATTTTAGCATAGGATTTATAAATAATGTTTGTGGTACTGGATAAGAAGAGTCTGTAATATTTCTTTTCAGAACAACATGGAAAGGGCTCAATTAGAACAAGTTAGAAAGTCACTTGTATCTGAAACAGCCTCAGGTTGGCCGTAAATAGGCGGCAGTCTATACTAGTTAAATATGCTCCTAACTTGTAACTAGTTTAGGACCTGCAACAGCAACCTCACGTCTGATTTGTGCCAGGAATAATAGTGTGAACTGAATTCTTTGGATAAATGGCATTATCACACTGTGTTAAGACAGTGGTTCTATCTGAGGCTGCAGCATTTAGAGATACACATCACAGAATGAACAGAGCCACTAAAGGAACATTGCTATAATAAAAAAAAATGTAACTCAAGAAATCAGAGTATATCATTACTCTGTGGAGAATGCATTGTTCAAATTTACATCTAAGCCACCTATTATTGTGTAATCCATAACAAAAGATTTCCTCTCAAATTTTGTTTATCAGGGTCAGCCTGAGAAATCTAATAGAGTAGCTTACAAGTGATTTAAGCTGGAAGGTTCCCTTTTCCACGGCTTTTGCACTGAGAATTGGATTTATGGACTCTTCACGCAGCAGTGGCTATTACATGCAAGGAGCCAATGACTACTTGATTATCTCAGAAGGACCTCAAAGCTAGTTGGGCATGAAATAGAGGACCTCTTCAAATGAGAGGGATCAGAATATTCAACACAGTTTATAAAGTGTGACAATTCTATTATGTAAGTTTGAATGGCCGCCACCGTGGGGAAAAAATACATGAGAATATCCAAGAGAAAAATAACTTGGCATGGCTAGTGACCATGATAAAATATAGGCTTCATTACTAGCAGGAGAAAACTGTTAGCGGATTTCCACATGAGGGCTTCCATCTTGAAAGCTTAAATTATGTTCTATATAAAACTGGGCTAGAGCTCAAATATGTGGAAACTATTATGGCATAGATAACAGATGTAATGGCTAGCTTCAGATTTAATATGATAAAATGTTTCCATGATTGGGGTATGAAAGCATTCTTTTTTTTTTTGTATGATCAGTAAGGATTGGATATGATTGTACAAGAACAGAAAAGATGGACCTTATATTATCCTTTCCAAGGAAAAGATGAAGTACTTTAAAATATTTTTAAATTAAAATAATTTTATGTTCACAGAATTATTATGAAAATAGTACAGGTTTTTGTCATTTCATGACACTCAAATACTCATTGTTAACTATTATGATCATTTTACATTCATTTGATATTTTGTCCCAATTATTTAACAGTTAACCTGTATATTATTTGCTAATATTCACTTATCCAGAATTTCTTAGTTATTATCCAGTATCTTTCTTTTACTAAGATTTCTTGTATAGTTGTTCTAGAGGTGATATACACCAGTTACTTTTACATACATCAGGTAATAAGTATATCTACTTTTGCATTGGGCCATCTGTTCCCGTATTCTCTCTTTTTCATTCCCTTCCATCCATCTTCACCACGAGTTACATAGTTCACTTTCTTTTTCTTTCTTTCTCCTTCCTTCTTTCCTTCCCTTCTTCCTTCCTTCCTTCCCTTCTTCCTTCCTTCCTTCCTTCCTTCCTTCCTTCCTTCCTTCCTTCCTTCCTTCCTTCCTTCCTTCCTTCTTTCCTTCCTTCCTTCCCTCTCTCCCTCCCTCCCTCCCTGCCTGCCTGCCTGCCTGCCTGCCTTTCTTTTCTTTTCTTTCTTTCTTTCTTTTTTTCCCCCTGTGGTTTATAAGGCTTGAACTCAGCCTGGGCGATGTCCCTGAGTTCTTCAGCTCAAGGCTACCGCTCTGCCCTTGAGCCAAGCCCTACTTCTTGCTTTCTAGAGGTTAAATGGAGATGAGTCTCAGGTTCTTTTGTGCTTGGGCTGTCTTTGAACCTCGATCTTCAGATCTCAATCTCCTGTTCATCTTGAATTTTAAGAACAAAATCTGACAAGGATGTAGGGGGAAAGGAACTAAATTGAATTGCTGGTGGGAATGTAAACTAGTTTAATATATTTTTATTAATCAATATACACACTGTCTAATTGTATTTATAGTGGCTTATTTTGAACTAATATCCACACATTATTCAGGGTGTCTTTTACAAACCATGGAGCCACTTCCAAAAGTATTTTCAATTATTCATCAAAATTTTTGTGCTTTGGACCGGGAGTTGGGCCTAGTAGTAGAGTGCTTGCTTAGCATGCACGAAGACTCGGGTTCTATTCCTCGGTACCACATAGGTAGAGAAAAGCCAGAATTGATGCTGTGGCTCAGGTGGTAGAACTCTAGCCTTGAGAAAGCCCAAGGACAGTGTTCAGGCCCTGACTGGTAAAAAAACAAAACAAAACAAAACAAAACAAAAAAGAAAGAATTCTTTGCTTCTCCTGTTTTTAACAATTTCACAAGCTTTCTTAATTTTCCCAGATATGAGTGATTTTGTGGAATATTAATGAAATATCTTTTGGATCTCTTCCTAGTGGGATTTGTCTGTTGTAACCTCATATATATGTATATATATATATATATATAACTGTCAGGGTGATGTACAGACTGGTTACAGTTATACACATAACTGACAATTCTTGTCAAACACTGTTACCTTCTCCCACTTTACCTCCCCTCACCCTCCACCCCTTGCCAAGGTGTAAAGTTCATTTCCAACGTATTTTCTGAGTATCCTGTTATACTTGTTCACCCTTGTCCTTTGTAGAATCATTTTTGTTATACACCTTTCCTTCTCTAACTCAAATAAATGTATATACAATATACCAGGTAGCAAAAACATATACAGTGATGACAAGGAATAAACCATAGATGTAAAAAAGTGAAAGAAAAAAGCAATAACTTCACATAGTACATTTATTTTTAATGACATAATCATTAGTAAAGCATAAATCACTAGTAAAGCATCATTCTCCTCAGTTTTGCTAAGGATACCTATTATAAATATGACCTACCACTGCTATTGTTAACTTTCATTACCCGGTTGGAAGAAATGAACGAAAAATTTTCACTATCTAATTGCTTTTTATTCCTTTCTTTCTTAAATGTTCTCTAACTCATTCTTGAATGATAGAGTTTTAATTAAAGGTACATGTAGCATCTACATCTGCTATTAAGCATTTCCCTCTCCCTTGATCTATACATTTAGTCTAACACTTCTTTTTAAACGAGTGAGTTATTACTCATTCATTACATCTATGGGCAGTGTATGATTCATGGACATATAATTTTTATCATTTTATTATAATTCACTATGATTGTGCTTATTCTTTTTTATTCTGTTGCTCAAATTACTTAAATTTGAGCATTGCTAACTTTCAATGGGCTTTGTCATTCTTCATAATTGTTTCATTTTGTTGTTTTATTTGTGTTTAGCACTTCCTGTTAGTACAAAATGATCTATGTCTATCTTCTATAATTTCATCTTTGGCCCATGCCACTATTTACCCAAGGATTTCTGTCTTTTTACTAGGAATTGGCATTATACATCAACATTCTGACAGCAGATATTCCTGCATATCTGTGATCCAGGCTCTTCTTAGTTGATAAAGCAAGTAGGTGTGGGTGGTGTCTGTGGGGTGGTGTGTGTGTGTGTGTGTGCATGTGTGTGTGTGTGTGTATTTCTATGTGTGTGTTAATATTCCCATATGTAGCTATTCTTATTGTTTTAGGATACATGTTAGTTTCTACTAATGGAATAACTTTCCCAGCAACTAGGGCTTTATGATATTATAAAAAATTTTAACATGTGTACTGATTTTTGTTACTCTTTCATAAATGGCACAATATAGTATTGCATCATCTGAAATTTTCATTAGAAAATCCTCCAAGGGGCTGGGAGTGTGGCCTAGTGGTAGAGTGCTTGCCTAGTATGCACAAAAATCCTAGTTCAATTCCTTGGTAACACATACATTGAAAAAAGCTGGAAGTGGTGCTGTGGCTAAGTGGTAGAGCTCCAGCCTTGAGAAAAATCCAAGGACAGTGTTCAGGCCCTGAGTACAACTCCACAACTGGAAAAAAAGACCCCCAAATTAGTAGGGACTATGTTTCATTTTAATTAGACTATTTGGCTTATATATACTATGATCAGAAGGCTGAGAAAATCATCTCCAAACTCTGATCATGGGCGACTACTGAAGTCTATCTCTTTGAGTAGCCGGTTGTTGAAAAATCAGTTTATACTCCCTCAGCACATAGAATGGAGTATTCACTTGTATGATCTCTCTAAGATGATGCACTGGAGTTATATTCTTGAAAAAAGCCCTGTGTACTCACGTTGAAGAGACAGAGTTGGGGATGGCATTGACATGTTTGACCTTTAACATCTTTTTAGACATGTAATTTGGTGACACTTGTGTTTTTTTAACTAATATGACCTTTTGGGGCTTTATTTCCAATAAGGTGCAATTCAAACAAAATTATCACTGTTTGAGAGCTATCTTATATTTGATCAATCAGATTAAAAGAATTCTCGTTGTTTGCCACAGACACTTTTACTCCGGTACCATATAAACCCAATTTCATAAAATGGGCATTGTAGCCATTTGTGAAAATAAAATTGAACTAGGCTGATGTGAAGCTGTTATTCCAGAAATCAAAGTTCAAGTCCATCGTGGGCGATTTGAAATGTTTCCCATATTGGTGAATTATATGTTCTTTGTTGACTTACTTTGAGATAACAAGATTCAGCGTTGACAAAACAGGAAGATACTACTCTTCTCTGTGAGTGAGAGCAAAAGTAAAATAGTAGTGTAGATTGTTCTTTTAGGATCCTCAAGGAGCATTTCAAAGAACAATTGAATAACTTATTTAGGTAGTGCATAAACTCCAAGATCAGGAAACAATTATAATTTTATGATTGAATTGGTTAAACTTAAAAATGTAGATATTTGGATTTTTATTTCTAGACTGTAAAAGTTATTAGGATAATAGGGAACTCATAATGTGTCTGTGGAGTTTGGTTTTTACCATTGGTAAAGCAAAGATTATTGCTTCCTCCTCACTAGACTATGAAATGCATGGTATGTATGAGACAATGAATGCATTCAGACTCCATAGTGAAAAAGTGCCATAGAGTATCCCAGAGTGACAAGTTATTGTTGCTTTTCAGTCTAAGTAAATTACCTCCTGGACAATGTTCTGGGAAATTAGTTTGCTACAGCTTATTTGCAATAAAAGACCTTTCTAATGCTTTGGCTCAGGCTTTTCATTCTAATGGCTCTCATCTTTCCTCTGAGGGTCTCATTGCATAATTCCCTTCATGCATTTTGACTCTGATTGTGAGCTTCTAAGTGGACCTGTAATATTCACAAAAGGCACACAAAATCCCCTATTGCTGATTTACTTGTGTTAGGTGCATTGACCTTAACTATCTTATCAGTCTTGTTCTCCAGTTTTAAAATTTTGTGATTTTCAATGGTGCATGTGAAAATTCTACATGTATTTGTTTTTCTCTTGATAGAGCTCAGAGAGAAATATATACAAAATAAGTGGAAATTGAAGGAAATCATCTTAAGAATCTTTAGAGTTTTGATGATATGTTAACTTGGATGTCCTACTTTCTTGGCTTCTCTGAAAGCATTCATTTAGTAGAGAACAAAGTAAGGTAACAATATTTAGAGAGTGCTCCTCAGCTTCAAAAGTAAGTCCCTTTGTAAACTAAAAAAAGTGACATATTTTAACAATTTCTCACAGAGCATTTTAGTGGTATTTCTTCAATAGGTAAAGATCCTGACACACAAATGTAACTAATTTTCTTCAGTGCAAGGGAAAGCTTCATGAAGTGCAGAAAGTGGCTCTAACTTTTCCCATGACCTTTTTTACCAACCATAAAACCATACTATGACAAGGGGTGGGTGGTTTATGTAGAAGTTTATTCAATAGATGAGGACTGCAGACAGAACAGGATTGTAGTTTTTATATCAAAACAAAACAAAACAAAAACAGTGGGCAATCATGCCTCAGTTTATAGCTCTCCCCAAGAAATTTTATGGTTGGCTACAGCCTTTTCATCTAAAGGAACCTTCAAAATTAGAGATATCTCGCCAGTTTTCTGCAAAAATAATCTTCATTAAGAAGTATGAATCTGTCTGGGTTTGGTGACTCACACCTGTAATTCTAGCTACTCTGAAGATCAAGGTTCAAAGCCACTGGGGGCACTAAAGGACCTGAGACTCTTATCTCCAATTCACCTCTAGAAAATGAGAAGTGGGACTTGGCTCAAGGGTAGGGTTGTAGCTGTGATCTAAAGAGCTCAGGGACAGTGTCCAGGCCAAGTTTAATCCCCATGAACCCCCCCCACAAAAAAGAACTATGAATCTGTACTATATTAGTATCTAAACAGTGATAAACTTGCGGAGCATGAACCTCTATATTCTCTATCTCAAAAGGCCCCCATAATCTTCTTTATTTTCTAGGTGTTGTGCTTGAGTGTATATGTTCAAGGCTATCACTCTACTACTTGAGCCACATCTCTACTTCTGAAATGTTGGTGGTTACATTGCAGCCTCATAAGCTTTCCTTCCTAGGCTGTCTTCAAATCATGATCCTCAAATCACAGCTTCCTGAGAAGCTAGGATCACAGGCCTGAGCCACTCCCTATCACCATGATATATACCTTTTCTATACTACTTCAAACTTCCATAGGTCTCATTCATTTCTTCAAAAGCCTTCAACATTCTCAGCCAAACTCAAGTACATTTATACTAACTCCCAACTTTTTATGGTTTTTTGTAATAGAAACAAATGCGTTGGCCAAATCAATTTTGTCTAGTGCATATTAAAATGAGCATCACTAGTCTAAAGGGAAAGGAAGATTTTTGAGTCTCCTGAAAAATGTCCTCTCTCTGCTCAGGCTTACATCATGAGTGAGACTTTAGTTTTTGTATACAGCAGGCAGCAGCTTGGGGGAAGTGGAGACACTCAGTGATACTCCATACTTTATCATGCTGCATATACATCAGTGTAAACATGGAGTAAAATGGACTCACGCCTTGTCATATCTTTCCATTGCCAGTACCACCCTTATACCTTTGAATGAGCCATTTAATCATGGTAAACACTACTCTACAAGATTAGCATAATGTGGATAAAGTCAGTCTATGTATGTTTACCTATAGGTAATATGCATGTATAAAATAGACACTCAGAATGGCAATTATGCTATATAAATATCCATAAATATATTTATATATAATACAATATTTTGAAAAATTACCTAAACCCACAGAGTGCATTGATGAATGCAGAACCCTTTAGTTTGGTTCTTTGACCTTTGTACCAACTGCTATCTGAATATTTGCTATTTGAATATTCTGAAGCCATCCTGAAGTCTGTCAGTCTGTCTTGCTGTTTCATAATCTTGCATGGCAGAAGGGCACCAGAGAATAGACAACTCCATTTAGCAAAGTGACATCTGTTCTGCATTCTCAACCCTGGAGCTAAGTCAGCCATGATTTCCCTGCTGACTTTTGCTATCATGTCCTCTTAAAGTTTCACATGTTCCTGTTCATCATAGTTTCCTCTTCCATTGCCTTTTATCACTTGAGTGCAGTGTAAGTTCCCTCAAACAGCTATTGCTTCCTCCAGCTGCTGCCCCTCTGCTTCCCCAAGTCACTCAGAAATGCTTCCCCCTGCTCTCAGGAGGAATAACATTCTTATCACTGCCTCAGTGTCCTGCACACATTGGTCTCACCTCATACTATACTCCAGCTCTGCCCTTATCTCAGTCCTATGTAGTCTTCTTAAATCCTCATTCTTCTTCTCTTCCCCATCACCACAGTTAATCTCACTTCATCCTTTGGACTTTAAACAGCATTTCCCCAAAGAGAGTTTCAGATTTTTCCTATTACCCCCAAATAGGAGTATATTAAAATATAATTTCCAGTATATACTATATAGCCTTGAGATTTTTTATTAATACTCTTTAATGATTCACTTTGAATAAATAATTAACACATATTTAAATGAGCACAAAATGATCCTGATTGTCAATAAAGTATTGACAATCAAGGAAAACAAAAGTTTGGAACAATGGAGGGGTTTCTGGTTAGAATTATGCTATAGAAAGCCAAAAGGATATTATTGTGAATCAATTTTGTACCCTAAGCCTCAGGAATGAATATCTGGACTGTGGTACTTACTGCAGATGCAGGTCTGCACTCCGAACCCAGTGGGCTTACTTCTAGGAAAAAGGTGATTTGTTAAAGCAATCCAAGTTTATGATACAACGTTCAATTCAGTGCTTACTGTTTCAAGGTTCCTTAGAGAGTTTTACCAATTTCTCTATGAATATTCAATGATTTTACCTATTATGAATGACTGAGCAAAGTAAATGCAATACATTTCAAAGAGAAAAACTAATAACTATAAATTATTTCTAGTGATTTGGACCTTTATTCCTTAAAGGCAAATTCTGTTATGCAAAGCATAGTCAAACAGCCATTTAGTAGATCATCTACTAGAACTTTTTCTTAATGTTCACATTAAAACAACCAAGAATAGTAGAATAAAAGCTTGTAAATATTTCTCTTAAAATATTTTAAATGTACTTCTTTATTACTTTTCAATACGAAAAGGAAGAAAATTAATGTCTGATTAATAACATGTCCGCTCCTTTAGTTGATGATTTCGGTAAATTTTACTTTTTCCCCTATTTTAGACATTAAGCTACTCGGAAAGAAATATATTATTGATTCCAATTTAGTGCTAAGAAAAACTAATCAGCTATGACTAAAAATAAATGTATCTGGCATTTGAAATGAGTTCACCCACTTTCAAAATCTGTGTTCTGATTTTTTTCTCCCAAAGGTAGTAAGAAATTTTCAAAGTTCCTTCCAATTCTAAAAATATATTTAAATCATGGAGTTTTCAATCTTCCTTCTAGCAAAACTACAACATGGCTAAGTGCAACTCTACATATACTCATTCCTTTTACCTGAAAAACCAAAAAGTGGGTAGAGAGAAGCTATAAAAATGCTGACAGGACTCATTGAAAATTCATGATTACAAACCTCAGAGGGACTTCAGCCCTGCCAGGAAGTACTATTCTAAATTTCCCTGGCAAATTTACTCTATTGCTTAACTCTGTCCTCTGCTTCTTCTTTCCTCAAACCTCTTTCTATTTCCTGACTCTCAGTCCTAATCATGTTGTTCATTAATAGAGGAAATGGAAAACGTGTGAATGCATCTATTTACGTGTCTAGGAATTCCAAGCTGTCTGTATGTTGATGGGCTCTTTTTCTTCCTAATGATTGACTCCCTGTCACAATTTCATGATAGCAGTTCAATCTGTACTTTAAATTCTAATACCTCACTAATTTACAGACTTTGTTCCTGGTGTAATCCCTTAATGCTTTATTACTCTCATTTGCCAAGTCTCCTGTGATAGTGCACAAATATGCATATGTTGCATGTGTTTATATATGTATATATATATATATAAACAGAAGCACATATATACTCATGGATATGCGTAAGACTATGTGTATTAACCTTACAGGGTCATGTAATACCACAGAGTGATTAGCTGATAACAGACATTTAGTTCTGCTTGTTCTACAGCTTCCTGATTTTTCAAAAATTTCCTCATCTCAAATTTAATGTTTTCACACTATACCTCCCGTTGAAATAGGACAGCCCACTGGCACAAAATTGAGAGGGTTTAATATTTCCTGGCCTTGAGTAATTAGACTGTAAATATTTTCATTTTCACCTTGCCACATTGTTTACTGTCCTTTTTTAAAAAAAAAATAAATAATTCACGGCTATATATTCATCTTCTTCCTGCCCTTTCCATTTTCTGTTGATATTATTTGAGCAGATTCTGAAGCAGTATTTCTTACAGATTGGATGCCTTCCTCTTCATTTTCTGAATGAGCCAAATGAGGAAACATCAGCTTTGAGCTCATGTTCCAGAGTAGTGTCGTGCATGCCCAAATGAGCACCTGCCCAAATGAAGTTCAGCTAAACACTTGGCTTTTCTCTATAAGGCACATCACAGCTGTCTAGTACTTTGAAACACTGTACAGGAGTATTTTAGCACTACACTTGGGTGCCATTGTAAATAGTAAGATCACAAGCAAAAAACACCAAAATGCAAGAATATAGAGTGAAATAGATAGACCATGAAAAGAACATCACTTACAATGTGAAGCTTTAATAAGACAGGGGACCATCTTGCATTAATTTAATGGGGGATGTGCAGATAATAGTCAAATGTTTTATTGCTCTATACTTTTTCCAAATGCTTGGGAAAATACCAAGGTTATATATAAATTTTTTCAAGTGGGTAAATATGCAAATAAAGAGTTCATGAAAACTATTGACTTATATACTCAGAAACCTATGAAGGAGTAGCCATGTCATGTAGATTTTTGCTACAATTATATGTTGTAATAAAAAAATTCATATATTATGTAGGTATCTAGGCCATAAAAGAAAAATAACAAAAGTAAAAATTTTATCTCTGAGCACCTACAATTTATTCCTGCTACTCACCTTGAAACTGTATAGACTTCCTTCCTTCCTTCCTTCCTTCCTTCCTTCCTTCCTTCCTTCCTTCCTTCCTTCCTTCCTTCCTTCCTTCCTTCCTTCCTTCCTCCTTGCCTGCCTGCCTGCCTGCCTGCCTTCTTTCCTCCTTTCTTCCTTTTCTTTTGTTGGGTGCAAAGGGTTTGTGCTTGTTAGGCAAGTACTCGATCATTTGAGTTACAACTCCATTTTGTTTATGTAATATTGTTGTGATACTGTCTCTTTGACTTTGTAGTGGATTTTCCTCAAATTCACAGTCCTCAGAGTAGATTGCAAATTTTCATGCCAATGTACAACATATTCATTCTAAAACTATACAAACTCCATTGTCAAACCCATCAGTAATCAATACTCGTTAAATTTTAGTGGTTTTAGTTTTCAAATCCTCCTTTCTCCACTGATGTGGCCTCATCACTTGGCACAGTGCCCACCATCCTGTTAAAATTTTTTCAGTTCACTTTTCAGATGCCGTTCTTTTTCTTATAATTTTCTCCAAAAATAGTGACTTTCAAACTGATGAGAGTATATGCCTTAAGTTATGCAGACCATTCATTGCAGTTAATAGCAAATATTTGGAGGGAGATTCACTTTCTGCTTTCTGTTGTTACATGAAGCTGGTTTTCTTTCCTTTTCTTCTCTTCATAGTCACCCTTCTTCTGCTTCATAAGAAAAGATGTACCATCATTTGTCTGGGACTCGGTCTGATACAGTGTCCTAAAGACATGAGGGGGGGGGCTTACAGAAACTGATGCTGGTATTGTGAAAGATTGAAAAAGACGCATGGAATTGTCTTTGCTTTCCACGAGATTGAAGGGCAATCTCCTGAGGTTTTTTTTGGCAGAATCTCATGAAATATAGTTCGGACCACCATACACAGCTTGACCACTGACGATTCCAGTAATCACCCATCCACACCATCCTTGTCCCTCTATAAAACATCCAGAGTTGAGTCTACATTAACACGGCATTATTGCCCTGATGTTGCAAACATGGGAGCTACAAGAATGTATATTTCACTGTTATCAGATGGATTACAATACATAGAGAATAACTTCAGCCCATATCTTGTAATGCTTTTTTTGTAATCACTCAGCTCTAACCATACTTCCTTCTTTTCTTTCCATACCAGTTACAAACCCACCATTATTTCCACATCCTCTTCTGCTTCCAACACATCAAGTCAGTTTCTCCTGTATTTCAGGTCACTTTTACAACCACCTCCATATAGTAATATTCATTCTACTATAATCTATCCTTTACTCTTCTGTACATTTATAAAACAATTATTTATTTGCTTCTCCTTTACTTTCCTCACTTCACACATTCATACAAGCTTTGCCAAGTCAGAGAGTTCACACCTGTAATAATAAAACTGTGAAGACCAAGGCAAGAGAAAGGACATTAAGACCAGCCTGGGATATGTAGCAAGACACACTTTAAAAGTGAAACATAAAGATTAATATAAGCTCTTTGAAATTAAGAGAGCTTTTGTTATTTCCTGCTTAATTTCCATAACTCAGGACGGAGTTTTAATGAATAACAAGTAATCAGTAGGTATCTCATTAATAGATAAGTGAATAATATTATGTTGGTAAAAGCAAACACAGAAGGAGGTTGGATTTTGGATATTGCAATAGGGAATGAACGATGTTCTCAGAATAGTTTGGGCTTAGGATTCACAGGAAGAAGATCAATGAAAGGAGGAAGATTTTTAATTAGGACTGTTAGGAGTCAGGGAATTCTCAGCAGAACAGGTTATTCCCCTATACCCCATCCCACTTTCTAATCTCAACTGATTCCTCATGAAACAAAAACCGTTATTTGGAGGATTAGTATCCATTTTGGGGGAGACTCTAGCGAAAGCCTGTATCAGACGTCATTAAAATAGACAGCATAATCTGTGAATTTTTATGGATGTTATATGAAAAGTCAGAATGAATAATACCTGAGTCATTTTTGAGGAGGAATGTCTTGGAGAGAAATTTCTTTGAGCACACAAAACAGTGACAAAAAATGCTTGAGAGCATGGAGAACTGAGAAGAGCAGGAGGGCCAGGTTCCAGTCCAGCTCAGCCCAGGCAGAACAGTCCATGAAAGTCCATCGGAATGAAGAATCTGTGCGTAATAAGGCTCACTAGTCATCTGAGGTACAGAAGAAAGAAAAAAGCAGATCACAGTCCAGTAGTATGCTTTGACTGGAAACAAGATGCTATCTCAGTAATAACTAGCATAAGAAAGGGATGAACTAGTGGCTCAGATTTAGAGTACCCGATTAAAAGGCTCGAGGGTTTGAGCTCAAGATACTGTGATATTCAGAGATTTTTATTTTTCTTCTTCCTAGTATAGCTATTCTTGCTTAAGTGCTACCATATGAGAAAGTGATTTTTAAAGTTGAGTCTTGTAACACAGGACTTCTCTTGAATATTTCCATGTACTGGAGATAATTTTACATGTGGTTACTACTTCCATAATGCAATCTTGAAGAATAGTATGAAAGATGTGGTGAAGGCTGAAATCGAAGCTTGGAGGAGATTATAAAACTTCCCCCAAGAGTACATTGGAGAATACTGGAAATCTTGATTCTGATAAAAATCATTTGGGCTGAAAGTATATATATATATATATATATATAATTTCTTCTATTTTATATTTCAGTTGCCACTGGAAGCACAAACTATATCATGATTCTGATTCATGGCTTAGGATAATGTACTCCAATTAATCTCTTGTGTCACTATTAAAATGTTTATACTGTTCTATACTACATACTATACTCTGTTTGACTAAATTCTATCAGTCCTTTAAACCTGCTACACTTCTCAGTATCACTTTTCTCCTTTCTATCTCTATAAGTATGCTAGCACTGTCAGCAGAGAACTGTTTGTGAGGTTTGCCAGAAGTACATTGAGTATTTTTTTGTGTTCTCTGCCATCCTACTTTCTAATATATTGTTGCTGACATCCAGGACTTAATCCTTGTTTAATTAAGGAACACATGATGAAAATGTGTACTAATTTGCTCTGATGAGCTCACTGTTGTACTTTCGCAATTTGGAAATGCTGGCATTTATTCAAAACCGGTAAACTTTTTGGATACCTGTTACAACCTACCTAGCACATATAGTGGGAATTGACACAATGCTAAATTACAATACAGGGGAAAAGAAGTGTCTTACTAATTTCTTGGAGATGACTGAAATTGTCATTACCCTAGAGGAGAAAAATAAACAGAAAAAGAGGAAAGAAAGAATTGAGATTTAATTTCCTTGGCAATTGTTCATTTAATGGGGATCAGGTCATCCCTTACTTGAGTCCTTTTCCCTGGGCAGTTTGGAGGCTTTTGAGTAGTTCTTATTCTGCTGTCTCTATTGTCATCCACTAGCCTGTAAGTTTCCTGCATGTAGCCACCATGTATTTTTACCTTTTTGTTTTATATCAGAGAAACTGATTAAACAAATGAGTAAAATGTCAAATCTAATAAAATAGTTTGCTTTCTAGATTATGGTTTTATTTCACCCACTTGAGAAATAATATTAATCTTTGATATAAACATTGGTTTAACGTTTTATAAACCACAGAGAGTAATTTCTATGCTCCTGGTTCAGTGCCACATGCTAAGAGTAAAGGTTCAGCAAACAAATGATGCAGTTTTACCTGAGGTTACAATGTGGAAGGGAAGGATATTGAGCCTATTTTGAAGAAAAGTCCTACAAAAATACATGGATGTTGCTGCCTGAAGGGAGATTATACTTTTAAATCTTAGATATCACAGCATCTTCATATAATATGTTCAACATCCAAGAGGTATATGATTAAGTACTAGTGGAATTTGTAGAATTGAAATGGTGATTGGTAATCCTTAGTTTATTATGCCTCCAATTGTAACTTTTAAACTTTAGAATGGCGCTAAAACCATATGCATTTTGCATATGGAGACTGTGCCTCAGATTCTGAATTCTGATGTCTTCCAGGCTTGCGATATGGAGTGTACTCCTTTGTCTTGAGCAATGCATTGAGTCCCAGTTTAGTCAGCTCCATCTCTCATTGTGAGAGAAAACAGCCATATTGAGCAGTGCACTTTCCTGTAAAGTTCTTATGTTAGGCAGGCTAATTGTATTACATACAATTTTGAGTTATAATATTTTCAATGTATGATGGAGTCATGCAGACCTAACTTGAATATAATTTAGCTATTAGGACTGTAATTAGATCTTCTATGAAGCAAAGTGTAGCCAAAAGAGGAAGTGATTTTAACATTATTATTCTAATTGCATATATAGTGACATGTCGTCTTTAAGAGTAAATAAAATGAAGGTGTGATATTCTTTATATTGAAAAGTTGTCTCCTTTCAGTTACGTACTGAGGCTCTTAAAGTGAATAATTATTTTTATATGAAATGCCTAATGTAATTTAACAGATATTTTAAATATTTTTGACGTAATACAATGTTCAAGAATTATCTTAATGACTTCCTTCCCTTTAAATGTTCCTTTATAATAGTTGTTAAATACTATGATTCCTGGGGCTGGGAGTTTGGCCTAGTGGTAGAGTGCTTGCCTAGCATGCACGAAGACCTGGGTTCGATTCCTTGGTACCACATACATAGAAAAAAGCTGGAAGTGGTGCTGAGGCTCAAGTGGTAGAGCTCTAACCTCGAGAAAGTCCAAGGACAGTGCTCAGACCCTGAGCTCAAGCCCAGGACTGGCAAAAAAAATATTATGATTCCTAAGAAAAAGAAAATTCAGTCTAAGGTGTTTAATATACATGATAGCTATTTCAGATGGTCTGAAGACTATTCTAAATGATAATCTTTAATGCCAAGGCAATGTACTTATGAATGCTTTGCAAACCATGCAAAATGCCAATATTAGTTGATATCTTCATTCTGCCAAAAGAATGCTAACAGGCTAGGAAGGTTGTGTGGTGGAGTCATATCACTTCGCTTATGACCATCACATGCCCAGGTAATGGAATCTTAAGAGTCAGGTTGATTCATATTTAATTATTCTTGCTCAAACATTTTTATTTTTAGTTCTGATGAAATTCCAGTCACCTTGGGCAGTGAGATTTTAAGTTGATCATTACTGTCCAAATATTATTTCATTTGTATGTTTGTGTATAGGAATAGGTCTGATTTACCAAAATATGTGTATAAGATAATACATATGCAAATAAAGCCTTAGGATAACAGAGTCAACATTTGTGTTCATGACTCAGGATGGTGTGTGTAAGAATAGCTTTTGGCAACTTAAAAATATTCGGAATCAATTTGTATCATACCTTTTTTTGGAACCTATTCTCATTACTGGTGTTATACAATTTCTTGATTTCATGACTCTTTGCAGCTGCAGCATGGCCCATAGCTGGGGTAATCCTTCCCTAAAATGAATGAACTTGTTTTTTTTCTCAGCGTGCTAGTCAAACTGAAAAATGAATTCAGGCTAGTAGATCCTGGTCAAATACTTTCTGCTAAATTAACATGAAGGATTTTCTAAATAAATTCAGTTGAGTATATTGAGATATAATTCACACCAATAAACAATTTACAGTATTTTTATTATTAAATATACAGTGAATGTTGTCAAATACAGTCATGTGATTACATAATATTAACATTTTAGATAATTCCCTGTATCTTTTACTGTAACCACACCCTTATGTCTCGACAAATACATGCAAGCACACAGATACACAGATACAGACACATCCACCTAAACACACACAGCATACATAGTTCTCAGTCTCTAGACACTATTTTGTTTGATATTGCTCTAGTTTTCACTTTTCTAGAATGGTGAATATAGTACATTAAATGTAACACATATATAATAAGAGTGCATATACTAATAAAATACGGAATATGTAATAAAATGAAACAATAATAGTGAAGATAATTGTTCATATAGGGTATATAGTAAATAAAAATTGCAAAATAAAGGAAACAGTTTATTTAGTTTTGTTTTTTTCTTTGTTTTGATTTTGTGGGTCATGGGGCTTGAACTTGGCCTGGGCACTGTCCCTGAGCTCTTCAGCTCAAGGCTATCACCCTACCCTTGAGCCAAGTCCCACTTCACACTTCTAGAGGTTAATTGGAGATAAGAGTCTCAGGTCCTTTTGTGAGTGGGCTGACTTTGGACCTTGATCCTCAGATCTCAACCTCCTGAGTAGCTAGGATTACAGATGTGAGCCACTGCGCCCAGCTTAGTTTTGTTTCTTACCTCAGTCATCCCAAATGTTTTAGAAATTCACACATGTTGAAAGTCTGAATTTTCCTTTGTATTGTGTAGTCTTTCATTGTATGGCTACTATTCCATATTTTGCATAATTGTTCAATGTTTAGCAGATAGTAGGTTGTTTCAACACGTGGGTCATTACATGCTACCATGAGGCTACTATGAATGTTTAATTAAAGTCTTTGAGTTTCACCTTTTTTAAAAATTCTGTTTTATTGTCGGGGTAACATATAGAGGCATTACATTTACATTGGTCAGGTAGTGGGTACATGACTTTTGAACACTGATAACCGTTCTCATGTATGTTCCAACATTCCCATCTCTTACCCTCTCCCAATCATCTTGCTTTTCTCCTTCCCTTCCCTATTTGAAATAAACAAATAAATGTATATACAATATACCAGGTAGCAAAGTCAGATACAGTACACATTAAAAAAAAGGAAATGGAGGAAGGTTAAGGGCTTAAAAAAGTTCTGAATACAATGTTATACAAAAGTGCCAAATTGTTTTTCAGTTTTCATTCAGTCACATGATGAAATTCATATATATGTACACAAAATAATAAACAATAATCTGAACTCTAATAATAATAAGGAATCATATAGTCCCAATATTATCTACATTAATGATGATAAGATGAAGAAAGAAATACAGGAGGAATTGGAGAGATAATTTTATTGTCATTTGTCATTCACTACTAATCATCTTATAGTCTCAAATATTATAGGCTACAAGATTTACATGAATTATAGTTACTTTTAGATTCACATTTTCTTCCTAATGTCTCTTGCAACTAGTGGAAGATACATACTAACAAATATGTTAAATATATAAACATATTTACAAATTTTCCTCACTCTTATTCTATAGCTGAGTTGTTTCTTCTTTTATTTCTCCATTTTCTTAGCTTACAAGTACTAATAAGACTCCAGAATCTATTCTTTATCTACTTCTCTTGCTGTACCTTGTGCTTTTATAGTACCTGTGGTTTATAAGGATAGATTCTCAAGTATTACCCACAGTGTCATCTAACAATCCTCTTTCTGCCACATTCCTTTGGCTTAACCCTAGCTACTCCCTTGATACACAATCCTTGAAACCTTTTTCATTGATTTAACTCCTCCACAGTTGGATAATTGAAGGCCTAGGTGAATCCTGGTGGTGTATTTTCTATCCATCAGGCACCAGTATATTGGCTTAGAATCTTGGATATATCATACTACCTCTCAGCCAAAGCAATACTGGTGTTCGCAAAATATTTTTCAATTAACCACTTGGGCATACTGAAGCAATAATTTCTAGTGTTTCAAATATAGCACTGCCTTTTATTAAACACAGTTTTCATTATATATATTGTTACAAAATATTAGCTACAAGAAATATCCCATTTACAATCCTGAAATAAATTTCATAGATAAATTTAAAAAAACTAAGTTCAAAATTTTTGAACATTACATTATTCTCTGTACTTTAAAAATTACTGATCATAAAATGCATCTTAATGTAAATTTATTAGGCATGATGAGAATGTAATGAAATAGCCTGATTCCGAAACTGATTAATAATCTATGTATGTCTTAAGAAAAAAATGAAAGAAAATCAGAAACTATCTTTATAAAAAGAATAAAATGAAGAACCAAAATTAGTATGAAAGAAAGTAAAAATAGGCCAAGTTTTGAATTTCTTTTGTTACATGCTTGATAAGAAAAATAGGAAATTCTATCTGGCTAATATAATGTACCCTTTCTATTAACCACAATAAAAAATAAATGAAAAAAATAAAAATAGGAAATTATCTTGATTGGAAAAATAATAGTATGCTGTGATGAATTAGTCTCTGGGAGTGATGATTACAAGAGAGAAAGAATGAAAGTATTTTTGCAGAAAAGCTGGACTTTTATTATTATTTATTTATTTATTTTTGCCAGTCCTGGGCTTGAGCTCAGGGCTTGAGCACTGTCCTTGGACTTTCTCAAGGCTAGCACTCTACCACTTGAGCCTCAGCACCACGTCTGGCTTTTTGCTATGAATGTGGTACCGAGTAATCGAACCTGGGTCTTCATGCATGCTAGGCAAGCACTCTACCACTAGGCCAAACTCCTGGTCCAAAAGCTGGACTTTTAATGTAAGTTAATTCCGTAGTAACCATCCATGCTGTGACATAGAATGGGATGTTAGCAAAGTGTTGTAGAAAAGAAATCATATATTGAAATCTGTATCTTTTAAGAAAGAAATTAATAGTTAGTACAAAGAGATTTGAACTTACTGTTTTTAAACTCAATAGATACCTGAACACTGAAAAGCATTCAATTAAAACATCAGAACAGTTTTGATTCATCAAAGGAAATTCAAGTAGTCATTTTAAGGTTTTAGATGAAAACAAACCGTTTTCACTCCAAGAAATCAATGTACACATTTTAACATCTGCTCCATTGACATTTTCGAATTTTTAAGACACTACCTTTTGCTTTGTTTTTTTTTTTCCCTTTTCTTTTTTTTTTTTTTTTTTTCTTACTTTGTCTTTAGCTGTTTTCTCTGCCTCTGGTTCATTCATACAGTGTACTGTGCATGGTGTAAGTGTCTTTTTGTTTCTCTTAATTTCACTCTCCATCTTCATGTCCTTCTCCACACAATCCATTTTCTCTTGACAATGGTTGGGTGCACCACTGTTTCTATTTCTCGAATATCTTTTATTAAAACCTCTCCATTGATTTTCAGAATACTTTGAAGTCTGTTGAGAAACTTTGGGGCATTCTTCTTTCTCTTCTTAGTACACATTTTCCATTTCCACGTATTCCGTAAACTTTTAGCAATGTTTCTCGGGCCTACACCACACCAACCTCAGGCAGCACACTGAGCAGAGGCCACAAGCCGACTGGAAGCCCGTGTGCTAGTTTTATCCTTATTTAACTGCTTCAAAAATAAAAGATTAAGGTTCTTTGTATGAGAGTGTTGATAAGTTTCCTGAGGCCATTTATTTTATTTCATGTGAAAAAAACATTTTTATCTTTTAAAACAAATTTTATAGACGTTTCAAGGTCAAATACCATGGCCTGAATCTGTAATCTCAGCTACTTAACGATACAAAGATTTAAAAGGATCATAGTTCAAACCAGACTGGTCAAAAAGTCATTGAACACCCTTTTCAACAATGAAATGTATACAACGGTATGGGCATATAGTCCAAACTACATAGAAATTATGTGTAGGATGATTACAATCTGATACTGATCACATAAAAAACATTGTGGGAACTTATCTGAAAAATTGCTAAATTGAAAAATAATCTAGGATGTAGCTCAAGGTGATATAGTGCTTGTTTAGTTCAAAGCTTTAAGTTCAGACCCTAGAACTACTCCAAAATAAAAGAATAAAATAAACATTTCATAATATTTTACATTTTCATTAAAGTTTTGATTGACTTGAAATATTTGGTGAATAAATCATTTTAGAACTTGTTAAGTTTTAATATTTTGATATCTTCTTAGTTTATGGAATGTATCTTTCAGTTGACCGAATTATTTGTATAGATATCACTGATTAAGTATTTTAAGTATGTAACATCTTTAAAACGCATGGGTGAAATTTGTAAGAAAATGGAAAGACTTAGAAAAAATCATATTAAGTGAAGTAAGCCAGAATTAAAGGAACATAGACTCAATGGTTTCCCTCATTTGTCATAATCAGTAGGAAACTTGGGCTCTCCTAGCAGAAATTGACAATAGAACAAAACCTAGATAAATAAGGCCATATAGTATGATGCTAAATGAAAGGACCTCCAGGATATAAAAACAAAAGGTTGTTGTCCTTAATGTACTATGTTATCTCTCATCTCTTTTGCTGTCCCTTGGTTATCTCATATTGTTACAGTATTTTACCTTGTTATCTGATATATTGTATATATGCGTACTTGGTTATTTGAAGTGGATAGGGAAGGGAGGAAATCAAGATGGCAGGTGCGGGTTGGGGGAGGTAAATGGGGACCAAGTCATGAGAAAGGGTATCAATGTATTTGAAGTAATGCATCTTCTATCTGGTGAATATAATGTAATTACAAAAAAATTATGGAAAAAATTCATGGGTAAAGCATGATGGAAAATATTGAAATATGTAATCAAATATTGTTAGAATCTTTAAATGTGCTTAAATCTATGCTAATCAGTGACCATATTTACTCCTACATTTATTGTAGAAACACTAACACTGAAGAAAGGATTTTTTATATAAACTACTTTTTAAAATTTATTCAAATTGTCATTTCTTAAATGCATTGTACTAAAAAACTGTAATATTGAAATGAAATCCCTTTTTCTAACTAATTTCCAACATTTTTTTAAAAAGTAATAAATAAAAATGGTAATTTCCTTATGTTTATTAATAGTGTAGCAAGCTAGGTCTTCTAAAAGGCTTACACCAAGCCAGGACATATATTTAAAAAATATTTTGGCAGAAATGCTAGTGAAGAATGAGGAATAAAAAGGTAAGGTGTCTTCAAAATGTAATCCTCCCCTTCTATCTGTGAAAGAAGAGGGAAAGAAAGAGAGCTAAGAAAGAATGTGAACTGAAGAGGAGAATTAAGATACAAACAGACCAGGGGAAGTGCAGCATGCTACCCACTGGGGGTCAATATTCAATTGGGATAGACCTTTGCTATGTTCTGTCATAAACTGATCTCAGCATGAATAGAACAGTAAAGTCAGAGAGGGCATTAATACAGACAATGCCATTGGCAGGTGAGACTTCTTGCTGTAAAACACCATTCCAGGACTGCCCTAAGAGTACTTCTGAAAACTGCATCACCTCTTTGATTTTCAGATTGGTGGTAAACCATTTATCTTTAAGCCATGTGGGACACATTCATTCACTTCTCAATGGAACTCCAAGGTTCACTGCAATATTACTTCCCACAGTCAAGAACGGAAAGAATTCAAGTGGTCGTCAATGAAGACATTGAAAAAGGAATTAATTATTATGGTATTTCTGATTTTGAAAGTCATTTTCATAATGTTTATATCTGGATAATTTTTCATCTTATACTGAACTTTCAAAATATAAGGCTTTCTTCATTTTTTATTATGAAGATCAATCTTTCTGGAAAGGTGTTGTGATCTTGTTCACTTTTGACATTTTTTCCACATGCCCAAGGCTGAGAGTTTCATATCTCCGTTTCCACCATTCTCTCAGATCTGTGAGAATTAACACAGGCTTGACGTGATACTTTACCATGTGTTATTGCTTCTGGTCACTGTGATTTTTCTTTTGCTGTGTGATGTTCTTAGGAGATTTCATTTTATTCTCTATTTTCCCTCTATTTATCTGATCTGCTTATCAGATTTTCCTGACATCATTGCTTTGTCCAATGCTGCTCTCAATATTATCTTTCATTCCCTATAAATATGCTTGAGTGGTTTTGAAATGACAGATGCATGTGAAACTGCAAAGCAGGTTCATGTCTATCTGTTGCCAAGTGTGAATTAGTAATGACTTCCACACCTCTAATTACAGAAAATGAATTAGTGTAGCTTCGCCAAAATTGGACTTATTTACTGAGATTTGGGTTTGTTCAAAAATAATCATTGACTTGACATGCAACCAGGTTAAGTGAATTTTCTCTTTCATTATTTATAGGTCTGAAATATAATGACTAACATGCTTAAATATATTTGCCTATAATCAAATGGGAAAAGTAAAAAATTTCATGTTCCAAAGAAACGTAGAGGGCAATTCTAAATATTTGTTTGTATGGTTTTCTTTTATAATCACATTTTTAATTAAAGCAGAACAATTTTGCTGAGCTGATTTATTTCATATCCTGAAAATTAATAACAACTTTAATGCAAAATATAAGACTATGCTTGTTTGGCGCAGAATAAGAAACAATTACTTGAAAGTAAATGTATAATCATGTATTCTTTGTATATTTGATTCTAGAGTGTATAATTAAGTTAACATGCTAGTCAAGTACAGATACATAACTATTGTTAAAAAAAGAATAAGGAGGTTTTATTTTGTTTTGTCATGGCTTGAAACATCACTGAAATAAACCTTATAAATTCTGCTATCCTTTCTGATACCAACCTTTTGATATTACATTGGAACTGCAATTAGATATTGTTTGCAATTCTAATATTTCATTAGCTTAATTACTACTGGGAAAATAATGTCCTTTTTCTCAATCTCTTTTCTAAAATTTAATTTTTATTGTAAAGTTGAAGTGCAGAGGAGTGACAGTTACATAAGGCAGGTAATCAGTACATTGGTTTTGAACATGTTATCTCCTTCCTCATTTTTTCCTACTTCCTTCAACTCTGCTCCCCACCATCCCGTGCTGTAAAGTTCACTTCTAACATGGCACCTCATGAGTAACACTGTTGAATTGGTTCATCCTTTTTCCCACCGTTTCTTTGATTTCCCTTCCTCTCCCCAAAGCATATACTCTTTAAAGACAAAATGTACAGAAATAAAAAAAGGGACAAAGGGGGAGGACAAAAGGGATAGGTAAAAACTAAAATAATAAACATCTTGCTTCTATTCTGGTAGATTATTTTCTTTTTCTTTTTAAATTTTATTGTATTGAGGGCTACAGTTACATTTGTCAGATAGTGGGCGCATTACTTCTTTAACATTGATATTCCTCATGTCTGTCTTCCTTTCCCTCCCCCCCCTGAAGTCTTGTTTCTCCCCTTCCCTTTCCTATTTCACTTAAACAAATAAATGTATATTCAGTATACCAGGTATAAGCATCATTTTATATGATCACCTTCCTACATCTATTGAGCCCTTGTGATCCTCTCCTAAAAATAGCCTCCTTTTTTTCTCATTTTGTGAATGCTTAGAGTGCTGCTTAATTAACCATGTTCAAGTGTAATTATTTCTCTTTTACTATCCATTGAATTAGCTAGTGGATTTATACATATTTTCTAGTTATTACAAATGTCTCTTTAGGTCTGGTTTATTTTTCACTTACAGGCTATGGACACTAACAATGAGAAAGTGTATGCAGTTACTTTGCAAAATAACCTTACAGATGATAAACTTATGAGTTCTGTTTAGAACTAGTAAGACTTTAGTTTTCTTTGCAAGTACAAACATAATCTTTAATTATTGTCAGTTATATATGTGAGTGTAAATTCTGGCTTTATACTTAACATATGTGCTTAACAGTACACCAAACAATTAATTTTGGAAACAAGTCAGTTTCATCTTTTTTAAAATTTTAACTCACACTTGTGAAGAACTTCCTTGGATATGTTTTAGGCACTTATTTGCTAGCAAAATGTCATTAAACTGTGTAAAAAAATAGCCCCTTGTACGTGACATATCTAAGAGAACTGACACCTTCTTTGATAGTGCCAGAATTTGTCAGGATAAGAAGGGAGCCAGAGTCACAAGCAGTGACATTGTAACAGTGTCTGCTGGTTTAGGCACTTCTGAGTCTGGGTAGCCAATATCTCAATATCACACAATCCTCCCATGCCTATACTTTTGTGTTTGATAATAACTCTAGTGATGGAACTCTCTGAAAATGACTTCCGTTGGAGGGCTTGACACGATAGGTCAGAACTAATTCATTATTAAAGGAAAGTTAAGTTTGAGATTTTTGAAGAGCAAAATATTCATCTTTAACTAAGAAGACAAATTCAACCCATCTTGATTTGTAAGATAGGTCTGAACTTACTCCATAGCATCTGTATATTCCTGGGCACAGTTTTATAAGTTGCCCATGATATATTTCCAATATGTTATTAATAGCTGAGTACTTAGACTATGCTATATTAATTTTCCTCCATCAGTGATATATGAATAGTATTATGAATACTATGAATATGGCTACATGAATAGTATTAATACTATGAATATGACTATATGAATATTACTATAAGAAACCAGGAAAAACATTTATTTAACTAGTAGCAATTGAATTTTTTACTTTCATTGTGGGTTTCAGGTAAAGATAACAATCCAGAAGCTCTACAAATACAAACATATCAGAAACCATGGTTATTTCTAAAATACTCTACTTTGTCAATAGCTGTGTTCTGCAACGAGACTTGATTCTCAGCGCAGGTCAGCAGTTGCTGTAGCTTCAGATGCCATGTGTATTTCACATGCTATGCCAGTATGTCTCTTGCCTCTTATGAATCTCAGATTTCTGAGTGAGCACCCCAGGCAGATATCAACCATGAGGCCCAGTTCCTCCTATGAGGACTGGAAATTGGGGAAATGGAGAGTTTCACCAATCTGCTTGATCATTGGATTCAAAGAAGAAAAAAGGAGAGAGAGAAAGAGAGAGAGAGAGAGAGAGAGAGAGAGAGAATCTTTCATCTCTCTCTTTGAAAGAATAAACAAAGATATTAAGAAATTAACTATAAGTACTAAATATATATTCATTGTAACATAGAAAGTGCAAGGAAAACAGAAGCATTTGTGTTGAAAGTGGAAGCTTTTGTCTCTTCAAGTCCAGATTCAGTTGCTAAACTATATTCCTTTTAAATGTCACTTAAAACATATTTTTTCTTTCATGTATTAAAAGTACACATGTAGTATAACTGTAATCATATTTCATAAATACAAATGGCATAAATGTTTAACTATAATTATATTTTCTATACTAAAAGCATACTTGTGTTTTATCATAATCATATTTTGTATATGTTTTCTGTTCTTTGATTTTTGTATTACCCACAGGTCACTACTAATTCTTGTGCATAGTAAAATTAAGTGTCAAATTTCCATGTTGCTCACTGGAAAGAGAAAACATTCACATATGGCTCAGTTGTCTACATTTGTTTAGAGATATTGATTTCTCTGACTGGCTTCCAAAACCATTCTAAAATCACTTTCTTTTCCTAATCAACTTAAGAAACTCTAATTTTCCACTGTGGCCATATATTTCTCTACAAGAACAATTGATCCTATTTCTTCTGTGGGATATGAGTAAGGACAGCGATTAAACTCAAGTATTTATTACTAGAGAAGGAAATACCTTTATAATTCTACATGTTTCCTAAGTTGCATCTAGATGTTTCTAAAGTTTTTTGTTTTCGTTTTTGTTTTTGTTTTTGCCAATCCTGGGGCTAGAACTCAGGGCCTTGCCACTGTCCTTGGGCTTTTTCAAAACTATCATTCTATCAGTCGAGCCACAGAGGCACTTCCAGCTTTTTCTTTCTATGTAGTACCAAGGAATCAAACCCAGGGCTTCATGCATGCTAGGCAAGTACTCTACCACAAGGCCATGCTCCCGGCCCCGTTTCTTTTTTGTTTATTATTTGTTTGTTTGTTTTCTGGCCCTGTTTAAGTTTTTTTTTTAATCAATATTAAAGAGCCTTGTTGGTTATTCTGCTTAATACAGATGAGGAATTCAGTCTTTGACTAAAGAGGATCTTTCAGTATGAAAAAGGTAACAGGAGGATATGACTCTTCAACACAAGTTATAAGACAGTTAAGGTCCAGCAGTAGAATGGAGGAGCAGTAAGCTGAGAAACTAAGGACAGTAGGTAGAATGCTCCCAGGAAAATGGGGAGCATACTTATTAATTATTGACAAGTAGGACAATGACAAATAACATAAACAGTTATGGAAAATAGTCTCTTTAGGCAATGAATTCGAATGTATATATTTACTGAGTTGTAGAAAAGTATCTACGCGAATGCAAAAATCATAGAGAAAGCTAGTAGGAGGGAGATGGCGGGAAATATTTTAACACGAGCTGAAAGAGAAGTTTCACTTACAATGGTTCAACTAGAATAGGTAACAGTTTAACAGAAGCAGAGTATGGACATCAAAATATGAGAGTAGAAGAATAAGAAAAAAAATTATAAATGGATTTAGAGCAGGGAAAACATACAATTTACTTTTCTAGATGGCCAAGGGGTGCTGCCTTTTCAATATAAGCACACGATTTAGTAATCGGAATAATAACATTTATCTCGGTAGATTATCTTTACTGATTCCAAGATCTTCCAAATTTCCTTCACTTAAGAAAATAAACTGGCTAAGGCTATTGCAGCAGGTCACCCTAGGCCCCCCAAATAAAAATTTTTTGGTGGCTTTGAAGGGAAAATAAGTTGATTGGTGTGTGTGTGGTGTGTGTGGTATTTGTGTGTGTGTGTGTGTGTGTGTGTCTGTGTCTGTGTGTATGTGTATGTACCTGTGTACAATTTGTGTGTCCTTTTTTCTGTGCTTAATTTCTGTGCTTTATTATATATAATACTAAAATATCATTATGTGAGTTAATGGTGAATATATGCAAGAAGTAATAATGAAATGAGCCTGTCACCATGGTGGAAAATACATTTCATCACCAGGGACTCATTTTTAATTGATCCCTTAGGGGGAGTATGATAAGCAGTTATTTACCTGGCTGAAATGAATACAGTGGCTATTCTTATTTTTCACTGTTTCCTCTAGAGTTCATACATCCTTTGTGCTAGTAATGTCTCTGAAATTCATTTACTTATTAGATTTGGCTGTTAACTCACTGCAAGCAATGGCTTCTATATAGATGAACATTGAAGTGAAAGTGCTCAATTAGAAAAGCTTTATTTTTTTGCCGTATTTATAAATGTGGGGCTACAGCTGACAGTAGGATTTTGCATGGGTAAAGCGCTTTTCTAGGTAATTGCTGCAGTGCAATATTTCTTGCTGTCATGAGGAAAACAGACTTGATCTAAAAGCAGAGTACTGATGGCAGCTGAAAACAGGACTCATGTGGTGGTGCTCTGAATAGAGCACCCATCTCTCTATTCATCTCTACGAGCCATTATTTATGAGAGTAAAAGTGACTGGGCAGAGTTCACAGAACAGTAAATATCATTTATTGTTATTAATACTGCTTGTAGCAAATTAATACAGATACATCATCACCTTGAATTTATATTTCTTCATATCAACCTAACAGTGGACTTTTTGAAAAATTTGGTATCCTTTCTATGTATGCCTTGCTTCCCATAATATATAGATGTCTAATCATCCATCTAATATTCTCTCGACAGAGTGCACATCACAGGAAACAAATGACAGTGTCAAAAATAGGCCTTCTGGGCTGGGAGTTTGGCCTAGTGGTTAAAGTGCTTGCCTAGCATGCACGAAGACCCGGGTTCTATTCCTTGGTACCACATACATAGAAAAAAGCTGGAAGAGGTGCTGAGGCTCAGGTGGTAGAGCTCTAGCCTTGAGAAAGTCCAAGGACAGTGCTCAGGCCCTGAGCTCAAGCCCAGGACTGGCAAAAAAAAAAAATAGGCCTTCTAGGTGAATAGTAAATAGAATAGTAAAACCACAATTACTGATACTCTTGAAGGTGTTATGTAATACTTATAATAAGATGCAATTTAAAGGCTAAGTAGAAAAGCAATGTGTTTTTTTTCCTGGTCCAGGGACTTGAACTTGGGGCCTGAGTGCTGCCCGTGAGGCTTTTTGTGCTGAAGGCTGGCACCCTATCACTTGAGCCACCGCACCATTTTATGGCTTTTTCTGGGTAGTTTATTGGAGAAAAGAGTCTGTGAGCTTCTCTTCCCTAGCTTGCTTTGCCGATCTATCCTCAGATCTCAGCCTCCTGAGTAGGTAGGATATACAGGTGACCAGTGGGAAAACAATTTAAAAGCTATACACATAAAACGTGGGAAGCACTTTTTAAGAATCAACATGTACAACATTTTTTGAGCTTACTCGCATGTTTTTTATGGGGAGTCTAAAAGTATGTGCCAAAAAATGACAGTTACTTGCAAAATCAGAGGACCTTGCACATACATTAAAGATGAAATACTGAACAGAATGTGGAGAAAAGAGAGGTTTATTGATGTAAGCTACAAGTCCTTTCAGCCAAAATGTAACAGAAGTAAATTTAAAAAATAAAATTAGTGGTAGCTCATATAGAATTCTATGGTATAGACCACAACTCTGGAACCTTTCGGTGACTGGAGGATAAATTACGCACACAAGAATAAAAATATGCAGTTAATAGACTGAATTAATTGTATGTCTTCAACTTTAATTAGAAAGATATTAGGTAGATTTTTCAAATCCAGCCTGTTGCAGGAAGCGAGCAGGTTGGATATACCAGATCAAATAGTGGTCAAGACTCAGATGTTTCAAAAAATTGACAAAGTAAATGAAGATTAATCACCAGGACCAGATGGCATCTACCCCAGGGCTTTAAAGAACTCTGGAGCAACACTGAGAAACAGTTGGCCTTGTGGAGCCAGTCATTTCAAAGAAATAATGTGTGAGCAAACAAATGGTTTGCAAATTTAACTCTTTTAAGGAGTGTAAGAGAAAACTGTGGCAGATGAGGTCATTTCAATAATAGAAAAGTCAAGTTTCCATAGTGAAAAACTGCCATCACAAAATGAAAGTGACAAAAGAAAGGTGACAAAGCTCACTTCTCTGACATCCTCGTTCACCAATTCAGTATTCATATATGTAAACTTTATCTCAGTTAGAAAATGGTTGCATGGATATCTCTGTGTGTATCTCTTTCAGGTTTTCTCTTTCTTTCTCTATTGTCCCCATGAGTACTTGTGCAGGCATGTGCCTGTGCTTGCTTGTACCTGTGCTTGCTTGTGTGTGTGTGTGTGTGTGTGTGTGTGTGTGTGTGTGTGTGTATGCGTGTGTGGGCATGCGCCTATGTAGACACATAAAGATACAGAGACAGGAATATTAGCTACACTGTTGTTGCTGAGTTTCACTTTCTCACTGCCCATATCAGAATGGCTTATCTCCATTTTAAACACTTCATTTGTGTTTGTGAGAAAATGTGAAGTATACAGATGAGGTAGTCTCTCGTCTCCTCAATTAAATATGGAGCATTGTCTTTTCTGGAGGACACAGATCTTTAAAATGCTCATTTTTAAGATTCTGTTTTATTATCCTCTTAGGAGCTCCAGATACTGTCCCATTAGCCCTGAAATCAGAGAAAATGATCGTCATTTCTTCTTTGCATTAGTCCTCACCAATCCAGCTAATTGATGCCAAAAGGTGAAACGGTGACTATGGCAACTAAAGAAAAAGAAAAAAAGGAGTTTGAAAATTAAATTTACCAAGTCATGAACAACATTGCTCTCATTCAATATTCTTGAACTCTGCTTTGTCTTGTTTATAGATCCTACTTTGAATGGAGTGAGCACAATTATTATATTGTCAAGCAAGTCTCAATGCTCCTACTTTAAACTTTGGATCAGCAATTTGTACTAGGGCCCTCAACCAAAACCTCCCACCCATGAATCCAGTTTCATCTGATTATCGTTCTTATTTTACTGAGAAAATGAAAAGATAGACAATGCAATATGAATTTAAAAATTTCTTTTGATACACCTGTCTCTATGTGTACCTTATGTAGATTGGTAATTCCAGTCCCCTTTTCCCACTTATATTTGGATTCCCAGCCTAATCAGACTTTCTTCCTCTTACAACATCAGTCTTTCTATCAGTCCAGTCCCACTGTGTGTAAATTTACTGCAAACTAGCCCATAAAACAAATAAGCAAATCAAAACCCTAGATAATAAATATTCCAGCTACTCTATCACTATTTAGCAAAGCACCCACTTTTCTTCTACTAACCTCTTTCAGTTTATTTTCTTTAATCTTGTTAAACTAAAATTTAGTCCCATTAAGGGACCAGTGATCCTCAGGTTTCTATATCTACTCTGGTTCACTTTTAGCTTCTGGAATTCAGTAGAAGTTTTCATATATTGACTCATTTTCTTTGTCACCCAAATTTCTCTAAACTCAAGTCTTCACTTTGTTACTAGAAATAACCAGCTTTTTGGTGCCTAATTGGGGATAAGAATCTAGTGGACTTGACTGCCTAGACTGGTCTTTATCAGAGATCCTCAAATCTCTGCCTCGAAGTAGTAATGATAACAGTTTCTAAATAGTCAGGAGTACTTTTTTTTTCTGAATTTTCTTCTACTTCGTTTACAATTTTTCTCTTTTTTGGCTAAGAAATGGTTTCCTTTTTTCCAATCTTTAAATCTCAAACTACTCAGGCTCATGGTATGTGGGCAAAATAATTGAAATCAAGTCATCAAGAGATATCCTTACTTTAACATCTGTGACAACATTTTGCATAATAACCGTGATTTAAAAAGAAATAATGTATGTGTTTGAAAATGGATTTATATGTGATGAACTAGAATGTTATTTAAAAAAGAAAATTTGCTATTTGTGATAGTGCGGACACTCTGCTGGGATGAAAGTTAGGTGGAATAAGGCAGTCGCAGAAGGACAAACACTACAGGACCCCATTTTCCTGGCACCTAAAATAGTAAAACTCATAACACAGAAAATTGACAGTCATTGCCAGTGACTACTGAGCGGGAGAATGGGGAATTGTTGTTCATTAGCAATGTAATTTAGGTTGTGCTAGATGAGTTCATCTTACAGATCTGCAATGCATCATTTTGCCTAGAATTAGCAAGACTGACTTTAACAATTCAATTTATTTGGATAGTGGTTCTCTTATTAATTATTCTCACTCTAGTAAAAATCCAGAAAAAGAAAGAAATGTAATAAAAACAGTATCAAAGTATTTTCAAAATAATTTCAAAATAAATTGTACTGTATAAAAGATGAAAAGTAAGTTAATATTGGGTTGTGGTTTGCAAAGAAATATCTTACAGATATTTTTGTTATCTGAGTCACTCTAAACTGGGAATAATGGATATTTTCTTGCCTCTAGGGTATTACATAGTGGTCTCACTAAATCTCCTGTTTTCTTTCTAAAAATGTCTTTCTTTCCAGAGCTCTAATGTCTTGTGTAGTGAAATGAAAAATGATCACCGTTTTGGGTTATCCATAGGTCTGCTTAGAGCCTTTGGTAAGTTATAAAGGCAAGGTTTAATTAAAGACCAGGTTTAATTGTCTGAATAATGCATATTGTTATTTATGAGGATTCCTTGTGTTAGTGAATGAATTGACATTCAAATCACAATATCCCAACACTGATATCTCTGAATCTAGAAGCAAACATTGAAGGTTGCTATGTCAGTAGACAGATTGGGGGAGATTAATGTGGGTTCGAGAATAGTTCAAAAGGCGATGACTCTTTCCCGTGAATCTATAATTCATTCTTAAATAATTCAGAAAATAAGAAAATTTCAAGATAAAAGGTGGAAATATAAGAGCAAAAGCCTACTCTTAAATAGGTATGGAGAGAGAGAATTTGATATGACAACAGGTGTGAAAGAAAACGGACAAACGGTTTTGTGCTCCAAGTGTATTCTTCAATATTCACCAGTATTTTACCTCTTTTTATCTTTTGGAGCCTGAGTTTGAATGAAGGTTGGATTAGATTCCCAGAAAGAACATTCCAAAGATTCCTTCTTTTGCTATTTTCTACTAAAACTCCTCATGCTGCCTAATGTTTTGTACCAAGAGACTAGCACATAGAACATTTGGAAGTAGAGTCTGTTGCCCTCTATCAGGATTGTTCAAGCAGTTGTTATAAAAGTCTCCTGCATCAGTATTATAAAAGACAGAAAGAGATATTAAAAAATACAAAGACATACTGGGTGCTGCTCACACCTATAATCCTAGCTACTCAGGAGGGTGATATCTGAGGATTATGGTTCAAAGCCAACCCACTCAGGAAATGTCTGCAAGACTCTCACCTCCAATGAACTGCCAAAAAACGAGAAGTGAAGGAGCTGTGGATCAGAGTGGTAAAGCATTAGCCTTGAGTAAAAAAGTTCAGGGACCTAGCTCAAGCCTGGTGTTTAAGGCCTAAAAATAAATTTAAAAAATAATCTGGCAAATATAATGTAACCCTTCTATTAATTACAATAAAAATATATGAAAAAAATAATAAAAATAAAATAATGAAAGATATACCCTTCAGTGATGTTGGGGGCCGAGTAACGCCATGTCTAATAACTTTCTGCTGAGACACGGCAAGGCGCAAGAGGCAGGGTGCAAGACTTGATTACCATTAGTTACAAATGTGTTATTGTTGATCACTCTCTGCTGGGACCTAGAGTGAGGGTGTATTAGCTGGAGGGACTTCCTCAGGAGGAGGGTTTATTGGAGAGAGAGATTTTCCTGCCTAGATGAAACTGCATGGCTTCTCTGTTTGAGCTCCCGGGAAGGAAGGCTGAGTGAAGGCGGACAGTGGGCCTTCTCCTCTCAAGGCTCGTCCTGGTCGGGACATGTTTTTCCCCATCCCTCCTACTAGTCAGAAAGGAATCAGGGATGAAGGACCACCTACACAGTGATAGCTGTGTTTTACAGATTATACATTGTAAAAATCTTTCCAAGGAAACAAACTTCACAGAGAATTTTAAAGGCAGTGGTTATGTATAAACTCACTATAGAAAAATAGAGTCATGGACTTGGTAAGATTTTCTTGAGTAATTATTGAATTGGGTTTTAAATAATGGGTAGAAATTTTCCACGGGGACAATTAAGAGAAGGTAGCCAACAGTTGGAAAATTAAAAAGAAAAAAAAAAGGCATGTAGTAAAAGTACTGTCATCTTGATAGGAAACCAATTCAGGGTTGCTAGGGAAAGATAATAAAGACAGGAAATGATGACAGTCAATGCAAAGAAATAAGCAATTGTCAGATGGTGGAAAAGCTAATATATCAAGTTACGTATAATTAAGTAATGCTTTACTTGGAAATTCCTGTTGCTAAATTCAAATCACTATTAGGAGTCAGTGTAGAAAATAATTTTATGACAAGTATAAAAAAGAATCCAACTAGTCAAAAGTCTACTCTCATTGTCTTGGCAATACATGACAGGATTTAAATCAGAGTAGTATCTTACTAGCAGAATAAATACACTCAGATATCTTTTATGTGGACTTGATGTGCAAGGGCTGAGATAAGAATGACTGACAGAGGTGGTGCAAGTGACTTAGAGTAAGGTTTAATGTGTGCCCCTAATAATGTCAGAGAGAACAGGGCCTGCAGTTTGGCCTAGTGATAAGAGTTTTTGCCTACTAAGCATGAAGACCTCGGTACTGCATATATAGAAAAACTGGAAGTGGTGCTGTGGCTCAAGTGGTAGAATACTAGCCTTGAGAAAGTCCAAGGACAGTGCTCAGGCCCTGAGTACAAGGCCCAGGACTGGCAAAATACTACTACTACTACTACTACTACTACTACTACTACTAATAATAATAATAATAATGTCAGAGTGAGGCGGAGCCTTCTAATCTTTCTCAGTAAACTGATAGGTCTTGAGATGATACTGAAAATGTAGATGCTTCTGCTACAGATAGAGGAGACTGAGTGTACACAGCAAAGCCATAACAAGAGTTGGTCAGCAGCAAAAGGGAAAAAGGTAAACTGTAGAGAAGAGTCTATTGTTGCTTCTGTGGGAAGCATTGGGCAAAACAAGAGCATGGAAGTTTAGGGTTGCATAATTTGAATGTTTTCAGTGGGCTGGGATTTTAGTAATTGCCTGGAAATTAGCCTTGGGAAGCATAAGGCCACTGGAAATGTAGTCTGGTAAAGGTTATGGTAGCTTGAAAATTGGGGGGAGGGCAGTTTGGGACAGGATTTTAGGTGTTCAAGAACATCCACAAATCAGTATGTGTGAGTATATATATACACACACACATATATGTGTGTGTATGTGTGTGTGTATACAAATATCATTCTGAACTCCATCATGCCAGGCATTGTCTTGGTTGTAAGGTAGAATAAAGGTACAAATAAAATCAAGAAGCACACAGAGTGCTCTGTGGCTTTGTCAGATGTTTCTGCCTAGCCCTAGGAAAGAGGCTTCAGAATTCTCTTAGCACACACTTCTTGGCTGAGAAAGGGACATGTTAATTAGAGACATGATGAAGTTGTTAACCAAGAGTGATACATAAAGAAATGTGTTGGGAAACTTCAAAAAGAGAAATTGATAGCCCACGGATACGTTTGTTTGTTTAGGTATTTCAATGATGTTCATCGCAGCAGCATCTGGGTTGTTTCTCATCTCAGAAAAGCGTCATTATGGAAAAAGGTAATTTCAACAACAGAAAGCAAAATAATGACACTGAGATTTTGCCTTCAGGATAACATGACCTCACCAAACAACAAAGAACTTGAATACATAAATTGAGAATTAAAGGAGAAAGCACAATGAGAGTGTAAATGAGAGTGTAAATTATTAATTATTTTAAATAATCACCAATTTATATTTCTGACAGATGATTTCCAAACATTATTCTGGAATAGTCAGAGAAATGAAGAAATGTCTTTGATGAAGTTTATTTGAGATTTACTGTATATTGTCTTGTATATAAACACACCTTCTATTTTGTTTCCTGCGTGTCTTTCTGGTCATACTAAGGTCTGAATTCAAGGACTCACGTTTGCTAGACAAGTACTCTCCTACTTAAGGCATATCTCCATGTGTCCATTCTCTATACACTCACGTTTTTCATCTTTAGGTTATGTTCTCATGGATTAGCCAACAGCCATTTTTTTGTAATCTTTATACTTACGTGTATCTGAGATTACTTTTTTGTGACTATGGAATCTCACTAATGTTTTGTTATGATTGGCTGTTAATCTTCATCCTTCAAATCTCCTACTCTTAAAAGATATGATTAGAAGCATAAACATGTCCAATTATCCTTAAAAATTCCTAAATGATGTGTTTATGCCATCCTTGCATACAAATTATTATACATTTTTCATTCAAAAAGTGCTCCTTAGGGCAAAAATGTGCTCCTAATAAGTTCTTGAATAAATGCTAGATAACAACTTCTGTAAGCTGTTCTCACCAGATCTTCTCATTCCTCCATGATATATAGTTCCTGAATGGAGTCATCGGAGAATACTATTTTCAGTATTTACATTCATGCTTATATTTCACCCCCTAGTTCTACTTACAGCCGCTGCATCAACATTGGGATACTTACAAATAAAGCCTTTCATCCTAATTTTTTTAATTGCATGTTATTATTATATAGAGGGGATACAGTTACATTCATCAGGTAGTGGGTACATTATTTCTTGAACACTGCTATCCTTTTCCATGTTACTAACCAAAGTATCTGCTTTTTTCCAGTTGTGACAATGAGAATACTTACTAAAAGTACCATTAAGATCAAAATAAACCAAAGGAGAACAATCATTAAAAATTTCCAATAACATACTATATAAGATGATTGTGTTTCCAAACTAGCAAAATGACCACATATGTGTTAAGACAATCTCAAGCACCTGAGGTAACTAATTTTAAATGATTCTCTAAATTCCTAAAAACATATAGGATGTCATATATTAGTATTGTTTTCCTAGAAAGTTCTTACTCAAGATATATATAGAAAGTACAGGCAGATGTTGAGCAGCGTGCTAGTGAACTCAGTCTTGTAAACTTATTTTTATGTAGCATTTGGAAGCCATTGTGGTCTACTTACAGGTTGCTGGGCATGCTGGAGGAAACCAGATTGTTCTTACCCGTCATTTGCTATCTCCTCGCTTAGTCATAGAATTCTTGCTAAGATTTTATTACTCTCAATTTGTAAATTCAAAAATTTTAAATAATTCAGTATTCTCTCTGAAAGCAAAGATCAATTGTACAATCTGCTGTCCGCTGGTTGCAATTGGATCAAAATCACAGTCTCTTGGTTAACATATATGCATATATATATATATATGCAACAAAAATTTTCTTCTTTTTAACCCATTACCTGTCATTAGGTCCAAATTTTTAGCATATTTAAAATTAATTACATTAATGTACACTTAAAATGGGAGCATAGAAATGATTTATAATGGAAATTATAATATTATATTCAATAAGTTAAAGAAAGATCAAATAATGAATATAGGCTACTCTCATGTTCTTTTTCTCTCCTCTCCCATTTTCTTCCCTCTCTCTCTCAATGTCTCTCTCTCTCTCTCTCTCTCTCTCTCTCTCTCTCTCTCTCTCTCTCTCTCTCTCTCTCTCTCTCTTTCTCTCTCTCTCTCTCCCATACAAAAAAATTAAGAGACACAGTGGGAAGTCACATATTTTGTAAGTTCTACATCAAAGCTATAGGAAAACAATACATTCATTTTTGATGTTCTTAATTTTTTCTCGTAATTTTTGTTTGCTTATCTTATTTAACTGCTACTTACTAGAGTTTCCAGTTCCATGTGGTATAATTGAGATTTAGAGGTAATATTTATTTTCTTGTCGTTTATTGGAATTTTTTAAAGTGTAAATTTTTTACTTTGTATTTAAAACACATTTTGGGACATAGTCTAAACATGGTTAATTTATTTCCTTCTAATTATTGGCTAATGATAATGTAAAACTGAATTAATATTACTTATTTTATCATTTATTTTTGATATCCATATGATTTTTGTCATTGACCTGCTAAAATAATATATTGGTAACATTTCAATTACATTGGAATATTCTGGTTCAATGGAAATAAAACCACCAATATATTTGTGATTAAAGAATTTCAATGTATGTGAATTAATGCACCTTCTATCTGGCAAATATCATGTAACCCTTCTATTAATTACAATAAAAAATCTATAAAAAAAGAATTTCAATTGAGATATTTTATTTGGTATTTTAACTTATGGACTCAAGACATCATTCTCTAATTGTCCTTGTCCTGGAATGTTGTTCAACTTTTGTTACAGGCAAGAATTCTGTAAGGTGTTTCATTGAATTTCTATAGATTTAAACTTTATGGTACATATATTTACACATGTGTAAATAAGGTACAGAATAAAAATAAGAAAAAAATTATTTTCAGTCATTAAATACTTCTTGGGAAAGTGCTTCTTTCAGACAGTCAGGCATGAACATTTTGTTGTTAATTTTGTCTAGGTCTGACATGAACTATTGCATCTTACATTCATCAACTTTCATAGAACATTAAGCAAGTTTTTATACACAGGGCAGTTACTAATATCTATTCTGAAACGCTATTCTTATACATAAAATATTCATGACTTTAAATCTGCTTTTGTTTATCTTTTAAAAATTTAAAAAATTTCTTACGATTCTTAAATTAAAAAAATTGTTGGGATAATGTATAGAGGGGTTACAGTTACATTCATCAGGTAGTAAGTGTGTTACTTCTCTCACATTGATACCCTTTTCATGTTTTTGTCCTCATTTCCCTTCCCCACCCCCTCTCAATCATCTTCCCCTTCTCTTCCCTATTTCAAGTAAACAAATAAACATATATACAATATACAAAGTCAGGTACAGTAACCACATGAGATTAGCCATAAGGGCAAATAAAAGAGAAGAGAAACAGCATAGTACATTAAGAACCACAATCACCCAAGGTAAAACTCTTGTTCCCATATTCTTAAGCTATGGTTCACTGGTTCCTCTCAGAATTCTCCTTAACCATAATCGTTGCAGTTGAATAAAGTTTACTTACAGAAATACTGCCAATCAAGTCTGTCATTTCCTATTTTGTGACCTTTGCTGAGCAGTCTCTTTTGTGCTTTAACATACTGTTAATCAAAGATTGATTCATCTAAAATGATTGGTTAAAACCAATGCACATTTTATGATATTCTTATAGATGTTTTGCCTCAAAATAGTATAAAATTACATTTTTACCATCACAAAATAAATTAGTCTATCCGATTTATCCTATTCTATATTTAGAAGGAAGATAAACTAAATTTTAGACTGATGTACCATCAAAGAACACATCCTATCAAGCAGTCAGAATGCTAGTTGTCATGTCTCATCCTGACTTCAACACAGAGGCTTATTCCACTTCTCAAATAGCATGAAGGAAAGAATTGTTAAAGAAGACGTTCAAGAAAAGACAATCAGGAGAGTGACTGATAGCTACACTAAAAGGCTCATCTACAGAAAGGTATTATTTGTTGTCACTTTAGAATATGGCTAGGGTTTGATCCCTAGGTATACAATATGAATAGTGTGATGATTTTGATAATTCTTGAGTCTTCCAGGAACATGCATGGTATGTTTGTTCTAACAAAGAATTGTAACAAAGCAGTTTTAATTCTATCATGATAATAGGTAAGGCTTCAATTTGAATGTTTTTTCAATTATAAGACATTAAACAAATGTTGAAGGAGAAAGCTAACTCCTTGCCCTGTTAATTTTTCTACCTCTCTCTTCTTGGCCCCATTTTCCTATCCTAAAGGTACCCATTTCCTAGCACTTGCTTGGTTGGACTTTGATTTAGTGTTTCAAAAGAGTTATACTGTTTTGAGCTCTCCTTAGAGTCTATTATACATTAAGTTCTTTCCTGCATCTACTGTATTTCAGTTAATACATGTGTATACACTGGCATACCATTCAACTTATTTACTTACCACCTTTTAAGCTAGATTTAGGTTCCACATACAAAGGAAAACATGCATTGTTTGTCTCTCTGGGCCTATCCCACTTTATTATTTATGATTTTTGCATTTGAAAAAATATTTTTAAAATTTTTATCATAAATCTACTTCCTAGGATTTTGTGTCATAAATTTTATGATTTAATAATTATTTTTAATTTTAAATCATTTTTATTGTATTTTATCATGGGCAATATATAGGGAGGGGTTAGAGTTACATTCATAAAGTTAAATTTTTAAATAATATTTTTATCAATAAAATTTGGATTCAAATTCAAAATTATTTCTTAGTCACTATGTGTATGTGCACACAATGTGCACCTCATTTGTATTTCGCAACAGTCTCTCTTTTATCATAGTTTGAAACATCAAGTTTTGTTTTTTGATTGCAGAGAATAATTGAAAGAACTTTCAAGACTCCACAAAGTATTCTTACCTAGGGCTTTAAGTGAAGATAATAATGATGCAGGTAAATAGAAAAAGGCAGCAACCTCCAGGAAAACTCCAGAATCGATTATTACACAGAAGGCTTCAACTTCAGAGTGGTCACCAGCCTGCATATATGATTCCATACTTTCAAGGAACAAAAGACATATGTTTACTAATGAGGTCTTTTGTCCCTATTGGTCATAAACTCAGACTGACAGTGGAAATAGCAAGCAATATTTTTTCTGCAAGTATCATCAATAAGTTCATGCAGAATGGCCCTTGGTTAGGCCTATATTTTATAGTCACCTCTTAATATTAAGATATAATTATATCTTAATTCATAAATCTCCTGTATACCTTGTCCAAGGGTTACTAACGAAATTACGTCTGTATTGATGATTACAGTCTGGTCAGGGACCAGCGTGAAGTTAACATTTCCTAATACATGTTGTTTACAATTTCAGTTATTGGTTGATTTCACTTTTAATGTAAATATTGTAGAATCACAGAATATGATCTGAGTGATTGACTTTAAAAATTTCCAGACTTACTGAAGACCTGGATCTTGTTTTGCTTTTCAGGAAATTTTTCCTGTAAGCCTTAGGAGTATCTAGATTCTATAATTGCTATGTTAGGATAGTATATTTATATACCTCTCAAGAGAAATATATGTTCCAATGGCTGGGAGGAAGCCTTCTGTGTAACTGAATCCTATTTCTATGTAATGTTCAATGAATACTTTATGAAATCTCATCTGTATAAAACTGAATATAAAATGGTTACATTAATGTGTTGCCTGTTCTTTATCTCCAACTTTTGAAGACAATTCACTGTCTTTGACTGCTGTCTGCTGCAGTGCACACATGCCTCATATCACTGTGCTCATGAACATATTTTACACAACACTGCACCTTTATGTCTCCCCTATCAAACCCTTTATAGTCATGAAGATAATACAATAACTTCTGATACAATGGAAGTTCTTTCCATTTCCCCCCTAATTTTAGACATTGCTCTCTGAAACAAGTAATAATGCATAAAAGTTAGGAATAAATTCTTTCTGTCATGATCCTAACATTACTTTATATGTAGTAGCCAAATTGCCCACATTTCACTGATTTGTTTATTCCCTGTAACTTTCTGAATTAGGACTCTCATAGAGATATGACAGTTTTTTAACATTAAAATATATTCAACGTTAGTTGGTTTGAGGAAAAACTGCAAGAGAAAGCCAATAAGCAGAAACTTAGGTTTTACAAATAAAAATGTAAATGGGGTAGATCATAAGGTATGTTCTTTGTACTTGCAAATAAACTACTAAGAGCTATATAACAGAATAGCTGAGGTCCACAATATTTATTAGCCAGAAGTGGTTTTGAAACAAATGCTGTTAAAATGATGATTTGTTTTGGGATTCATTCAACATAGGGTTGGTACTGAACAGCACCTATTTTGGTGATAAAAATACAGTCTGAAATTTGACAACTCTTCTTGAAGTTTTTAAAGTAGAACTCAAAAGAGTATTTGTAGAAGTTAGATTTTCATATTGTTTCTATTTCATAGTCAGCTGAGGGACATTAATATGATAACTCTAGTTCAATGTATTATTTCAGCAAATAATTATATTGTATGTATACATACACATACATATACATACACATCTAGATCGAAATACTATGAATTGTGGTAATGAGACTGCCCTACACTAGCTTATAATTTGAAATCCAACCTTACTTAGGAAAAAGGGTCACTTCATTGTTGAACTTAATAGATATATTTATTTTCCTCTTTGATAAAAATACATTTTTTTCCATTATGAAGTTTGAACTCTGGGCCTGGGCACTATCCCTCAGCTCTTCAGCTCAAGGCTAATACCCTCTACCACTTTGAACCACAGTGTCATTTAAAGTTTTCACATGGTTAATTGGAGATATCAATGTCATGAGCTTTTGTGCCAGGCCTGGCTTTGAACCTCAATTCTCAGCTCTCAGCCTTCTGAATAGCTAGAATTATAGGTGTGAGCCCCCCAGTGCCCAGCTTTGCTCAAAACTCTTATGAAATCTATAGGTTTCCATTTACACCAATTTTTCAACACATTTTGATCTGTTATACATTAAAGAAAAAAAATAAAAATATGATTCCATAAAAAAATGTATGTTGTTGTGTCTAGGCCTGAGTTTACGTTAATTGAGTTTTTCTTCACTATGTTTACAATTTTATTGTGAAAATAAAACCTAAATGCATGCAAAGTTTACAGAAGATAGATATGAAAAGGAAATGCAATTTACAACAGCTAACTTCATTTGATTAATCAACAAGGGAATGATATACACATAAACTGGAATTAGTTCAAAGTAAAAGAGTCGAAAAGAGAAATCCCTTTAACGGGTGATTATGCCCTGAAACTACAAGATAGTTTGGGAATAATAAAAAGGCAATTTGCTAAAGTTGAAAGATAATGTTAGTCTTTGCCTGGTAACTGTTAATGAAACAACTTGGTTTGAAAAGAACAACTCATCAATAATTGATGTATATGTGTTTTAGTCTTTAACTTTGTAGCTGAAATACTTTGTCTTCATTAACACTATCTAAAGGTCATTTGTTTTAATACTCTCAACTCATTTTTTTTCTATTTTAGCTTATTTGTAAAAGCTTGTAAAGAAAAGTTTCTTCTGCAGTTGGATGTTAATATACAGCTATGGAATAGCCATATGGTAAGTATAACCTCTCTAAAAATATTGAAATTCATTCAAAGTAATATACATATATTTTTATTTCCTATTAGTTGCCATGAGAGGCTAATATAAGTAACATAACATATATTATTATTTTATCTTCTCCTAAATACAAAGAAATTAAGCCCATAAGTCTCTGTATATGTACAAACACACTGAACCAAAGTAATGCTCTTTCAAAAAAGATCTGAAGATTAGTAGAATTTTAATCCAGATATGAAAAAATCCAAACAATTTACCATATACCCCAAAATACAGAATATATGTTTTGTATTAAAATGAAATGTAAGGAATAGGGAGGTTTGTATATAATGAGTGATGTGCCTTAGTTTGGGGAGTAACTGAACCAAGCCACAAGTTCATACACATTTATTGTAGCATGTTGGCTTCTCTTGGATAATGATGCTGAGATTATATTGTTTAGAGGACATCAGACGAGTGGTGGCAGTCAGGAGTATAAGTTTTCCATTAACTTCCAAAAGCATGCCTATTGAGTTCTTAGTAAGGAAGATTTGGGAGAACATGTCTACAGGCTCAGAGAAATAGACTCCCTGGAATGTTTGCACATGCAGAAGTATGGGAAGACATCATTCCAAATGGCCTCAACTGAATGTTGAATTTTTTTTTCCTTCTCAACCAGAGATGTGGAATTGGCATAACAGACCTGCCATGCCTGGGAATTTTTTAACATTCCTTTGAGTTAGATCATTCCTGAACTTACATAGTGGATTATTAATAACCAAAAGTCTGTGCTGGATAATAAGACCTCTGAATCACCCAACCACCTGCTATGGATTATTTACACAGATACTCAGGAAAAGCAACTGGAAAATTACAATCAAAATCATTTAAAGTGATATCTTGATTGTACAATATCCATAAGTTGATTAGGCTGCCTATCTCTTGTACCAGCTTAAGAAGCAACTCATTTCTGTTATCTCGACACACATCACTTCCCTAGAAGGCAAACCATACAATAGAAAGTTTATTTTCATAATTATGAAAGATTGAGTAATTTCCCTGTACTACCAACTTTAGTCTGTAGTCACCCTTTGTTTGATAAGTGCCCTGAGTAAATATAGAATAACAATTGTTAACATGGCCTACAATTATTTTCTGAATTTTCAGATACTTGTCTTTATCTTCTTATCCCCTTTGAACTTGAAGGAATGCAGGCAAACCAGACCATAGATGTTTGTAAGGATTTCAAATAGTAGTGTTATTTTCTTTGCTCGCTTACTTTTAATTTGAATTATACAAATACTTATTATCATTTTAATTCTATCCAATTGATAAAGCACTGGAGATTTTATTGTAATTAATCATTAAGTGTCTGTTTAGTGTAGGCACTATAGTATTAGGTTCTATAAGAATGTCATAAATTGTAGCAAGCTATGGTAAATGTGAATATAGGTAATAATATAGTGAACCTATATTCATTAGTTTTGTAACACTTTAGTATACATAATAGTTATTAGTTTTTACTTATAAATCACTAGCATTTATAAATTTGACAAACTATAAAAGAAATAATTACTGGCTGATAGCAGAGAGACTCTAAATATGTAACATAGGGTCAACATGATAGAAGAACATATTTAGTTTTTTCTTCTTTTTTGCCTCATTTTTAAGACAAGGTTAGAAAAAAAAACATTTTAAAATATAAAAAGAGTAAGGTCTTTGAGTAAAATTGAAACACAAAATAATGTACATATACAATATTTTATCTGAAATTGGTTTTCATTTCACATACAACTATAACATCTCCTAAGATTTTTCTAACATTAAGAAAAATAATTAAAAGTTATTTCAAGAGACCTTCCTTTCTGTTCAATATATTTTCAATTTCATAAAACATCTGAAAGTCAAAGAAAATAATTATAAAAACAATGATAAAACATACCTTCTAAAATAAGGAGGGTGGGAGGATGAACTGATTTTGTGATTGTGGCCTCAGTATTGGAGAAATTTTCCAGGCTGTAGTCCTGGGAGAAAAGTATACAATAATAGCCCCAGGTGTTTGAGATTTGAGAGTCTTGGCATATCAAGGTAGCTAGAGACTGCAGCACATGATAACTTAAAGGAGCTAGGGGAAAAGCCTCATGTGGTTCATATGAAATATTAAGTTGAGTACAGATCATCTAATACTTGTGAGGAAATGATCCAAACAAGGAAGGAATGAAAAGTTCTTGGCTATCATAAAGATGACAAAATGAAAACATAGTCAAATAAAAAGATCAAGGCATCAGAGTAGCCAACAAAACCACACATACATACTTGTATATCTGTATAATGATTGTCAACAAATGTACAATGAAGAACTTTTGGTAGGTATGTGAAAAGTCCTTCCAGCAAATAATGCTTCAGCCACTGGAAATCCCAGTGAAGAAACAAGCCTCAGACAATAAACAACAAACTAACAGAAAATATATTCCTAAATGAAAAACCCTAACCTATGAAAATTGCAGGAAAACAAGTTAGGAGGAGATTCTTTATAAACTTTGTTTAGTGAAAAACTTTTATTATGGTATCTAAAGTATGAGCAAGTCATAGACTTCAAATAAAATGTAGAATTCATCAAAATTCAGGAATTCTACTCTCCAAGTTTTCTGCTAAAGAAACACAAAAATGTTTCCTCATTTGTCATAATCAGTAGAAGTCTTGGGCTTTCCTAGAAGAGATTTACAATAGAGAAAAACTTAGATACATAAAGCCAAATAGTATGACACTAAAAGAAAGGACCTTGAGGATATGGAAACAAAAGGCATATAATGAATGATTGTTGTCCTTAATGTACTATGTTATCTCTCATCTCTTCTGCTGTCCCTTGGTTATCTCATATTGTTACAGTATTTTTGCCTTGTTATATGCTAGATTGTATATATGTGTATTTGGTTATTTGAAATTGGACAGGGAAGGGGGGAAACAAGATGAGGAGTGGGGATGGGGACCAAGACATAAGAAAGGGTATCAATGTTTGTGAAGTAATACACCTTCTATCTGGTGAATATAATGTAACCCTTCTATAAAAAATATATGGAAAAAAAGAAAGACAAAAATGCCAATTACAACTACACTGAGATCCAATCTCATTTCTTTCACAATTACTGTCTACAACATAACAAAAAGGGTCAAGTATTAATAAGGATTCAGGCAAAAAGAATGGTCATGCATTGTTAATGAGCATGCTAATTAGTCCAACCTTTATGGAAATAAGTAAGGAGAATAAAATAGAACCACATGATTGTGTTTTATTACCTTATGGAATTAAGTCCACATATAATAGCATTATTTATACCTATGTTTATTGTAGTACCATCATAATAGTTAAGGTATAAAATCAGGCAAATTGTCCTACGGCATATTAATGCATAAAGAGTGTAGTATCTATCCACAATAAAATTGTATTCACACACAAAGAGGAGTGAAATCATGCAGAAATATATATGGAATTGGAGATCATTATGATGAGATAAGCCAGCTTCGCAAGTATCTCATGATATTATAAGTGTGATTATTTTTATTAGAATTACTACTGTTACAATTTTGTTATTGCTTCTGAGAGATGAAAGGAAAAGAGAAGAGAGGGAGGAGCAAAAACAGTATAGAAAGAACCAGGTACATGTGGGCCAAGCTTGAACTTGGCCTGGGCACTGTCCTGGAGCTCTTCAGCTTAAGGCTACCACCCTACTCTTGAGCTAAGCCCCACTTCCTGTTTGCTAGAGGTTGATTGGAGATTAGAGTCTCAGGTCTTTTGTGCCAGGGCTGGCTTTGAACCTTGATCTCAGCCTCCTGAGTAGCTAGGATTAGAGGCATGAGCCTCCATGGCTGGTTTGGTGGTTTTTATCTGAAATTCAAGTTCAACTTCACAACCTATATTTTATCTACTAATCTTTTGTGTCTTTCCTATGATATTTGGCTGCAGAAAAAAAAAACCTGCAAGAGTAAATTTCATGAGTCATATGCTATAAGTTACATAGGAGTGCAAGCTTTCTCTGGTGAGAAAATCCTTGGCAAAGCCACGTTGAAAAGATTAGGAAGGCATGAAAGCTAGGAAGGTAAACATGTGACCGTTCAACTGTCTAAGCAACTGTTTACATGCGTCTTTCTTTTTTTAATTCAATTTAACATTGTGACCAAATATATAATGCTTTAGAAAAGAAAATGTGATAGTTTGAGCCTTAATAGATAAACATTCTTTTTTTTCTGATCTTAAGATTAGTTTTAAAATATTTTATTAGAATTCCCACTTCATTTTTTAACATCAGGAGAAAGAATCAAATTCAAATGCAAGCAAAATTTTAATTCTAACTTATTTTGTTCACATGAAAAATGCTAAGAAAATCCAGAGAGGCAGAAATATTTTTGGGAGAAGGGCAGGAATGGAGGAAGCAATTGTGGTCATTATATTCAATGCACATCATGTAAATTAAGTACATAACTTGTGTAGGAATGGGAGGGGGAAGTGGAGTGGAAAGGGTAACACTGAACAAGATTTGTTCCACTTATATCCTGATTTATGGAACTGTAACCTCTTTGTACAACTACTTAAGAATAAGACATAAAAATAAAAAAATAAATCCTGGGTAATGGGATTAATGGTATGGACACAACAACTGAATCCGAGTTAGGAACTTTCAAATTGAAAAGCAGTCACATAAGTGCCTTTGTCTTCTTAAAAATGAAGTCATATTTGACATGATTTTCCTAATGAAAATGAATAAAGGGACATAAAGAAATGGAATTTGGTTGAATAAGAAAATTAATTTTTGAAATATTTCATTTATATTTGTAGTGAAAATGAGATGGTTTTGATGTAAGTAAACCATTATAGTATTGCATATGTACTTAATCACCAATCTTTTTATACACTATAACATCAAGGTTTGCAATGAGGAATGTTCTTGAACAAGAGACATTGCTTTCATTTTCTAGCCAAAATGCATACCAAGTTAGCTAAATCATTAATAAATTCCACTTAAAAAAACATTTTATCATCATTATGTACTTGCACAAAGGAGTTGGCATTCACAAAAGCATCTTATGAATAAAGAGTATCTTGATCAATGTCATCCCTTCCAGCATTCTCACCCATCTCTCCCAATCAGGTTATGTGGACAATGTATCTTCACCACCCCTTCTCTTATATTTCTCAATTTTGTGGTATGTACTCTGTACAATGAATTCTTGTCTACATTCTCCTCCCTTCCTCCTTCATTCTTCTAACCCTTTTCCCTTCAACTCACCCTTTTCCTCTTGCAAGTATCCATTTCCTGGTACTTATTTTGTTGGGATTGGGTTAGTCCTTTTAAAGAATTATACTGACTGTGCTCTCTGGAGTCTGCTACACTTCAGTTAATTCATGGGAGCCTATCTAAATCTCCCTACCCATGAATATGGGATGTCTTTCCATTTCCTGGTGTCCTCTTTAATTTGTTTTGTTAGGCTTTTACAGTTTTCATTAAATAATTCCTTTACATCTTTGGTTAATTCCTAAGTATGCTAGAAAAATTTGCTCCTCCTAACATTTGGTGAGGAGGAAAGCATGGATAATTATGAAAATATAGCTGAACTAAAATATAAAATAATTGTCTTCTTCCTCAAATAGTGGTTTAGTAAATCTTAGTGTAGACAGAATAAGTTAGACTTTTAGTATGTAAATAACCATTATCCTCTATAACGTAAGTATTGACCAGAAAATAGATTCTTCTTTTTCAAATACAGCAATTAGTATTAGTTGAAAAATTCTGTTTGCATTATTTTTGCCAGTCCTGGGCCTTGAACTCAGAGCCTGAGCACTGTCCTTGACCTTTCTCAAAGCCAGAGCTCTACCACTTGAGCCACAGAACCACTTCTGGCTTTTTTCAATGTATGTGGTACCAAGGAATCGAATCTGCGTCTTCGTGTATGCTAGGCAAGCATTCTCCCCCTAGGCAAAACTCCTGGCCCCTTCTATTTGCATTTTTTAAAATTTTTTATTGTAATTAATAAAAGGGTTACATGAAAAATATGAAATGCTTCATGAATTTGCGTGTCATTCTTGCGCAGGGGCCATGCTAATCTTCTCTGTATCGTTCCAATTTTAGTATATGTGCTGCCAAAGCGAGCACCTGTTTGCATTTTTGACACAAGCATATGAAACAAATGTTTGCAAATAGTACACTAGTTTGCATAGATTTTGATTAAACAATTCGTCTTTCTTGCAGTTTCCTCATGCTATTTGCGTGTGTGTGTGTGTGTGTGTGTGTGTGTGTGTGTGTGTATGTTTCTGTGCCAGTGTTGGGGTTTGAACTCTGGATCTGAGTGCTCTCACTATGCTAGTTTTGCTTAAGGCTAATGCTCTACTAACTGGTCCACAGCTAGACTTCCAGCTTTATGATGGTTAATTGGAGATATGAATCATATGGACATTTCTGCCCTCACTGACTTTAAAACTCAGTTCTCATATCTCAGCTTTCTGAGTAGCTATGTGTGACCCACCAGCATTTGGCAACCGTACTATTATTTTAATATAATTTATAGAATTTTAGTTATTTATAATAAATTGAAGGGCTAGTAACACTGAAAAACACTTTAAAGTTTTTATCACATTGTTCTTGAATGCTTTCCATTTTTGCTTGCATATGGGCAAGTCAGATGAGAGCTTCACATCATTCCAGGGAGCCCCAAAATAGGAAATAAACAATCCAATTGGCACCCATGATTTCCATCAGGATCTTGGGGCTATGAAGAACAACAAATCAAAAGGGGTAAATGTTTTCATTTCATTTAATTGGACTGCACTTTTATAGACAAGCCTTGCCATGCAAAACTAAATTATTGCAGTCTTAAATTTTCATCATCATCATCATCATCATCATCATCATCATCATCATCTCTTATTCAGATGAGCTGATTAGAAAAAAACTCTTAAGTTGTAGGATATCATGTAAATCCCAGCTGATGAGAGTTTATTCTCATCTTTCAGTTAAGAATACAAACTCAAAAGAAGGGTGAATAAAACCTATGCATCTATAATTATTTAGAAATAGTTCTAATCTTTATATGTGGCCTATGTGTGCCTTTTCTTCTATTCTCTACTTTCCTCTGTACATATTTTGAATACATTTGCAGTAAGCTTATTCTAATCTTAACTGAAATATATAAAAATAAAAAATTTATACTTCTTAATTACTGAAAAAGTTTGACAGTGTTTTATATTTGACTTAGGAAATTTGAAATGAATCTTAGAGAAATAATTTATGAAACATCTTATGCCAAAGTAATCATCAAAAGTTCTAGGAGGTTCCATTTGGCATATTAAAGTATTAATATAACATCAATATAAACAGACTAGCATATCTCATATTATTTTGTCTGAAGAATAATCAAAAGTTGTTTGAATACAGAGCTCTTCTTATTAAAAACATCAATACTGCATATAAGGAATGCAGATAAAATTTACATCAAAGAACTTCACAACTGAGATGAGGGAAAGTATGATGGAAGTTATCTTAAATAATAATCATTTCAATATAATAAACTGACTGAAGATGATAGCTTAGTGTTTCTGCATTCAGTATTCTGTAAGTAGCTGTCTTGTCAAAACTGCTAATGCTGACTGATAAATGTTCTAAAGATTTTACAAGAATATTGACATTCAACTTGTATGTGTTATTGAGATAAGAAGATTAAGTTTATTTGTTTTAACAAACTGCCCAGCCTTTTGTTACTCCCACAAAAGAAGGAAATCTTTGTTAATTTTTTTCAGCATGATAAACACATGTATGTGAATAAGGACACAGAAATAACATTCCATCACTCCCGTCACCAAGTTACATGGCACAACAGAAACAGAGAAACAATAGTCGAGCTCTCATTGACCCTCTCTGTCTTCTATTGTCAGTTTTGGCCAAGTTATATAACAAATGTATGGCTCTATCACTGAGTGTATGATTAATAATATAATCATTTAAGTATATATACTTAATAAAATAAAATATTAAATTGGAGATGCAATATTTGTTTCTTATTTATTTTTACTTTTTCTTTTATAAGTAATTGCACTACCCAGGATGCACACACACACACACACCTTCTCTCTCTCTCTCTCTCTCTCTCTCTCTCTCTCTCTCTCTCTCTCTCCCTCCCTCCACACACACACACACACACACACACACACACGCCCTCAAATGGAGAGATAACTCATTACAAGGAACAGGTGTGTAAAACTGTATAGGTGGTAACACAAATCTGAGATATTTAGAGCAGGTAGGTCCTCAGAAAGAATGTATTTCAATGTTGTGTAAGAGTTTTATTTTTCCCCAGTGGTGCCATTTGTTCTCCACAGGAGGTCTGAGCTTTTTTCATTCTTCCTTGGGATTGATCAAATCAGCTCTGTGCAGACGGAGGAACAGAATCACTCTGACTTAAAGTCAATCTTTAATGGATTTTAAGGTATCTACCACATTTTTGAGTCAGTGCTTAAATGAATACCTCCATATTGAAAGACAAGGCCAGCCACCACAAAAATGATATAATGATGTGCAAGTATCTTGCTGTCATTGCAACTGCCACAGATCCAAGGTTTTAACATTTTCTTAAGCACTCAATATGGGAGCATGTTGGTCATTTTGAAAATTTATTAGTGTAGCCAATGAACATAGCATCATCAGTACTGGAAATACTTTAATGAAAACACTTGCATTTTTTCAGAGAATATTTCTGCTGTACAATGAAAATTTCCAACTTATTTATAAGGCAATTTGAATTCTGTTTTTGGAAACCAGATAATTCATTCATATTCTCTATCCTGGCCCACCCATTCATCTTCTTACTTTCATACATTTGGCCCCTGGTGTGTTTCAAGCATCAAACATAGTAATTACTAACGAAACAATGGAATGGGGACAGCCATATATATGTGATATATGGATTTGTACTCTTCTTTAGCAGAGTACAAAGTCAGAGAATCACTTTCTTTTGCAGAATATTAATTGTGTTTTTAACACATCATCTTGAAATCAGACTTTTGTACATTTTTACAGTGAAATATAAATCTGTCGTTCATTTTGCCAATTATTCATTTAAGAAAAAGTTGACAATTTTAGTAAGAGAATAATTAAATTAATGAGGTCATGGTAATAGATAGAAGGATGTAGCGGCAAAAGTAGATTTATTCAATGGTGACAAGGAAAAGCTGAGAGGAGTAAAATTATTTCATAGTACTCAAGCTTAGAGTATAGGAACAGAAATATTTTGATTGAAGTTGTTTACCACTTCCTACCTGACTTTGATCAAGTTATTTATTTTACCTCTTTATCTGTAAAAAAATTAGTAATGCTTTATAATCCTATATTTAATAAGTATTAACTAGTATAAAATACGAATAAAACAATACACATTCTTCATTAGCTATATAACAGTCAACAAGGCAAGTACTTGAAAATTTCCTATGACACTTGCATTCTATCTGGCTGACTGGATAGTGAGGATTTTTACACAAGAGAAAGAAGTTTGCACTTTATTCATATTTTTTATTGCGAGGGTCTTAACCTCATACCAAACATTCTCATAGATGATAAATGCTCTTTTTTTCAGTAAATACAGCAGGATTAATGGGCACATCACTGTGTTTCTCTGGACTTCATATTCCTCTTTAGCATTCCAAGTTATAGAACCATTCTACTTTTTTTAGTGATCTACATTTGTTAGTGTTATCTTAGGAACCTATGTCAATAGTATTACTATAAATCTAGCAATATGAAAAGTTTTGACTGGCGAAAGTGAAAGCACATATTGTAATTGGAAATTAGCTTTATTATATTTACTGGGGTTTGGAGAGTTCTCCTTCATGTCTTTACTTAATTTTTTACTTGCTGGCTAATTTAAGTTCTTTGGGTGCACTTCTTTCTTTCCTGGAAGATATTAAATATATTAGATCAAAGTATCACTATTAGGACTTCATCTAACTTTAATCACTTCCTTAAAATAATCAGGTCTAAATACAGCCACGCAGATTGATTGAGCTTCAACGTATTAATTTTTGAAGACATAAGTGTGCAATTTATAATGTATTCATCTTTACATGCATAATTTCCACCATGGAAAATGTGACGATCTCTAGTTGGGGAAAGCACAATGTGTCACAACTGCTACAGCTGTTGTTGTGGGATGAGTGTTTTCTGCCTGCATTCACCAAACTATGGAACCTAACTTATTAAACCACAAGTAGGATGAACTCAGTGGTCCATGACTGATGAAAGGGTACTGATGAGAGATGTTTATTGCAACAAAATGCTAAGTGAGCAGAGCCAGATTTGTAGAGAGGAAGAATAAATTTACTGCTAATACACTGACCTAATTTCTAGAATTGCTACTGCAAATTTCCATTTCTAATACTTCTAAAAAACTAAGCAAACTCACTATTAGGGTAAGAGCTGCATGTATTGATGATAGGATCAGAAATGACACACACCACATAAAACTCCCATGCTGCCACTATGTGTTCAACTGTATCTGGGTGCTAAGGTTCATCGTAAGACCACCATGACCTGACAGAGATTAAAAAAAATAACTGTAGCAACATCCAACTAATTATTATCCTTTGAATGACTTGGTCTCCTGTCTCTCAGTCATCTGTTTTCTTCCAGGGATCAGAAATAATCTGAAACCACTTTTCCAAAGGAGAATGGTATTTGTAAAATCATTGTGATTCACTTATATGAGGGTTGGCAACTTTTCAGGCATACAAGTACATGGTCTCAGTCATAACTGCTCAAGTGGGCATCAGGATATGACAGTAGGGAAAGCCAGCAAAGAGGAGGATGCAATGGGTGTATTCTACTCAGGTTTTATCTATCAAATGATGCAAATGAACAATAGGTAACAGTTTACTGACCTTGAGTACTAGTCACTAATTCCACACAGTATTTCAGTCTTCCACAGACTCTGACTCATAATGGCCAGAAAAGTGTCGATTAGAAGCACTGTGATTTGACATAAATGAAACATCTTCTCTTGGGCTATTCAAAACCAATAGCAATTGAAAGAAGACTTATAGAAAGCAGACCCAACGTTTTGTTTTTTTTTTTCCTCTCAAACTTTAATGGCCCAAATAAAACTATGTACAGCTTTCTTAATTCTAGTAAGGACAATTCATGTTGGAGATTTATTTTCAAATAAATATATAGATGTTTTAAAAAGATGTCTATTTGTCCATGGGGTTATTTTTTGTTTGTTCGTTTGTTTTTGGTTGGTCATGGGACTTGAACTCTGGGCTCTGGGCCTGGGTGCTCTCCCTGAGCTCTTCAGCTGTCCTACCCCTTGAACTACAGTGCCACCTCCTGTCCATGGGTTTTAAATTAGACCTTATGGCATGAAGCTGAATGGTTATGTCCCACCCAAACTCATATGTAGGAAGTCGAACCCCATTAGGAGGTGAGATATTTGGGATATATTTTCAATCATTAGGATGAAGCCTTATGAATGAATTGTGCTCTTATAAGAGAGACTATCCTCTGTTCTGCTAAGTGAGAATAAACATTTAGGAGTATGGAGATCAGAAAATAACTCACTCCAGAACTTGACCATATTGGTATCCTGGTTTTGGAACTCCACCTCTCAAAATTAAGCAAAAAGTATTTCATCAATTTTAAGCCATGTAGACCATGAGTTTTTCATTGTAGCTTACAGCAAAACAAGGCATTACTGCAATTATTACATGTTATTAAAACATTGTCATTCCTGATCTCTCATTCTCAAGGGCATATTTTTTTCTGTAACTTAAGCTTAACAGGTAAAGTAAGAGATGAATCAAGTCTCAATAATGCCTTTTTAATTGTATCCTCTAGTATTATAGACGTAGGACAGTACTGTATCATCCCTCTGTGAATATAAAATACCTTGTACCTGCTTTATGATACGTAGTAGTGACTGTGCTTTATCAGAGCTGTTTTTAATGATGTTACTCAAGAATGTTTTCTTTCCAGATGATGATTGAGAAGCTAATAAAAAAAATGGTGCCAGGTACCACAACAGTAACAGAACTTCGCATTTTTCTGGGGTTTTGTTTTTTATCTTTTTCTTTTTATTAATGGAGTGTGCTGGATGTCTAATTTTGTTCAGATGACTGCAGAACCTGGAAAAGCTGTTGCTGCTATCGATGCATAACATACTGCTATTATTGATCTTTTTATATAAATATAAATATATATATACATATATATAATTTGAATTTTTGGAAACTTTAGCTGTGCTGTCAACTTTGGAAAAAAGTATCCCAGTTTACCGTGTTGAGTTGGCATTGTACAGAAATTAATAGCCATATTGGTCTAGAAACGTTAAACTTTTTTTCATTTGTACAGGGGTAAACACGCTGTATTAAATATGTAAGGTCTTATCTACGTGGGTTTGATTACAGAAACTAATAAAGTATTCTCTAAATAAAAAAAAAGAAAATGGTAAGATCATTCTCAGCATTTTTCTGTAGTCCTATAAGTGTATAGTATTACCTTTGATTTATTATTTGGAAAAAAATCATGAACTCTTGGGCAACATTTTCAGCCTTAGGGGCTCTAATTCTGTTAGTGATGAATTAATGTAAGTAGACATTCTGGTAATTTATCCCCAGACACTCATAAGATTACGTTGTTGCTTCTGCTATGACATTGTCGATCCCCAAGAATTAGCATCAGCTCAGAAACAGTGTCTAATCACCTTTAAACTTAATTGTTATTTTCTTTTACTTAGAGAATATCAACTTTGAAAAATAACCATCAGGAGAGTCTAAGATGGAAATTATTGTATGTTTTTACAGCATCGTCAAGTTATTTTCCTCCTACAGTGTTGAGAAATATCCTGAGTTCTCTGATCTGCTGTTTCAGAACCAATTATCAGGCCATGGACATCTTGGTGGTTCAATTCTGATCACCAGTTGACACACATAAAACATTTCTAGTTCTACAGATCAAGGAGAAATGTTCTGGGTCACCATGAAGTTTATCATTAAGGACACTGGGATCAATAAGTAACCACCAAAATTTATCTAGTTCAGGCCATTCTAGTGCTGAGGAGAGTAAGTGTATCTTCATTGTATGAAGTTACCGTAAGGTACCTTGCTTCTTGTTTACTTCCAGCATCGTATCTCATTAGTAGTGTCTCCTACTGTGCAGCAGCAGCATATAGAAATTAGCCATTATGACAGGTTGCTAGAGTGATTCTGTGTTTACTGCCTTCGGGTATTTTGGAAAATTCTCATAGAGAGACTTTGTTATGGACTTTCTCATAGAACCTGGGCCAAGGGTGAGTATACAGCTAGTTTTATCCACATGTTAAGCTACTTGACACTTTGGGTTCTTGTCTATAATATAACAAAAATAATCTTGTAACTCAATGTCAATTAGAATAATCCACTAATGAGTTAGGAAGCAGTAACTGAATCAGTCACTCATAATTTTGGTAGAGAGTTTAAGATGTGCCATATAATAAGCTTTTATAAAAGGCTACATAAACTAAAATAAAATACTGTACAACCAACTGCTTAACCCAGTATGTTTGATTTAAAATCTTTGTTCAGTGCACCTGTATCAGAGTATTTAGGTTGATTCAAAAGTATGTTTTTCATTTCTTGCAAAAATATCATATAATCCAATTTCATACCTATTCTATATTTATGTTGATATAATTTAACAAGGAAAGCTTGACTTATAACATCTGACTAGTATTACGGGTTGGAAGGCAATAAGAAACATACAGGATGTGTCAATATGGGGAAGGAATTTCATTGCAGAAGGTATGCGCCATCTCCAGAGAATATACTATAAAAACACCTCTTTGAGCTGGAGAGAGATTTGCTGAGTCTCATGGGAAGATGTCCATGCGACTAGTACTTAGTGTTCTAGTCTTTCACACAGAGCCAGAACTGGTTTAATATAATCTATTCAGCCATGCTATGAAATATGTATTATATAAGAATGAGAAAAAATAAAACAGTAAACTTCTATTTTCTATGGGAGAAGGAGACATGGCTACGTAAATGTAAAATAACCCGATGCAGTAATATAGTAAGCATACTCTTTAGAAACAAGAACAAATATTAAGAAATAGCTAAAAGATATAAAATGGATAATGTCTGAATAATAGTTCTCCAGGGTGAAGCAGATGAATCTTGTAGTTGTAATTAATGGGATATAATTAAACATTCAAAACCAGATATATAGATTATATTAATGCAAAAAAGCATAGGTAGATATAGATATCTAACTATACAAATGCTAAAAATATTTGAAACAGGATTATTTTGCTAGGGCTACTAGAGTATATAAACAATGCACCTTCATAGAAGTTAATATTTTTGTAATAACTCTTGGTTTCTCCTCAAACTTCCCCTTACCTCAGTAGCGGGCTAGGTTGTTAGTAGAATTCAGCCCCAAAGTTCTCATCATATCACAAGGACACAATGATGCAAATGAAATGTCTTTCGTAGGTAGATGTTTAGAAAATAACAATTGAGATTAGTAGCTGTGAAATATTCACAGCTTTTAGACACACAACAAGCCCACAAAACCAAATCCCTCTCAGTTATTTTCCTTTATTACAGGTGATCATGTTTTGAATTCATCCCTTTGACAATTTAAATCACAATCAATTACTCTCCTTAGCGTTTACAGAAATACCCAGTTTCCTAGCAATGACTTTATGTTCTAAATAGATGAAATATTTCTCCTGAGGCTTCATCCCTCCCCTAAACAAGAAGTCTTCATTTGTATCTATGTTACTTAACTTCACCGCCCCCCAAGTTCAGAATCTGCATTGTAGATTAGCAGCCCCATATCAAAGCTGCCAATATTCTCCCATGCTGAAAGGCAAGACCCAATTTCAAGGGCATAAGGGGAAGGTGCAGTGAAAAGCTATTGTGTAGGTAATAATCTAGATCACAGAATGTAGAGTCTGAACCAAAATCCTAAAAAAAATCAACTTCCTTATGACAAAATATGTTTTCTATAGTGATTACTTAAAGGAGTGCCAGTTCACCATTGAAAAATGATTCAAGGGACAAGAAAAAAAAATCAGACAAAGGAAAAGAATGGCATGTGTGTTAAGTTCTTGAAATTTGGAAATCACCCATTGCAATCTGCTTCTTAATCACTTAATTATATCTTATATTCCATTGTCATGGCAGAGAAAAGCTGAGAAAGTTTCATTAGTTTTAGACTTCAAATTAATAATATTTCAGATAATTAGCAGAATAGCAGCTTGGAAGCATGAAGTCTATAGAAATAAGAGCAAAACCTGTAGCTGAAATTGCCTGGGGGTCCCATTAGAATTTAATCAGCCCAGAAGGGTTAGGCTGATTGGTTTTCCAGCCAAGAAAACTCAGCATTAGAAGTACATGTTTCAGTGAGAGATAATACTTGCAAAGTTACCTAGCATTTTCCAGGAGTTTTCATTATTTTGACATTAGAGACATAGATTATACCACTGTACAAATCAGTCCTCCTCTAATGAACCTATAGCAATAGTTCATTAGGCTCAGAATCCTGAGCTCCATTCTTGATAGTTTAATAAGTTAATCCATCTAAATGTATAAGACCATAAACATTGTTTTCATTCAAAAGTAAAGCAGAACTACCTGTCAAAGTAGCCAAATCAACAGTGCTGTTCTGTCTGTGATTGAAGTAAAGTAGTTATCCTCACCCCTCAACACCAGTGCCTTAGTATCTGCATTATTCTAAGATTAGAGCAAAGCTTGTGACTTGGTATGCAAATAACATATGCTTTCTCAGCCCTACAAGTGACTTAGAGATATTGTGCATGGTTTTGTAATCTTTAAATACCTTTCCTTCCATTCAGGCTTCTTTTCAGACAGTTCAGGATGGTTCACTGTGTTCTGCTCTCTGCCCCCCTCCATACTTACATTTTAATCCAGGATTTTGTGAGGGAGAAATATTTCAGATTCACATATTAGGAACTGTGCCTTCTTCATTCACTGTGTTCAATACGTTTATTATCAGCCTTCCCCAACAATTAAAGTCCTTAAAGATTGCTTTCTTTACTTTTTGTTTTGATTACACCCTGTTATCTCACTAACACTTAGAATATATATTAGACGTTTAATACATTTTTATGGAATGAATTGGTATTTGGATGAATTTGGATTTCTTTTCCCATTTGACCCAATTCTTCATTACAAGAATCATAGTGACTGATTGCATGAATCTTCCATAGTGTTACAGTTAGTTTTTTTGTGTTGGCACTTGGGGCTGCATATGAGCTGTATGTATGGAAAACATCCCAGACCTTAGGTTACCCTCATGTTGGGGCTCTTACACTTACTCCACACTTCAGTATCAGTACAACTCTCCCTCTGGGAGTCAGTTTGCTGATGTCTACTTTTCTTTGTGCCATTGACAGCTTTTCCTTATGCCTCCCTACCTTGTATACATAAATGAGACAGAAACTAGAAACTGTACTTAATCTCAACCAATCTCCACAGACACATAGGATGCTCTTGTCTGGCCTTGAAGTCATTCACTTCCCCAGAATACCTTTATTTATTTTTTTTCCTTTTGATGAATCAATATCTAAGCAACTTTCCTTAAAATGATGTTAATATTGTTTAGAACTCTCAGTGCTATGCTTTTGATCTTTGATACCTTATGGCATTAAATTTATCAGTAAATGTACTAGCATGGGATAGCTTGTATTGAGCATTCATTTTGATACACAAGCTTAGATTCTCCTGGTATGCACAGCTGGCATTAGGTTATTTATCAACTGTGATAGCCTGAGCAAAAATAATATCTCAGGGTTAAGAAAAATGTGCTCTAGGAAGAGAGAAAATGAGAAATGCCCTATTGCTTATCTATGTTGAAATGTGAGGGATGAAATAGAGAATTAACTTCATCCTCAAATCCAGGTCATTAGAAACTTACTGGCTACAATAGTAAAAATTACTTATCTCTGTGGCTTACACACAGCAAGTCTGTTTTTATTTAACATTGCATGCTAAGCAAATGAAAATTCAGCTCTGATGTTCCACTTTAATGAAGTATCATTCTACTTTAAGGAAGTATGTTGTATCTCCAATTAATCTAATTGGGGCCTTCTAGATTTAAGTAGATCATTCTGACATTCAATGCCATCCCCACAATCTCCTTTTCCCATTACCTCAGCAAACCTTCTACCTCTCCTTTCTCATCCACACTCATTTGGTTCTGTTCTGCTCATTTGTTTTTACTATTTGGCCTATTCTTCTTTATTTGATAGCTTCAACCCTCAGACTTCCTACAGCCCAAATTGGCATAAAATATCAAGTTTTTAAATGAATGTCTTAGACTCAAACCAACCTCTGTTACTTACTATCTAAGCAACCAGAGCAGGTTCTACTTTGTTTCTTTTAAAGGAATACTTTGAATTTTGTCTTTGACCTTCCTACAGATCTTTTTTTTTCAGAGAAGTCCTTAACTGATTTGAACTCATTTACTTATCTTTAGGAAATCAGAGTACTTCATTTTACACAAAATACCTTTTTTTAAAAAATAAGTAACACAAAAATACTCTAGTGATATCATTTTTCACCTCCTTTGAATACTGCTCAAAGCACATTATTCATACATCTACTTTGACATTTGAAAGGCTCTATCTGAATTGTGACCTTGATGTATTGTGCTAAATAATATACATTCTTTGGAATAAGAACTGATTCATTTCATACATTTATTTTTAGTTTATTTTATTGCCATTCTATGACTTATTTTCTGATGACTAAATTTACATCCCACTAACTATAACACCTATTTCTCATTACCTATCACTTATAAGTTAATGTATTAATCACCTTAAGGCCTACGAATGGTAAATTACATTTTACCTTATCAGGGTTTTCTGAGATATCTTTTATAACTTGTTATTGTCTCAAGCTGAGTAGGAAAGATAGAAATTCCTGAGAACTTCTTGATTTCATTAAAATGCAGGCACAGGGGTTCAGGAAGAATGATGATAGACCTCTGAAAAGGAATAGCTCATGCCATGATGCAGAATAAAGTCACAGAATACAGCGCTCTTCCTTTCTTTTGCATCTAATATCCAGAGAAAGGAGAAAAGACATCCCAGCCTCTTATTGTCTAAATGACAACTAAGGTGTGTGGGATGGCATTCTCATGACCATTTAGATAAGTTATGGGGTCTTTTGTTATTCCATGTGTTACTTATGCTTTCCCAACTTCATGTTTCACTTTTGATTAGCATTGAATTGTAGATTGCTTTGGGCAATGTCGCCATTTACATGATGATCCAAGCACATGGGAGACAGAACTACTCTATGATCTAGCAATTCTCCTCCAAAAGATTACAAACCAGAAGACAGTAAAGCCACTTGCACAACCATGTTGATTGCAGCACAATTCATCATAGCCAAGGTATGGAATCAGTCCAGATCCCCTTCTATGGTCAAGTGGATCAAGAAGATGTGTTTATTTATGCAATGCAAACTGCATATACATACAATGAAGTTTTCATTTTAAATTTACTATTTGTAAATGTTAAATTATTGTAAAATCATGTTAACTGCAGTAAGTTAGGTCCAGAGAGACATGGTATGAATGTTATCCTTATATGTGGAAGCTGGATTTAACTTACAAGCATGTAGCTACATGTGCTGTGTTGTATGCAAGTATATCCAGATATGTTAACTGAACTACAATAGATTTGGACAAAATTTCAAATAGTGCAATTACTAAGAAAGAAAAAGTCAAAGTTCAACAAAATAAAACACCAGGAAACTTGAAAAAAGTAGGATAAGGGTCAAAGGAAAAGGAATACGTGAACGAAGAGAAGAGGTAGAGAGGCAATCATGAATTCAATGTATATCATACAAAATTAAAAAGAGAGAGGAAAGGGTTAAGTAGGGATAAAATGGGTGAATGTTAAAAGTAGTGACATTCATCAAGATATACTGTATTCATGAACTGCTTTGTTAAATGACAACTCCTTTGTATAATAACTTAAAGATAGCAGCAACAACAAGGAAATGCAAAAATTTCAGCCATTTGCCTTTTGTTCCTCCCTCATGACTACATATGGAGCTCAATGTATGTGCTCAGTGACTGGAATTCCAGAGGGAAGAACAACACATTGCTGGGTGGATTGCCACAGAAGTTGAAGAAAAGAAATGTTTTATGCTTAGAGAATCCAGATAATGACTATGAATTTCCATTCCCTTTTGAAATATGGCATTTTTGAGTCAGTACTGCAACAAATGCAGGAACATTTAGAAAAGCTCATGTTTCAGCACCTTAAAAGTCAATTCAATATATGACCCTTGCAATGCAATACTAAGAAGTGATATTAATTCTAAAACACCAAGGCAATGTGTACAGTGCTTAATTTAAATTTATTCAAGTGACATAGGATGGAGTACATTCCCATTTCATTTACTTGATTTCTATATTATTATTCCATTATTTTTGAGAAGTAATGTACCACAGGCCAAATGGCAGCATATGGCTAATGTCCTGGGCAATAAGTAACACAATGCTTGTGGGGACCACTGATAGGGATGTGTTAGAAACACCAACGAATTTAGCAACTGTGTTGCAAGGTTTTCGTTTGTGCATTAATTTTGAAGCAGTACATTGGCTTTGACATTTTTCAGTTGATAGGTATTTTTTTCAGATATTCTTTTGGGATTTCAAAGTAGGTTAAAAGGCTTTTTGAAGGATGAGGAAATGAAGTTTTTATATTTGTTATTTCCATTGCAGCTATTGTTGAAAACATTAGTTCAATGATAAGAGAAGAGAGCAAACACACAAAAGTACAATATTGCTTTCCAGGGCTTTTAACCAGACTACTGATGATATGGATTACCATATCACTACAAAAATAATAAAAAATGAAATCAAACTATCATTTTTTATTCAAGTAAAAAAATCCAAAAATAGCCAGAGAATAAATTATAATACTATCATTTATGAAAACGTCTAATATAAAGATCAGCTACATAGGGAACATTTAGGAAGGATATTTATATCTCTCTAAGTGAAGGACATTTGCATAAAAATAATAATCCTCACAAATCAGGAAGATAGACTAGAAATGTGGCTCAGCAGTCAACAGGCCTACAGGTCAAACTCTGGTGCAAATAATAAGAGAATAGTAGAGTATATTGTAAACAATCAACATGACAATAATCTTGGGAGAGTTCAGAAGAATCCTTAACAGTATTATTCCTCTTAATATCTGAATGAGTTGAGATTATGCAGAAATTTAAAAATAAATGTTCGCAATGTACTGTATGAAGTTTTTTCTTGTCTTTTTTTCCCATTATGGTTAATCTCATGTGATTACTGTATTTGATTTTGTTAACTGGTATATTATATATATGTTTATTTGTTTATTTGAAATAGGGAACAGAAGGGGGAAAAATAAAATGATGGGGAGTGTGGGGGAAAGGAAAAGGGAACAAAAACATGAGAAGAGGTATCAAGGTTCATGAAGTAATGCACCCACTACCTGACAAATTTAACAGTAATTCCTCTTTCTACTACCCCAACAAAAATGCAATGAAAAAATAGTGGGCTTTAGTTGTTGGCTTTAATATCTCCTTAAATTCATGTATTAGGTGGCTCAAGCCTATAGTCCTAGCTAGTCTGGAGACTGAGATCTGTGGCTCAAGCCTATAATCCTAGCTAGTCTGGAGACTGAGATCTGTGGATCAAGGTTTGGTGGCCACTAACAAATCTAAGAAACTTTAATCTCCAGAAAACTAGAAGTGTGGTTCCAGTGACAGAACAGCTGCTAAGAGTTCAAAAGGAAAGCAACACCTTAAGGACCAGAGGCCTAGAGTTTAAGCTCCAGTACTGACACATACACTAAACAAACAAACACATAAATAGATAAAAAGTTAAAAGTTTTATATAAAAAAGCAAGTTAAGACATGAGAAAGGGTATCAATGTATGTGACGTAATGCACCCTCTATCTCATGAATATAATGTAACCTTTCTATTAATTACAACAAAAATATATGAAAAAAAGCAAGTTAATAAACTCAGGACACAGTTATAACACTTAGCTACACTATCTCTGTTGTAGAAAATTACTTGCAAAATCACATTTGTCACACATTAACAAAAAGAAATATTTCTTTTGTTGTCATATTTTATGTGATACCAAAATCTTTATAAAACAATTACAAAATTTATCTCAATTACTGTCCAAAGAATTTTGACATGAGCAGGTTTATAATATTTATGAGTACTGAGTGAATGGTAAATATAAGAAAGAACAAAAAAATCAACCATTGCTGTTGGATCTCTGTAATTGTAGCTACGTAGGAGGTTGAAATATAGAGGATAGAGTTTCAAGGGCATCCCAGGCAGAAATTCCATTCCTGTGGGTCTCCATGTATAACTAACTAGGCAAATACCAAACTTGGGGGCTCAAATAATAAATCACCAGCCTAGGGCTGGGAGTTTGGCCTAGTGGTTAAAGTGCTTGCCTAGCATGCATGAAGACCCGGGTTCGATTCCTCGGTACCACATACATAGAAAAAAGCCGGAAGTGGTGCTGAGGCTCAAGTGGTAGAGCTCTAGCCTTGAGAAAGTCCAAGGACAGTGCTCAGTCCCTGAGCTCAAGCCCAGGACTGGGAAAAAAAAAAAGACCTGAAGCCTGGAGAATGTATTTAGAAAATACATTTATTAAAAAAAAAAAATAGAAGGGGCCGGGTGTTTGACCTAATGGTAGAGTGCTTGCCTAGCATACGTGAAGATCCGGGTTGATTCCTCAGTACCACATACATAGAAAAAGCCGAATATGGTTTTGTGGCTCAAAAGGTAGAGCTCTAGCCTTGAGAAAGCCCATGGGAGTGTGAGAGGAAAGGAAGAGCAGAAGAACAGTACCAACAACTCATAGTAAACCTAACGGAGAGCTGAAGTGGGGTATCATATGAGCCAGAGCAGAGCCAGCAGACAGAACACAGCACAGCATATGAGGCCTGGCACAAAGGCAGCTGTGCTGGTTTGGCCCTAAAATCGGTCCAGTCACGACATAGTGTCTCCTGAGATCAAAGTACAGAACTGACAGTTCCAGTAACCTATCATTCCTTCCCCCTGCCTCTGCCTCTATGAATTCAGGCATATCACCTTGGGAGGTGAGACTTCCTTGGTACTTACCAAGATGCATTTATATAAAACCAATGCATGGGTGACTTTTCTCACCTCTGGGATTTAGAAACTGTGTGGACAGCCACTATCACCTGGTTGGGCACAGGATGGCTGTAAGAACAGGTGACTTACTTAGACCTAGTCCTCCCTTTACTTCAAAAGAACCTCATTTTGGGGGATGCTTCTCCTGAGTATGAAATTTTCACCTTTTTAAAGGTAATTCTTGAATAATTTGTTCTCATACATAATATTCATTTTTTTATTTTTACATAGTTCATTATTAGTACATAAAATACACTTGATAGGTTTGCATTTTACATGTTGATTTAACTGATTTATTTCATCTAATAGTTTTTAGTGAGTGCATATGTTTTTATACATATGGCTATGTGCTAGCGGAGATATGTTTAATTCTCCTATTCCAATATGAGACCATTAATTATTTTATTTTTATTTTCCAGAAATTTAACTTTTCTCTTTTTATTGCACCTTTTGTATCTAGTGAATATTTCTAATGTTGATTTCTTATTTCACTAATAATTACTGTGTTCTTGAGTTATATTTTTACTGGTTGCTATAGGTTTCATGGTCTATATCTTACTACAATCATTTTTATATTTATGTCAGCTTAATTCAAGGAAAATGAAGAAACATTACTTTTGTATGTTTGCTCTTCTCATTTAAGTATTATTGTCACCCATAATAATTATTACCTTTTGTAAGCCTAATACATCTTTATATACTTACTAATCTGCATTATAATGTAATAAAAGATGGTGAGAGAACAATGACCTAGCATAGAGTTAATAATATATTTCTTGGTGAACATTGTTATTTCTCACAACTTGTTATGGATTCAAGTTACTCTCTAGTACCTATTGTTACTTCATTGATCCTTTCTATTGTTCTCTTATTTCATATTCTAGGCAAATTATAACATAAGAAATCACAAAATGACAAAAATTTACTTATTTGTAACACCTTGATAATTATGACTTTGTTTCAAAGTCCTTTCCTAATTTGGTATTCCTTTTGATCAAGGAGTCAAAATTAAGGTAGGAAAGCTGGGGTCACAGAAGAGTTACTAATCAATCTTTTGCTTGGCTCACCAATACTCGAAGCCTTGATCTCAAGGACATATGTGATACTTTTAAAGTAGTAAGTGTTGTACGTAGAAATTATTAAAAAAAGAAATGATAAAAAGATAAACTATAGTATAAAAGAATGTGTCCATATGACTAATTGGAAAACAATGTAGAGAAAGTAATAGGTTCACTTATGTGAAAGACTAATAGCAATAAAGGGGAATATTGAGATTTCTTCTTATACCGACTAGAGACCAGAGCAGCTTCAATTGATGGCTTCAAAGCTCAAGTTTCAGCTCAAAAAAGTATCTCAACATAAATATTAGATGAAGTATTTGGCTGTGTTAGTCAATCTATTTAAGCAGGCACTGATGAAACAGACTGAGATTTGGGGAGTAATTATACAATCAAAACTGCAGCTAAAATATCTAGCTTTAGAAAATGGTCAGAAAGAGAAGAGGGCATGGGATCCAGGTGCCTGTCCCTTTGAAGTGACTCTTCAGTTTGTGGACTTTGCTGAAAATAGTTGATCAGAATGCACACAATTTCATTTAGAAGAGAAAGTTTTAGTGCTCTATTTAAATATCATGGTAAATAGAATAAATAAAAAAGTATTATGTATTTCCAAGTAGCTAAATGAGCAGTTTCTTTACCACCAAGAAATGATGTGTGTGACATATCTCAATTTTCCTTATTCAAGTATTTGACCACGTATGCTTTATTACATCATATCACACCCTGTAAATAGAACTATACATAATCACACACAATGAGCAAGTTAAACTTAGATGACTTCTTTGGCATTTGACTTCCCTGATCAATCTCTTGGCTAGTTTAGTTAGCATTCCTCAAAATGGCAGACTATGAACTTCCTCTACAGGATGAGCTGTCTGTAAAGATCAATCAGTCTTCTCTTCTACATTTTCAGAGTCAAGTGATTGTGCCGTGCAGACAAAAGAAAAGTGTACTGCATGAGTTAGCTTAAGCATTTGTAAGCTCTAAGACAAGAAATGCCTATTGGACCCTAGTCCTCTGTTTAGGGTTTACTATACGATTTAAATTTTATCCTGATGAAGAAGGTATGTTCTGAGAACAATTAAACAAAGGGGAACAAAGAGAAAAAAAAACAGAATCTTTATTATTCTTAGCAAGGCAGGTTCACTTCAAGGCATAAGAATAAGCTCAATAATGATAAATAGAGTCAATTGACAAAGAAAATGAAATGTTTTTAACATTTGAGGTTAAAAACAGAAACAATGTGTACAACTTACAGACAATAAAATAAAATTTATAAACTATGGCAAATGACATGCCTATTAGGAAAACTCCAAAACTTTACAGAATGAATTCTTCTTGGACCTAGGCCTAGCATTCTTGTTGCATTTTTTGGCTGATAGCCTGTCTCAGCACCCCAAAGCATATTTTTTATTCTTTCCATATATTTGCTACATATTCAAATGACTGGTCATGAGAAGAGTCATTCTCTGGCTCCCCAACACTTATTTTACTCTTTTTCTACCAGATGGAAAGGGAGCTATCCTTTAAGATGTTCATAAGACTAAATATAATCATAATTATACCTGAAAAAAATTACATAAAATATAAGTATAATCTTGGGCATAATCACAGTTCTTGAGGTTACAGAGATGGAGACTTTTCTTGATGGGATGGCACTATTGGAATTCTACCTATCAACTCTAAGCATGTCTTTTAGTTTGCTAATCAAATGATTATAATTTCAAAAATCTTAGGAATGCATTATTTTTCACATTACTCTCAGTTTTACATTTGTGGTGTCCTGGGCTTTACCAAATTCATTTTTTTTGAGATTTTCTTTTTAAACATAGTGGTGTCTCACTTTCATCTTGGTTAGTTACAAAAGCTGTAGCTTTTGTCTGTCTTTGAGAATGACTGTGCAACAGATAGAGAACTTAGGGGATTGATGTGTTTGTCTTCCTGATGTCACTGGTATTTAAATTTTATCCTTATGAAAATGATTAGCAGTCCTCAACATGATTAGCAGTCATCTTGTTCACCTTTCTGTCACTTGGTCCAAAATTCCTATTCACTCTGCTATCTTAGTCTTTCTGCAAATAATCTAGTAAGACAAGAATAGAACATGAAGCACGTAACCCAAGCTGTTCCAAATATCCTTGCAATGCCCTCCAATTTTCTCTGCTTAAGGAAAGTCCTCCTTTTTTTATCAGCAGTGGTGCTTGAACTCTGTGCCTACGTGCTCTCCCTGAGCTCTACAGCTTGAAGCCAGTGCTCTACCACTTGAGCCACAGCATCACATTTCGTTTTCTGGTGGTTCATTGTAGATAAGAGTCTCAGGGACTTTCATGCTCTGGATGACTTTGAACCACAATCCTTAGATCTCAGACTCCTGGGATTATAGGAATGAGTCACCAGCACCTGACAAATCCTCCTTTGTTTATGCCGTTTGCCACTTTTCATTAATTCTTCTATAACACATTATTCATTTAGTGTAGCATGGGTCCATTGTTGTATTTTATAGGATTCTTCAAGGGCTGCAAGACTGTCATCTTGGATCAATTACTATACTTTGATGTAAAAGAAGTAATGCAACAACATAACAAAGCACACCAATAGAAAGAAAGCATTATATATTACTTTATTTTGTGGGTCTTACAATTTTGATGTGGGAGAAATAGGAAATAATTTTAGTCAGTTATCAATAAATAAGGAGTCAGCTGACTCTAATTAACAGATATTGTGGTATATTGCTAAAGTCAATCTGTGTACAGTACTCTGCTCTAACACAGATTACAAAAGGTTAGATGATGCAGAAGATAAACAAGTGTTTGTGATATGTTAAGCACGGTAAGTGGAGATTAGCGTGTGCAAAGGCTCATTCAAGTTTAAAATATTCAAAAAGCAAAAAGAAGAGAGTGATCATGCAAAAACTGTTTTTCTATTCTGTGATCTAAAAACAAAGACTTAGTTTCATAAAACTGACATTTTTAGGGAGCATTATTTCTCTAGGATGTAATGTGTCACCTTCTAACTATGAAGGTTTTTCTAACTTTGAACTGTTTATTTCCAGTTTAGGGTAATCCTCAGATTTTCTTCTAACTTTCAGATGGAAATACTGTTTTATAACAATTTGTAGGTGCCAAGACTATCCTAATTTATACAATGTCTATTTCTTCCTAATGATTTTATCTATAAAAGTGTATCTACAAATGGTGGATATATGTATTTTCTTATGTATCTATTTTAAAATAGGATAAAATAAATTCATAAAGAAACCTTTACTCATAAAATTGAGTCCGAAAAATTTATTTTTTTCTACTATAATATCCAATTTCAGTGTGCCTTTATTAAATTATTTTAGTAGTATTGACTGGGAGAGTGACCTGCTCTGCCTTATTGATCTCATCAGTGGGCAAAAGGTGAGCCTGATCTTGGCATCACATATCAAATCATGGCAAAACATTAGTAGCTTCAACTGAAAGCAGTCATAATTTCTTTTTGCTCATATTTCCACTTACAATTATACATATTTAAATATATGTATTGTGCTTTAAGCCAGCAGTAGCATTCAAAGTTCACATGTAGAATCTTCTATTTTCTTCTCTTCCAAAAATGACTAGAAATGTATCTTAAATTAAATCTGAGAGTTGTTTCTGCATTGGTACTGCCTGCTATCTAAAGTTCCACACTTTCATCTTTTTATAATTCAGTCATAATTTCCAGTGCCTGCTATCTTGGTGGGTATATTTTTCATCATTTAGCCTTCAGTAATGCCACATAACAAGTTTCTTTTCTCCCAGTTTTGCTACTCGCCAATCTTTACATCAATGCAGAAGAATTTTTTCCAAACGGCAAATGCTTTTATTCTACCCTCCATTAAATGTCTTTTATTTGACTTGAGAAAATCAAATCTTCTACCAGTAAACACGTGGCATTTTGGGAATTGGTGGTATTTTCTTCTTTCTTTTTCTCTCATCCTGTTCTACATTGCATGCATCCCATGACTATTTTAAAGCTCTTCGAAGTCCTCATACTTTTTCCTCTTCCTTGTCTCCTTCAGTGTAATGTACAAGAAACACATTTTGCTTTCTGTGTCACATGCCTGACAAGAATCTGTTCATATTTTAGATGTCCTTCAGAAGCCAGAGAGATTTATGGTACATGACATTACAGATCAGATATACATTGTAGTTACCACATTTTAAAATTCAATAAGTATTCCTCACTGATCTCTGAGGAGAGTCTATGTCATACTTTTAGAAATCTACATGTTAATCCACGATACAGGGCAGTAACAATATGAAAGTATGTAGCTCAAAACTGCTAGTAAATAAATTCATTTATTCATATTAGCAAGTTGAAATCTATAGTTCCAGTGGAATGATTGTGGATGTCTTGAGTGCTCGTGTTTATCAATAATAAAAATAATTAGAGAAGAACATACTTCCATCAGGGGTAAACCAGTATTATCTAACATCCATGTATCAGTTCAAAATATACTCATGACAATCTTATTCAATAACTCATTGATATCTTTAAACTTCATTTACATTCTTGGAGTTAAGATTCTGTGGAGTCTACCAGTTAAAACACTCTACATAGCATATTGCTTGACCATATTACAAGAGGACTATATATAAAGGTTCTGTTCATATGGTGAGATAAAAATGCATGTTAATAAAGTAATCAGTGCAATATTTTATATCATTGGTCCTTTTGTATTTGGTACCTACATCTCTAGAAAAGCCTAGATCAATTTAAAGGATTTTACAAACCTTTTAGAGAACAGGCATAGTTTTCAGTTTATTCTTTTAAATCTGAATATATTATCCTGTGTAAATATAAAGCATATCACTTCATTCAAAAGACATGACACACATTGCACATTCGGTTTCCCCTCATAGAAATTGCTTTGTTCCAACATTCTATTAAGTCATTTATTTCCTGATATTTTGCTTCATCGTTAATCATTTGCATATGTCTTTTTATTAGATAGATGTTTTTTATGGGCTAAGATTGTTGTTGTTTGACAATGGCAGACATTTTTAATGTCACCTCACTAATCCTAGATATAACAGGATAAACAGCATGACTTGTAGGAAGGAGAGAGATAATCAAACAGAGGTCCTGATATAGTTTAGGGTTTTGCTTGGAATAGATCTGTAACTTTGAGTTATATTTCTTCTGCCAGATAAACCTGCTTTTATGTGAATAAAATTTGGGGATAAAATCATCACATAGTCTCTTGCTCTGTTATTACTAATATCTATTATCCAATGAGACATTTAATTGTTAATGTAAAATTCATATTTGTCTTTGAATGAATCCTAGATTTTGAATAAGAATACAAATCTTCACTTTCCTTAATGTAGGCTAATTAAAAATAATGAGCATCATTATGCTACTTTTATACATGTATGTAATGCATTTCGATCATATCCACACATTCTTTATTCTTCCTAATCTTCCTTTCCTTTACCAATTATTCTTCATCCTCCCAAATACTATAATTTTTCTTTTAATTTTAAAATTTATATTTTATATGAGAGAAAACACGTTTGTCTTTCAGAGTCTAGCTTATTTTACTTAATATCATAATTGGAAAGTCTACGCATTGTGTGCCAATTCCAAAATTTTTAGGACTGAATAGTAATTCACTGCATACCTATCCACATTTTTTTTATATGTGCATTTGTTGATGAGCAGCTAGCTTCATAATGCATATAGTTACACAAATATCTCTATTGTATACTAACTTTAGTGATCACATTAGGTGTTACCTCATAGAAATGAGTATCTAGAAGTCCCAGAAAACTATTGCTGCCAGAAGTACGATACAGAGAGAGAATGCTATAATTGTCTTCTAGAAATATATTTGCCTGGCTTCCTCCAATGCGTTAAAGAACCTTGTCCAGTTTAGGTGATGACAATGACAGGAGGAACACTGAATGAGTATGATCGCGATATATTGTATTCATAAACTGCTTTGCTAAATGGCAACTTCTTTGTATGACTACTTAAAGATAATAATAATAAATTATTAACCAAAAAGCATACAAAATGAGATTGTTAAGGATGGGCTTTGTTTTGATTCTTTCTACTTTATTATATTTAAATAAATGGTAGCCTGTGTTTTACATTGACATGGAAGGGTTATCATTCTATTCTATTCTATTTTGTTCAGAACCACATATTTTTATTAAGGAAGGGAGCAAAAGTGGATATTGAGAATCAAAAGGAATGGTCTCCACTGGATACTTTTGTTTCTTTCTCCAGATTCTATCTCACCTTTTCCCATCCTTTTCAATTCCCAGGGAGGCTGAGCTTTTTTCCAACTACCTTCTTTGCATATGAGTTGGGTTGAATCAATAGAAATACCAGCAGGAAGCTGAGGCTTATGTATCCATTTCTCTGATTACTGTGAGGTCTGCCTAAGACTATTATAATCTCAGCTTCTACCTGAGACCACCCTCTACAACTGCAATTTTGTTTCTCTTGTTCTAGGTATTTAAAGCATTGCTTCTTATGATCTCAGAACATTAATAGCTCATAGCAGTACTTGCTCAGGATGAAGTGCTACACAGAATCTTACTGGTTTTACTTAATTGCTCACATTTTGTAAAGTTGCATTTTATCCTCAGGTATATTTCAAATACATCCTATTTGAATGTACAATATGTTTCCTGCGGAGATTCTGAATGACACAAGCACAAAGTAGGCAAAATATTACATAGTAGTTATTATTTTGGTCTTTTAGCTTTAAAACATTACAGTGTAAAATAAAATGGATGTTCTTATCTTAGAAGAAACCACTGATTTTGTATTCCCTGTGGCATTTCAGTCCTAGTTTTGATGAGAGAATAATGTGATATTAAAAGTGGATTTGCCTTCCTTTTGTCTTTATACATGCTTTAGAAAAATGGCTTTTGGAAATAGCATACTAGAATGCAAATTCTGACTACATTAAAGCATTTTCACAAGCTAACTTTACTCAAATAGTAAATGCTATATGAAAAATATGTTTCTTAAATATTTTTCTTTTGGGTTTTCTTCCCTTTCTCTTGACAACATTGAGTTCTGAACTCAAGGCCTCAACATTTCCTAGGCTAATGCTCTGCGCTTGAACCATGACTGCTTTTTGTCTAGTGAAGAGGAGATAAAACATGGAGAAGATTATATTGCCCAGGCTGTCCTCAAGACACAGTCTTCCGGAACGCAGCTATCTGAATAGCTGGAAACAGAAAGCAGCTACCATTCCCCTGCTAAGTCACTTCTAGTTTCATAATTACCTACAATTAGAGTTGTCTTTTCTAGTATTTTTTACAAAATAAAATACGTTATTTTTCTTTAAAATACATATGAACCTCACTTCTCAATTATTCCCTATAAAATAGACTAAACAATCAAGAAGCAACATCAGTAAAAAAAAAATCACAGTAGTAGTTAAGTAGCAAATATTATACTATTGCATACCATGGTAATTGCTACCAAGGACTTAATCATCATAAAAGGGTAACTATGTAGATTTATTATTTTGTAAAATTACCTCTGAATTTCTTTATTACTTAAAAAATCTTACATTATCACTAAATTTAACCATGGACTTAACCTTGGTTTCTGTATTTATATAACATGACACAAAATAGTTACAAGTACTAAAAATATGCACACAAATAGTAAAATCATTTATAATTCATACATATAACTTCTGCATGCATCATCAGTATATGTCTATTTATACTCCAACATCTTAATTGGTAAACACATACAGGATATTTTCAAAATATGGCATGCAAGAAATAATTATATTTTAACGGAATAATCATAAATAATCATACCAGTCTCTTTCGAATCTTAAAATTTACATTTAGGAAAGCATCGTTCAAAGATGCATTGCTATCTACAAATGGTTAATAAGTGAGTTATTTCTATGAAATAGATTAAGTTAGATGCATCTGCAAAAGTATTTATGGAAAGAGATTAAGATAAGGAAAAGAGTGAAGCTCAGTTTATTAAACTGGGAAAGCTGATTCGTAGGATGTTTTACTGAGAATGAAATGCTACTATAAAATCTTCTTAAAAGCAATTCAGATGTCATGTGAAATTGTTATCCCCAATTCTCACAGTTAGATTACATCTCCCCTAATGTCACTTTCTTCTGCCACCCACCTCTCAGCATCCTGTTGCATACTTTGTCATCATCTAAACTGTTACCATTACAGACCACCCACTTCTGTGAGTTTTTATTTTCTTTTTTATTCAAAGTTCTCTTTCTGCTCTTAGTTTATGTCTGAATTATTTTGTAATCTATACTTATTTCTGTTTTAACAGAGGCACATTGAGAAAATACAAATGTGTATTTTTATTTAAATTTCAGATAACTTGTATTCCTCCCATGCAATGCCCCTAGGTGTTTTGTGTTTTATCTGACACTCCACTTACTGCATGTTAGATTACTTTTCTGTTAAATAGTTCCTTTTAATTAGTTTTTATTTTCCATTCTCTTCATTTACACTAAAGAGATGTTTTCATTTAAAATAATTTCTAGTAAACTTTCTGGTCAAACAGATGAAAAATACAAGTAATAGGAGACATTCAAAAATATAATTCTTACTAGGCACTAATTGATGATATCTGTAATTTTAGCATCTCAGGAGACTGAGATCTGAAAATCAGGATTCAAAGCCAACCCAGGCAGGAAAGTCCATGAGACTTTAAATTGATATTATTTACTTCTGGTTACAAGTAAAAATTCAGAGATTTTTGAGTATGACCGTAAAAATCTTAAAATATCTCTTTCTCTAATTCCTCATCTACGGCATGATTACTTACATAAATACTTTGGGAGATTTGTCTGTCCATTGAAAATATAGAATTTCATTAAGATTTGGGAGGTCGAATAGTTAAACATTTTCCAGTAAGAAAGAGGACAAATAAGAAGCAATTTGTTAGTATCAAATATTTATCTTGAATAGTTAAATTCCTTCATTTTCTCCTTATTTTCAGTATTTCTAATTTTACTTAATGCATGTAGACTCATGAAAGAAGCATAGAATTTATAATAGAGAGACTGGTCTGAATTTTATTTGTTTTAGAAACTCTTGAAACTTTTCACTTTTCTGAGCCTCATCTAATTTTGGGAACGTGATATTTTCTTGGATGTTAATTTCAGTTTTGCCACTGAGGCCATCTACAAGCATACTAGACAAAATAATTAACCAAATGTATACTGAATTTTCTCTAGACAATTTTCCTTCATTTCTCACAGCATGTGCTCATTTATTTATTAGGTTATTTACCCTTTGCTAACTTCATACCTTAAAAAGTAGCCAACAAGCAGGATGCAAGTGGCTCATGTCTGTAATCCTAGGTATTCAAGAAGCTGAGATCTGAGGATGGAAGCCAGTCTTAGGAAATTCTCTGAGACTCTTACCTCCAGTTAATCATAGAACAAGCTGCAACTATAGATATGGGTAAAGTGAAAAAACAAGACCAGGGACAGAGCCCAGTACCAGAGTTTAAGTCTCAAGCTGGCAAAAAGGAAAAAAAAATGTAGCCACCAGAATAAGGAAGTATTTGTGGTATGATTCTTTAACATTTGAATACAATATCTATTGATTCAAAAGTGATATTTTTATGTATTTCAATATACATATGAGCTATAAATCAAATTACAAAAGTTTTACATGGATATTACATGTAAAGAAATTAGAATAATGTCTGGATCATTGTATATAGTAAATGAGTGATTAATTATATTAGCATTAGCATAGTACCAGACTCCTGACAGTAAATCAAGGGATTTTAATGTGCTTTCTTTTCTCTCTCAAGTTCTTTGCTTTATGCCTTTAGTTTTATGCCTAGATTTTCTAACATTGAAGAGAATAATGGAAAGGTGATAAAAGCAAAGATCAAGGCAAAGATATAATAACAGAACATTAATACTAATGTGCATTTTTGAATTGCAGTATAAGTAAGTTGAATGTTTAGAAACAGCAGTGTAAAAGATCAAAGAAAGCATATAATATCATACTATTTTAAAAGCAGCATTTATAATATAAAAGTCATGCAACATCTGTTAAGTGGCAATTATATATATAAGCTAAGTATCATCTATATGTGCATATGTACATATATGTTGTAATATTTATGGCATAGGAAAATATCTAACATAAATGTAATGGGATTATTAGGAGAGAAAAGAATGGACATAAACAGTTTTTCAATAAGTAATAGTTTAGGAAATTGAAAAATTGATTTAAGACTTGTGTGCATACATTTAAAAATCATCTATGGAAACCTCAAATGCAATGAATATAAGAAAATTTTGAGTAAGTATGTTATATTCCAAGTACTAAGAATCAAAAACAAAGAATATTTTGAACATTGTATGGAAAAAACAGGTATGCTAACTGTAGAACAGTAACAAATATGATCATGTGAGTTTCTATGTATGTGTGCTTGTGTGTATGTGCGTGTGTGTGTTTGTGTGTGCTTGAATTCCTGGCATTTAAATATAGAGCCTGGGTACTGTCTCTGAGCTTTTTTACTCAAAGTTATTCTTTACCATTTGAGCCACAATTCCATCTTTAGCTTTTATTAATTGGATATCAAAGTCTCATGGAATTTCCTGGCTTTGGATGGCTTCAAACCACAATCCTCAAATTTCAGCTATTATTTCAGGCATGAGTGGCTTATATTCAAGGATCAGGTCATTTTTGAACCGAACTTACCAGTCATCAGACAATATATTAAAATATTTAAACAATCAAGAGAAAACAACTGTCAAGCCTTTAAGCAAAGTATTAAAATGTTTTATGTGTAAAATATGTCACAAGAAAATACTTGTAAGAATACTAAAGTGAGTTCTCAGATAAGAAAACAAAACTTCAATCAAAAATGAAGAAATGTAAGACAATAATGAGAACAAAAGAATAAATTTTCCAAAATAGAAAATTATTTTCCCATATTTATTAAAGTAATTGAATGTGCTTTCTTTCAATGCTAGTATCCCTTCATAAAACTTTAAAGAAGGAGCTGGGAGTTTGGCCTAGTGGTATAGTACTTGCCTAGAATGTATGAAGATCCAGGTTCAACTGCTCAGTACCACATGCATATAAAAAGCCTGAAGTGGTGCTGTGGCTCAAGAAGTAGAGTGCTAGGTTTGAGAAATCCCAAGGACAGTGTTCAGGTCCTGAGTTCAAGCCCCACAACTGGAAAAAAAAAAGTGAAACGTTTTTTACCTAATAGTTTTAGAAGACATTTCAAAAATGCAAAAGTAGAGAACAATTTCTACCAGGATAATCTTACAACAACATTGGATAAAGATTGACAAAGAAACAATATTACGGTGAAATATTCTTTAATATAGATGTAAATTCCATTTTATGTGGTATGAGAATATAACACATGGATGGATAAATAACTTTGCATGTACTCCATGAAATATATTCTATGATAATAGTAAAAATTGTCAAGCAAATGAATCAACAACATGAAAACATATTATTAATGGGTATGATATAAGAATATATATAACCTATTCTTTAAAAAGAAACAATACTAGAATTTAATGTACTTTATTTATCTTGCAAAATTAGTATAATTTCAACTACTCCTGAAATTTGGAGAAGTCTCTCTTTAAAGGGAACAAAAAACAAATTTAAAAAATGTTTCCATTCATTACTCTAATTCAAGAATTTCAATGAACTTAGAAAATTACTTAGCTATAAAGGCAATTCAGAGATAAAAAATAAAAGGAAAGAAATTAAGCCAAAATTCAGGCACTTTATTTGCAAATATTATGAATATTTAAAAGCATTGCCAATGAAATCTATGTGAAATTTCTATAGGGAAAAAGCAAGATCATTTTTAGCTTTTCAAGATTTTCTTTTTGTCCTGCTGGAAATAGAACTCAGAGCCTTTCTTATGATAGGAATCATTCTGTCAGTGAGATACACTCAGTTTATAATCCATAAATATTTTTACAGGAAACTTCATGGAGCTAAGCAAAAGGAAGTACATGTCATGATTATGATTTGAAATGTTTAATATTGTAAAAATGACAGTACTCATGAGAAAAATTGTATCATACTGGTGAAGGAAAGGCAAGAGGAAAATTAATAAATCTATTTGCTCTTGACTGGATAGAATTTTAAAAACTTTATATCAAGAAGGGAATCTCTATATACAATCACTGTCACTTAGATTTTAGAACATAATTAAAATTAAGCTAAGGGTTTACATGTCATAGATACATATTAATCTATTTAATAAAACATTGTTTACAGAATATATAGCCCATCATAGATTTTTATGTCTATGTAGCTATGTTTGTTAAACATGACATTTGAAATATGATGTAAAAATCAATGTTAATAAATTCTTTAATAAAAAATTTATATTACTAATTGTTGATTTTAATGTACTATGTCAAGTTATCGTTTTTCTTTCATTTTCCCTCTATGGTTTATGCCTTGTTGTCACTGCATTTGATTTTGTTAACCTTTGTGATTATATATATATATATATATATATGAATTAAGGAAGGGAAGGAGAACTAAAAAACAAAACAAAACAAAAAGCAAAGCCTTTTGAAAAATGTCTGTAGGTAGGAATGTGTCTACTTCCTTTGTGAGGTGAACTTTGAGAATTGTTACCATAAATGAATGTTGTAGCTTTCACTTCAGCACCAAAATACACTATTACCTTTCACATATGTGATCTGAATGGAGACTCAGAATTTAATTGTGTCTTATAAAATAAAAATCCAAAATCGTCTGAGAAGATTCTGAAATCTGACTGTGCACTTCTATAATGATTTCATCTGTCCCCTAGGAAGTGAAAGAAATTAGAGAAGATGAGGTTTTATTGAGCTAAGGAGGCACACTGAAGAGGGTTTAGTTGGCTTTCACTTTTTCACTGAAGCAATAATTTGTGATTACAGCTAATTTTGCATATACTCTCACTTTTTAAGTCATAAATCTGATAAATATGAAATATGACTTGAAAATTTAATGCATTAAAGAGCATAGGTGAGAGAGATTAAACATTAACTCTTCCCTGATACTTACTATTATATTAAATCATCATAAGGATTTTACAAACTACATTTTCTGAAATTTTACACATATACTGCATTGAATAGACTTATAAACCAATTCCAGATCTAAAAGCTTGTGAGAACTAGATAGAAATTATGCTACTGTAGCAGGAAAATAAATTGGACAACTTAACACTTGATTATTTGAAGCTGTTTCTATGTACTTATGTCTTGAAATCCAATTTAGATATAGTTTAAATAGTACCAAAATATTTTTTCCAGTTTGGAGTTAATGGAAGTTTTCCATCTAAACTATATGTGGAATATTATCAATGTATATAATAGCTATTTAGCTTTCTGAGGGCTATAAAATCTTTTTTCTTCAAAATCTGTTTTAAAGTAGTTATTTTTTGGCTATGTGTCAGGAATGTCATATAAATGGGTACCTACATGTCTTTGCTTTCTTCCTGCAGAAGAAAGTAAAACCAATATATTTTAACTATGGTATGCTATATAAATTTGCTACAATATATAATGAATGCTCCTCATAGTGTGACAATTTCCTTCCAAGGATTGATTCATGGGTACAGACTCTTTCCAGCATAGATTTGTTCTATGTTTGTGGCTTCCCAACTTCCACTGTATATTTGCATCAATACGTCAGAAGGAAAAAAATACTGGGAGAATTATGATGCATATAGATTTTCTAATTGGTAGGATTGAGAATAAAATCCATCAGTACTCCTCCTATTATTATTGTAATTCACCTACAAAGCCACCAGGAAACCTGGGGATTTTCAAGCTGAGTATTTTGAGGGAAAAGGAGTTGGTTTCTATAAAGGGCTAATCAGGTCCTGCTACAATCTATTAAGAACAGTGTCTTCCAAACAACTCAAGAACATTTCCAGGAGTCTTTCACAATCAAATTTGGGTTCTACAATAGGTGTTCTAAATGATACCAAATTTATAGTAGATTCTTTTGTGTTCAAGAAAATTAGCATTTATCTAATAATCTGCATACACTTCAGACATATTTGGTTACCACACTATCATTATGTAAAGTGTGATTAACATCTTCATATTCCTGATCTTATTTATTAATGATGAAAATAGAGGAACTTCAGGGCTTAGACACTTCCTCAAAGAAATGAGGCCAGTATTTGGCATATATCCACCAATTAATAATTATGTATATGCGCTACTTTATAAAATTTTTAATAACAGTTGAACATAAATTTTTGCCCTGATATATAATCTTATGTAAACTCAATCACTCTCAGTTTATATATGCAAAAATGTTTTTTTTACTTAGATTACTTAGTCTTTTATGACTTCAGAAAATGATCCTTTCACAAAGCCTTCAGAACTCCTCCTATGTCCGCTTAGTGCATGCACGGAGATGACCTACTTACAGATACCAGGAGGCATCACGTGCTGTGTGACCATTGCAGTTTATATTAGGATGAAACAACATGATGTAAGTGCAATTTGCGAATTCTTTAAAGAATCTATTTTTAATTTCAATCCTATTTTTAGGACTTATGAAGAGGCCAAGAACTTGTGAAATACAGAGTCTGAAATATTTCTACTCTCCTCTTCCACTGTGAGTGTACTAGTACCTCAGTTTAGATACAAGATGAGAAATATTCAAGAAAGATACGTTGTGTGAAATATATCCCATAAATGGCTAAAATGTGCTTGTCTTTCAGGAAACACACACACACACACACACATACACACACACACACACACACACACACACACACACACACACACAAACCCACCCCCCACCCCGATGCCCACACACCTAAAACCAGAGCACAGAACACATTATTTTGATGTTGTTATGTATGGACAAAATAAATACACTGCCCATAAACCAAAATACAGGAAGTGGAACAAAATGAGGATTTAGGGTCAAGACAAGATATGAATTCTATCTTTAAGCACTTCTACAAAGTCATTTCCCTTTACCAACGTAGTTTATGAACACAAAACATCTGACTCAATTTCCCCCCTTTCCACATTCTCACCCATCCCTTTAAACCTACCACTTCTCTGACTTTTCTTAATTTTGTAAGATATACATTAAATTCTTGACTGTATTTTATCTATTTGCCTACCTCTATCCCTTTAAACCTTTTTATATTTTTTAAGTACCCATTTTCTGGTTTTATTTTGTTGAACTATAATTTTGATTTTTCAAGGCATTATTCTATTTGAGATCTCCTTTGATTATACAGTATTTCCTTTAATACAGGTGTGTACATATATTCCATTTTCTTGCTCCATTTGTCCATGGAATCAGCATCAGGGTTGATTCTATACCTTCATGCTATGATGAATAGTACTGCATGTGGCTTATCATATCCTGTTTGTAATCTTTTGGATAAATGTCCAGGATGGAATTGCTGGGTCATAGAGTAGTTCTATGTCTACATTTCCAAGAAACCCCCTATACTGCTTTCCAGAGTGGTTGAAGAGTTTACATGTCTAACATCTGTTGGCCTTTTAGAATGAAGTCTGTAACTTGTCAAAAAGTATATATGTTTCAATTTCCTAATATGCCTAACAGACATTATTATCCAAATTTTAGTTACCACTGAAAACTAATTTCCCTGTAAAAATCTATCATATATAGCCAGGTGTAATTTGGGGTGAATGACTATGAATAGAGATTGCCCATATGCTGTTACGTTCAAAAAAGATACTGATTTAGGACTGGTGAGTTTGGCCTAGTGGAAGAGTGCTTCCCTAGCATGCACAAAGACCTGAGTTCGATTCCTCAGTACCATATGCATAGAAAAAGGGTGAAAGTGGTGCTTGTAGCTCAACTGGTAGAGTGCTAGCCTTCAGAAAGCCCAAGGACAGTGCCCAGGCCCTGAATTCAAGGCCCAGGACAAGCAAAAAAAAAAAAAAGAAAGAAAGAAATTGGATTTTGTACAAAGAAGTAAATGCATATATTTGTATTCTTGATTGCTGTAAGCAAAATTTACTTTGTTATTTATAACTTGTAGTCATTTTCAAAAAAGGTATAGTATGTAAGGTTTTTATATTTATGCATAAATAAGAAACTGTAATTTATGATTTTTGTAGAAGTAAGACTTTTCCATATAATTATAAAATATGTGAAAATGTGAAAAATGGCACATTCTATTCATGTTATTTATGTTATATTATTGTAAATTTTAAAAGTTGTTCTTGAAGGCAACATGGAATTGGTAACGGTGGATATAAGAGTTTGATATATAATCCCAATTTTGTCTCTGAGTTGGCTCTTTTCCTTTATGTGATTATGACAAAATAAGTGATTAATCTGATAACCTTTTAGTATTGAAGTTCTTCCTCAATCTTGTGTTGAAGATCACATTAAAATAATTTTCTGAGGAGGTAGTTTTCTTTCTTCTCATTTTATAGGACTGACTATGTGCTGCTGCTTGCTTGAATTTTCCCCTTGGATTCATATTTATTATTCTCCCTACATGTAAAATAATAATTTAAATCATTTTTAGTAAATAGAGATATATTTATAAAAATTTCATATCTAAGTTGATTTTACATAGTATCCCAAACCATTAGGAATTGTACATTGAACTAAGAAAAAGTTCATCTCCTGAAATGATAGCCTTAATTGCAATTTTGTAATTGTAATTGACTTGACTGAGTATTTTACCAAATGATTGTTAATTTTTCTAAGTTTCTCTATGTTAATTAATGGAAGGAAAATATTTGTAATCCTTGTAAGTTCCTTTCTATTCTGTATTTCTTATATTGTTTATTCTCCTTTCATCATCATCTGTTTTCTTAGGCAGAAAATAATATTACAATGGTAAAATTGAGTTATTTTTCCTAGGATTTCTACAAATTCTCTAGTGAGGTAAAAGATGCTGTATTTAGTATTGTTACGGAAACCCTGTTAAAAGCACAATAACTAGCATTGCAAAAAGTAACTAATTAATGGGTTTCATTAAATATCCTTTAGTTGTCTTGAGAATAATGGCCTTACAAACAATTATAAATCCTGATTGGACTCTCAAGGTCTACTGGTCAACCATAGTATATTTTCGAGGTTGAATCTCATTTTGCAGCTGCCCTTCTATCACCAGAGGTCTCTTTTCATCATTTCTGTACTAATTGGTGTTAAAACCCTTGACAGTTTATTGTGATTTAAGTTTCATTAGCTTGCATGTTAGATAATTTATGTAGATGTTAAGGAAGATTATAACATAATAACAGTGTTCTCTCTGCACCACCTGTCTCTCCCTTCAAATTCTTAGGAATATATTTTCTTAAAAGCAGAAAACTTTCATTTTTGCAAGTATCCTCTGAGGAGTTAGGCTACTTATCTTACATAATTTTAACATTTAGGAAGTCAGTCTCACATAATCCAAAAATATAGAGACACAGGTGATACAGATATTGATGTAGATATAGGCATACACATACTTAATGATATCAGATAATGCAGCTGAGGAGTCTGAAGGCAAGAGTATGTTTCTATTGCTTGAAATAGCAGCAGGAGAGGGAGAAGAAGAGCGGGGAGATAAGGAAGGAAGGAAGGAAAGAAGGAAGGAAGGAAGGAAGGAAGGAAGGAAGGAAGGAAGGAAGGAAGGAATTTTGAATTTGGTCAAATCCAGTAATCAACAATGAGCTATGAAAATAGCACTCAGTAAAGAACTTTATTCTGTCTTTACTGATGTTCTTTTCTTTGATTTTACCAGCATGTAAGAGTAACATACCAGTTTGTAAGTGGAAATAAGCTAGGAGAAACAGCAGAGTCTCTTCACATAGATTAAGCTCCATCTTGATGAGAAGAAAAGAATACAGACATCAGTATGCTGATTATGTACTAAATTAAGAGACTGTGCATTCAAACAATTTAAAATTATTTTAATGTCAGTTTTATTTTTTTATTTCTACCAAAGTGGTGAAGAATATTTAGACCCTGTAAAAGCAACAGAAATATAGCATGTTATTACTTAGTCATGAAATCTGAAAAGTCATTATTATTCATAAAAACATAGTTTAAGCATAGAAAGTATAGACTAAAATAGAAAAAGAAAAAATGAAATGATCAAACTCAATACAATAGAAAATAGATTAGTATGGAAAGTTTGAAAATGATAGACAAAAGACAAAAAATTGAAACTGAAGCAATTAGTCCAAAAGTCCTATTTTACAAAATATTAGCAATAATTAATACTTTAATGCATTCTTCAGGATTGATAGAGAATAAAATTTGATTGTTATTATCACATTAAGTAGTATTTAAACTAATGCATACATTAATTTTCTCAAGTATGTATTCTAAAATACACATATTTCAAAAGAAAATATTTTACATAGTAGGTATGCAATGTTAGTTGGTCAAATAAAAATTATTATTTGCTGGTTACTAGCGTAGGAGGCAAAGATTTGAGGCCAGGTTCATAGCCAGTACAAGCAGCAAGAACAAAAAGAAAAGGCCAGAAGTAGAGCTATGGCTTAAGAGCTCTCAAGATGTGGTATTTGTACACAATGGAATTCTATGCTGCTGTCAGAAAAAATGACATCGACCCATTTGTTAGGAAATGGAAAGACTTAGAAAAAATCATATTAAGAGAAGTAAGCCAGACTCAAAGGAACTTAGGCTCAATGGTTTCCCTCATTTATCATAATCAGTAGAAACCTTGGGCTCTACTAGCAGAGATCTGCAATAGAGCAAAACCTTGATACATAAGGCCATATAATATGAAGCTAATTGAAAGGACCTCTAGGATATTGAAACAAAAGCCATATAATGAATGATTGTTGTCCATAATGTACTATGTTATCTCTCATCTCTTTCGCTGTCCCTTGGTTATCTCATATTGTTGCAGTATCTCACTTTGGTATCTGATATATTGGATATATTTGTATTTGGTTACTTGAAATTGGATAGGGAAGGGGGGAAAACCAAGATGGGGGGTGGGGGGGGACGGTAATGGGGACCAAGGCACGTGAAAGGGTATCGATGTATGTGAATTAATGCACCTTTTATCTGGCAAATATCATGAAACCCTTTTATTAATTACAATAAAAAATATTAAAAAAAGAGCTCTAGTGTTTCGAAGAAAAAGCTCAGGGACAATACCCTGATATCAAGGCTTGAGATGGGCACAAAAAGTGTTAGTTGATTAAAATTCTTCTGATTATCACATATCATTCCATGATGGCACACAGCAAGCTGACACAAAGCACAAAATAAAAGAAGGCAAGCACTATTTTTTCTACTGTATTAGACTGTATTATTTTTCTTCTCTTTCTATATTTCAAGCTCTCTGAAGAAATTCCAAACAGCTTTGACTTGATGTGTTTTCATCCTCCTTGGCCTGCTTTAATTTAGTCTTGAGTAAACCTTACAGTTCTCTTTTTGCTGTCCCACCGACTTCTGAGACTTCTAAGAAAGAAATCACATTGCTGAGCCAACTGGAGACTGTAGGCCTTCATGGTCTCCTGTTTGATCAGTGTTCTGACTGATTTCAACTGGATTATGTTTCACTTGGGAGTGTTCTTTCTCATCTCTTATAAGAGAGGTTCTCCTCTATCCGACTTGCTTTACTCTTTCCACGATTACTTTTATCCTCAGAAATAATGTAGCCTCAAGTTTCACAAAGAGAATCCATCAAGAATTAGAAAAAACGTCTAATTCTGGCTTTCCACAAACTAGAGATTCTGTGTCTTCACACCCCGGCCAAGTCTTTGAAAAACATTACCTTTTGTGAGTCATAGGAAACTACTAAAGAAAAGAACAATTTATGCAAAATATAATCTTTAGAAAAAATGTGAACTAATCAAAGAAATAATAAAAGTTCTCCTGGTAGTGTATATTATATCTACTGATCTCTCTACTTGAGGGCAAAACAGTCTAAGAAGTATGCAGGTATGAAATACATTTTGGCTAATTAATAATCAATGAATGAATGAATGAATGAATGAAATCTGTTAACTTACCTGTTAGTTCAGTCAATTAATTTTAGTGAATTGAGAATGGGCTCTTTAAAGACAGGAACTTTGCAAGAAAAACATTAGATCTGATTATCCACATATTCCGCAAAATCAAATGTCAGTGACTTCATATATCTCTGATTAGAAATTAAAATTGCATTCCCTTTTTATTAGTAAACTAATTATTTCAGATTCTTTTTGTCCTTTATCTAAAACAAATATCCTTTTAAGGACTGGAAAATTTTGAAATACAGTTTGCTTGTTTTCCTATTGTTTACTAGCTTATTATTGCTTTCCATGACCTTCGTGTTATTGTCATTTCTTATACCACTACTTGAGACTTTTCTCCGTGAGAGTCCTTGATGTTTTGAGTGATTCTTCTCATCTCGAAGGTCACACCTCAAACAGTACCTTCTCATTGAGTACCCACTGCACATTGTTACTAATTTAGCTTCTCTTTACCCTGTCACCGTTTAGGATACCAAAATATGAATTGATAATTTTACGTAGTTGCAATAGTTTTTACCATGCAAAAATTGAAATTTTCTCTTAGTCTAGTTACCTAAAAATCTGTTTCTTCCTTACTACACTGTGAAGATGATAGTCTGTTTATTATTATATTGAAATGATTGTTCATTATTCATGATTATTCCCTCTAAAAATGATAGATAGGTTGTTTGAGCTCTACAGTAGTAAGGTTAATACTATTAACCTTAATACTTACTAGCTTAGAGGCCGGGAGTTTGGCCTAGTGGTTAAAGTGCTTGCCTAGCATGCATAAAGACCCGGGTTCGATTCCTTGGTACCACATACATAGAAAAAAGCAGGAAGTGGTGCTGAGGCTCAAGTGGTAGAGTTCTAGCCTTGAGAAAGTCCAAGGACAGTGCTCAGGCCCTGAGCTCAAGCCCAGGACTGGCAAAAAAAATACTTACTAGCTTAATACTATTAAACATCCACTTATTGCCATAATGCATGAAAATTATTCATTGGTTCAGTGATAAATGCATTTTATGTATTATCAAAACTTTCTATTCATTTAAAATTTCTTTATATGGAGGTAATGACTTTACATTTGGAAAGAATTACTAATGAAAGTGCCATACGATCTTTTTTTGGAAGAATATTTCTAATAACCTTTAAATGAATTTTTGTTTTCTTTAGTTTACTTAATATCAAATAATTAGATTCATGTTCAACTTGTGTTTTTTCAGTTACTTTAGATACACACATTAAAACATACTCCTCCATCCAATTCAGAATAAAGAACTTACTATTTAAGACATATATGTGAAAACAGTCATTAAGTCGTTATGATATTAAAATAATCAAAAGCAAATTCTAGTGATCTTGCTATAATCCTTATGTTTTTAATAAGAAAGCACAATAGTATAACAGCACAATGACAATTAGCATTTCATTGATTTCCTGTCATTCAATAGATCTGTGTTTTGTTTCCAAATTGTAAATTTGATATGCATATTTATATGCTCTGTGATGGATTATATAGAATTATACCATATATTTTTAGCTCCTTTTGGTTGAGCTACTCAGGTTATTTTGTCTGGACACATACAATATTTTCAGCAGCTATAATGAAATCTATTCATAGCTCTGTCTCAGAAGAATTCACCCCTACCACCTTATAATCTGAGAAGGACTCCTGTATAGTGTTATAGGGCTCTTAGGTCCAAAATATCAATAAAACCCGAAAAGAGGAATGCACACTTGCTTTATGTCTCTGATTTCTAATATGTCCCTTTGGACTCATTTTATATTCTCTCTTCATAGGACTATATAACACTTTACCTTCAGTGGTACTTGCAATTTTAATGCCAAACTTCTCTTTAAAAATTTTTTATATTAACCGGAAGATTTAAGAAGGGAGATAAAGTAGAATAGTAAAAACTCTCTTTCTGATCAATGTGCATCTCTCAGTAATAACATCTGACAAAGGATATTTAACAACAGCAGAATAGAGCAGAAATTGTCAGTTGCGGAAAATGAAATATAAATGGTCATAAATGGAGAGTAAATCTCCATATAAGGCTATTATTAAATGGGGATTTCAACGTGGATGCAGATATTTACGTACACTCAGGATCTTTTCTAATTTATTGCTGCTCCAATCTTAACTGTGGGAAAATAAAGCAGTTTTCACATAGTGGTATATGTAACTCTCTATAATATTACATGCTGATTTTCTACTTTCAAATCCAAGCTGCACTTCACAGATGAGTTGACTTGTGGCTTTGCTTGAATCTGATTCTGTGGCAAGAATTTAAGCAACTTGTTTTTTTTAAACACAGTTGGGCAATACCATCACCTGTGAGACATTTGTATTCTAAGGCTAAACTGGGAATTTTGAACTAGACTACCACATACAATTCTGTTGGAACATGGTCTGTGTATAACAAATACAGTCACAATTCTTATATGTATATGTGAGAATGAGGGGGGTGAATGGGGGCTGATGGGGATGAAACGATAGAAGGGGTGATGGTGAGTAAGAACTACAAGACTCATAGTGTTCATAAAGTGAAATCCCACTCATGTTCAAAAGTCAGAATCTGCTTCTAGAAGTAACAGCCTCCAATAGAGCATAAAGGAGCATGGTTAATCAAACCTGAGTGGGAGCTATCAGATTACACTTCAACTTTTAAGGTATGCAAGAGCACATCCAACTCTGAAAGGAGTAACTTCTTTTCTGTGTGCAAAGAACTTCTACAATTGATTATGCCATTTTGAATTAAAATAACTAGGTATCTGATAATGGAATGTGTCGGTGTCAATGTCAGAACACAGGTGAAATGCATGCCTGGAATAGTGTATCACAGAGAGATCCTGAGGCTGGCTTTCTAATGTCATGGTAAATAAAATTGTTGAAAATGTCATAAGGCATCTTGTATTTTATGTGAGGTAAAAGACAAGGTTTATCTTCAACAAAACCCCCACTTAAAAACAATCTTGAATGTATGGGCCGGGAGGTTGGCCTAGTGGTAGAGTGCTTGCCTAGCATGCTCAAAGACCCGGGTTCGATTCCTCGGTATCACATACATAGCAAAAAGAAAGAAAGAAAAAAGCAGGAAATGGTGCTGAGGCTCAAGTGGTAGAGTGCTAGCCTTGACAAAGTCTAAGGACAGTGTTCAGGCCCTGAACCCAAGCCCAGGACTGGCCAAAAAAAAAAAATCTTGAATGTAAACAAATTTACACTCTAACAATGACAGTGAGTAGGTTATAGATATTTTTCCCAATAACTTCAAAATAAAACAGGACGGAGTAATCGGAGTATCATTGATTAAAATGAACAAAAAGGCAATGATTTCTCTTGGTAAATTAGAGACATGTTAGTTTTATGTTTGATCTTCTCTCCTTGCTTCTTCTTAGGTAAGTGGCTTCTTTTTGAGTGTATTTATGTGGGTTTGGAGTAGATTTTTGGTTTGTACAGTGTTTGCATTCAGAATGATGCACACATGAAACTTGTTCTACAGAATAGTTTTGTGTTTTAATGCATTATTCTCTTTTGTCATTTACAATACAATGGAAATATATGGTAGAACAATATTTTTAATAAACAACTTTTAATAGTTGGAAGTTATTAAATTAAAAGATTTTTTTCTTCGTTTAGTATTTGATGGATGCATTGATTTTGTCAGTCCTGGAGCTTGAACTTAGGGCCTGAGCACTGTCCTTGGGCTTTCTCAAGGCTTGATGGAGACACTTTTAATCAATAAAATACGATAGTCACATACTTTAGAGAGCATTGTTACAGTACTAAAAATATGTACCACGTAAGGCAATAGACTGATTCTCCATATTCCTCTTTTAATATATAGACTCATTAAAATGTATTAGTTGTTTACAAATTAATTTATGTTACATATCTTGCACATTAGTATAATGCATCACACTCAGTATAAAATAAAATAAACTTTGTACATATTTTATGTTTGAAAAGGTACAGAAAATTCAGTAAAATATTTTGCTAAAAACATATATATGTACAAGAAAACATTCGTAATAGCAGTCTTTGTTTTTTTAAATTAAATTTCCAATTAGAATCTATGCAAACATAATCTTTAAAACTTCATATATGTTCAGCACAAAATCCAGAAGGAAAGGCTAACTAGGAATCTCACATTGTTACTTTAATAAAAAGATACATGTTATCATAGGTTAATGATTATTTAAATTTTTATCATTTATTTGCTTAACACATTCAGAGTACACAATGAATTCAAGTAATAGCTAATAAAATAAAAATCACTGCTCATAAAAATCAATGAAATTTTGGATTTCTTTTTAATTTAAAATAGATAATATATTAAAAGGTGCTTTTCACCAGTCCATGTGCCAGTGGTTTGATATGTGCCCTTGTCATTCCAAGAAACTGAATGATCTGAGGTTGTGGTGCTGATGAAAGAAAGCCAGTGAGGAAATTTTTTCTGAGACTTGCTTTCAAATACTGGGAACAAATTACTCATTATTTTTCTGTTAAACCATGAAGATGCATATTGAGAACTGATAGATGTACACTAATAAATCACTTCATGAAATTGTCCTATTTTGATTGATCAGTTGTGTGAGATGAAGAGTTTACATTAATCTTTTTCAAACTGTATAATTTTATTCTCTAATTTGCAACTAATCGGTGGTATAATACTTCAGAATTAGAAGACTATACTCTTCTCTGGAAGCTGTTCACCTAAGGATTTCAACAACTATTATCAGATATATTTCTGAATCAAATATTTTAAGTGTTACACAATGGTTGATTCTCAATTTTGTCATTCTATATTTAATGATTGGAATTTTCCCTAAAATTGATAATTTCTCAAAAAGTATATACCATGTTTATCTAAAGTTACAATAAAAGATTATACCTTATTTTCTTACTAATATTCATAATAAGTAGTTAATGCAATGATCACCTTTAGTAGAATCAAGGTATTTTCTGAGTTATTATTTTATAGTAATATTCTCTCTAGTTTAGTATGATTAAAATTATATCAGGCTGATTCTTAATCCTTTCCATAAGCTTATATTAGTCTTTTATCATTCTATTCTTCTGAGAAAAGATACCAAAATACTGGAATTGGATAATTTTGTAAGAAACCTTACACTTGTTGGTTGAAAACACTTGAATAAAATGGTATTTTTATTTATTTTTACTTCTGAATTATTGTTACCAGAACTGCCACACAGGCAAAACTAGATGATAATATGAAAACAAATATATTTTAGAGAAATTCTATTTTTTTCATGTGCTAAATAAATTGTAAGGTCAGATACTGATAGGAATTAACAATTAACAAATTTTGTACAAATTTATTGACAGTGAGGATAGAAAGAAATGAATAGACTACATATCAACAGGGAGGTAGATTAGCAGTTCATTTCAGTTAATTGTTTAGCAATAATTATGGATTGTTTGGAACAATTGAGGATTATTTTCAGAAATATACCTTATGAGTTTCACTTAAATATAGTGTCATTCACTGAGTACTTAGGGTAAAAGTTAAAATGAAGTCAATACATACTGATATTGAAAGTCTCTAAGGTGTGTAAAATACCTTACCTGTATTAATTAGTATTCCACAACTCATATAAATAAATTTTGAATACAGTTCTTATAAGAATATTTCTTTGTACTTCAGTATTTTGAATTATTCTCATATTTAGCCATGCTCTCTAAATATTTTATATACAATTGAAAATAAAAATATCTTGTAATATAATTTATATATGAATATTTAGAAGTTTTAAGCTTCTGTTGACTAATTAGATCATTCTTTGGTTAAAGAAGCACGTATTTTGACATACATTTTTAGAAGAGGAAATTTCTTTTAAAAATTTTAAGCTGGGTGCTGGTGGCTGATGCCTGTAATCCTAGCTACTCAGAAGGCCGAGATCTGAGGATTGTGATTCAGAACTAATCCTGGCCCAAAAGTCCATGAGACTCTTATCTCCAATTAATCACCAGAAATCAGAAATGGCACTATGCCTTGAGGAGTAGAGTGTTAGCCATGAGCTGTAGAGCTCAGGTACAGGCCCAGGCCCACAGTTTAAGCCTCATAACCAATAAAATAAAAAATTTTAAAATTATATTCACTAATGTATATTATCCATATTCATTGCAACATGCTCTGTCTTACCATGAACTCAATATATTTATTTGTAGATATGATTACTAGTTTACTAAGGAAGACTTTACTATTCATACAAATTTTAATGGATAGAAATACTGATTTCACAATAATGCAAATTAAGATGTTATTGAATTACTCTTATTTACTTAAGATAAATCAAAATTGTGAAGGGATTGAAATACATATATACATTTCCAGATAAGCTCTAATAATAGGAAAAAGTTCCAAAAAATTTTACTCTCAAATATTTACTTGGATTTAGTGACCAGATTAAAAAAAAAAATTTGTAGGGGCTGGGAGTTTGGCCTTGTGGTAGTGTGCTTGCCTAGTGTGCACGAATAGCCGGGTTTGATTCCTCGGTATCACATACATAGGAAAAAAAAGCCGGAAATGGTGCTGAGGCTCAAATGGTAGAGCTCTAGCCTTGAGAAAATCCAAGGACAGTGCTTAGGCCATGACCTCAAGCCCAGGACTGGCAAAAACAAAACAAAACAAAACCAACAAAAACAATATTTTGTATTTATCCTTGAAATTTAAAGTGGCTAAATCATTCTTACTATTTGCCATCATGTTGCTACAATTTATGATTGACTAAACTATTAACTTATCCTTTCCTCTTTCAACAAATATCAGACACTTAAAATAAAAACACCTATGGTTCATGAACAGCATACTTAGATTCCTTATTTCTAAAACAGGAAGAAATAGAACAATGACAGTATAATCCTGCTGGTGTGGTGAAAAAGGATATTGCAATGGCTTGGAACACCCACAAAAACTCATAAGCTAGGTCTTGAATGATGGATAAGGGCTGACTATGACAGAGATATATAGTTCTTCCAATTTCATAACGCCCATGCTCTCATTATTCTTAAATAATACAAATTTAAGGTTATCACATGACTGCTCAATGGAAGATTGTATTTCTGATCCTGTGTAAGAATACCTTAGGATCTGACAAAAACATGTGGGATTAGAGATATGTACAACCTCCAACCTCTCCCTTTAAAATAATAGATTGTGCCTGTCACTGCCTCCTTCTCTGACCTCATATGTGGAACAGCCATTGTGTCCTCATTTGTGGAGCTAGGAGCTGAATATGGTGGAACTTAAGGATATGTCTGAGTTCCTGATTCCATCCGGATGTCTCAAGAAGGCAATATATCCATATGTGCTTCTGTGTGCAATAAATATCCACTGTGCAAGACTCACGGTACTGTTTTTATTCCTTTAGGTTTAAGGAGACTATGATATATCTAATCCCTGCAAGATGGACAGATATTTTAAGGCAACAATATTCTGAAGTTGAAAGAAAGGTTCAAAATTTGGGATTTCATTAAATAATGCTAGTGACCCTATATTAGCATTGGGCAATACTTTGCTATGAGAATGTTAAATGCAATATGAAAACAACAATAGATGTAAAACTTTTGGCACAAATTATTAAAATGATTGCCCGACTTCCAAGAAAATAATGAAGAATTTAAAAAAATAAAAGTTTAGACATGGCTAGCAAACTCCATTGGTCAGTCACTAGAAACTGAAAAACATGGCATCACTGAAGTCCTAGGCCAGAGATGGCAGAATGTGTTTTTTTCAGGGCATATTTTAGGAAATATAACATATTATACAAAATTAAAAACATACTTTTGTGTTCAGAAAATTACTAGAAGTTTAAAGTATTGAAAAGTTCTATTGCATAATCCAAAGGTACTTGGTATTTCATATCAAATTACCATTAAATTACAAAACCAGAATTTACATATGTTAGATTTCATAGCTATGTAAACTAAGATTTTAAATGTCCATATCATTTGCCTTGCCTTTGCGTATTCCTGATTACAATGAAAGCATGATATTTTATTGAAACGTTTAATTTAATGGTGCAGGAATGGTGCATTTTTGTGTAAACTGATCATTTTATAGTCAATATATGGCTAACCAATGATTGTTGCTTCCCTTAAAAATTGACTAAGAATCAAAACCTGTAGTCAGAAAGCAGGCTGAAAATGTAACTGCCAGTGAGTAAAGAAAATGAGAAATAAAAGTGCTAATACCACTTCATCAAGCATAAAATACTGAAGACAGTCACAGGTAAATATTTTATCTTAGGTTTGACCTGAAGCAGTAGCATAATGTCAAGTGCTCATGAAGCTACAAGCAATAAAAAACATCAAGATAAAAATCCTCATTTCATAATTTAGAACTAAGACCCTGTAAAGACAACTGATTTGATGAACATCATGCTTCTAAAAATTCTGGGATTAGAAAACGCTTTTTAAGATTCTCCACCATTTTGGAAGATACTTGAACATCTTCATCTTGGCATTTTTTTTTTGAGTGTGGGATAGATATGTCCATTTCACAAATATTTAACACTCATTGGAATTAGCAAATGCATGTTATTTAAAAAGGAGTATGAAAATGGTTATTTGAAATTGGATAGGGAAGGGGGGAAACAAGATGAGGGGTGGGGGTGGGGGGAGGGAAATGGGGACCAAGACATGAGAAAGGGTATCAATGTATGTGAATTAATGCACCTTATATCTGACAAATATCATGTAACCCTTCTATGGATTACAATAAAAAAATAAAGGAAAAAAAGGAGTATGAGTATAAGAAAAGCAATGGAGAAAATGAATTATATCTAAATGCAGAATTTACAACTTTCATAATCAAAATCATTTTAAAATTAGTGTTTGCTAATATAAAAGAAAACATTCGCTGCAAGTTATGGCTCAATTGGTAGGACTGTGGTCTGTTAAGTGCAAAGACCTGACTTCAAACCAGTAGGTTAAGAAAGCATTGTAAATTAAGCTAGAAAAGTAACTAAAAGGTTTACATCATAAACTAGGTATGATTTTCTTTTTTTTTTTTTTGCCAGTCCTGAGCTTGAGCTCAGGGCCTGAGCACTGTCCTTGGACTTTCTCAAGGCTAGAGCTCTACCACTTGAGCCTCAGCACCACTTCCGGCTTTTCTCTTTGTATGTGCATGCTAGGCAGGCACTCTACCACTAGGCCACGCTCCCGGTCCCAGGTATGATTTTCTTAAGAAACAAAACAAACAATAATACCTGGTGGTTCACACCTGTAAACCTAACTAGGTACTCAGGAGGCTGAGATCTGTGGATCATGGTTAGAAGGCTGACCTGGAAAAAAATACTCTCAGCTAACTCTTACATTTAGCAAACTGCCTAATACATCCATGTCTTATTACCATAGATGCTAGTTTTGGCCTTCAATCCCTCTGGAAATGAACTACAAACTTAAAATAGAGTAAATTAGTAATAATTAAAAGAAAGTCTAGTGTCTCTGTAAGTTTGCATGTGCTGACTCAACAGTGGGCATTTCTTTCTGAGATTTAGATTTTGTACTTCCTCTCTTGCTCCAAGTTTTACCTAAAGTAAGCCTCAAATCAACTGCCTAATTTAAGTGTTTCTTCCATTATTTTGGGAAGTATGTTAGGAAAAGGAACTTATGAGTAGGAATTTCTGTCTATGACTTTGGCACAAACAGAAGCATTTCAAGAAAAAATGAATCTCCTATAACCTGCAGAGATTGAAGTAGTAATTGAATTGCTATTCTCAGTAGGAGTGGAAACATAACTGAAGGCTTAAAGGTATAGAGAGAAATGTGAACCTTCATAATAGCTATCTATGGCTAGATGAGTATAAAAATTCTAAAAATTCTGGAAAGAAATAAGGCCCCCAAAGCATAGTCTATGGTACTGGACTTTCTTCTAAATCATTAATATTTCTTCCTGCAAATTTTATAGGTCCTGAATTTAACAATAAAAATAAAATGACCTTTGACACAGTCAAAAAGTAATCGTGAATCCTTATTACATTCAAGGATTGCTTGAAAATTCTTCAAGTGGTTTGTTCACCCAAGTTTCTACTGTGTGAAGTTATATGTGATGACACCTACAGTAGTGGTAAGAGCATGGTGAAGGAATGTTGATTTAAGAGATCAGAATCTGAAAATTGTATCTTTAAGCGTTTTTGTCCCATTTAGGCATGACGGCCTGTATCTTGGGCATGCGCAGGCTAGGCCCAGCCACAGTTACCCATTTCCACTCAAACTGTAAGTAACCCCCGCCCTAACTGTGTCAGCAACATGCTGTCGACACAGTCCCGGTGCCTATTCCCAGACACATGCTGTCTTTAGTGTCCAGATGCAATGTGCCCAGACGTGAATATATGTTCCAAAAGAGAATGTTTTCCTGGTGATAAGCTAGCTATAGACTGTTTGGCCCTGGCTATAGAACGTATTGTCTCAGTTATGCGCCACATAGAGGATGCTTTGTTGGAATAAACCAGCTATAGGGTGTTTGGCCCTGGCTGGCTGATATCTCTAGGATCTTGCTGCAACTTCAAAGATTTCCTATTCCCAGCCCATTCTCTTGTCTCCAAGCCCCTGTGCCCTATGATTTCCACTCATGCCTGAAAGTGATTTGCTCTTCTCTATCCTGCGGGAGATCAGCCTGTCCACTTTGGTGAACATTGAATCTTGCTTTCTTCCATGTGACTCTGTGTGGTTTTTCTGGAAAGGTGCTTACAGTATCCGTCTATTGGAGTTAAAACACTATGTTCATTGGAGAATTGGTGACATGATTTTAAAGGGATTCAATGTTTTAAAAGTTTAAAAGTTTCAATATCTAAAAGTTGGTTCTGGGAACGGGTTATGGTGGATTCATAGAGAATGAGTTGGGGTTTTCCCTTAGAAACAGAATGTTGGGAGGGAATTCTTTGGTTAAGTGGAAGATAAACAAGAAGACAGTCAGTCAGACAGACAGATAAGCAGAAAGATATTGATATTATGTAGTATGAGTGGAAAGGAACAAAAACTGTGAAGGAGAGGCATTTTAGCATGCAGACTAGATGTAACTAAAAGCTCTTCAGCAGGTGTTGCAGCAGTGCCTATCTTCTCTTGAAATAAGGGTTCAGCCATTCTGGACAATCGACTCTTATGTGGTGAAAACATGACCTCAGGGCAGTTTTCAGGAGATCAGGAAAATTTCACTGTAGCATTAAGATGGGAACATATAAACAAACTAAATGTAAGAATGTGGCCTGTGGGGGGAAAAAAGAGAGCTTTTGTGTTTGCTTGCTTGTTTAATTAAATATTTCATCTATTTTGTCTGTCTAGGCTATCTACTTAAAGCATTTGAGTAGATCTTGTTTATGCCCTAAAGAGCAAAAAGGAGGTAGTGCATGGACTTTTAAAAAGTAAAATAGACTTCATTAAAAGAAACTGTGCTAAAAATGAAAGGTCAGTACAATGACTTTTTTCTGCATACATTCAAAAGTTTTAAGTAGCAAATCAAATCCTGCAAAATGAAGTGGTAGAAAAATAAGTATATCTTCTTTGTTTCAATGAAAAGAAGAAGATGGCGTGCCAGGAGAAAAATGTTCCCTGATAGGAATCCTGTCTTAAGCAAGCCAATTTAGTTTTTTGAATTTTGCTTCTTGAAATAATTTTAGGCCATCTTAATTGGGTTTGTATAACTTAAAATTTTACTTTTAAAATCTTGCATCAGCATTAGAGCAAAACAGGTACCAGTTGAAAAAGACGATTAAAAATGATAAGAAAAACTATCAAGTTTAAAGTATATTTTGTTTTCAGTTACACAACTAGTTTATAATGTGTTAAGACTTAGACTTCTTTTCATTTGCAGTGTGAATACTGCAAGTCTGGGACATTTAACCATCATTGAGGAAATATTTTTTTGAAAACTGCTTACATTCTTTTTTCTTAAAATAATAGACAATAGAAGAGGTTTGTTTTCCAAAACTATTGTTGTGATTAAAATATTCTTTCATTTGTGGAGCAGAACGTTTCTTTATTGTAGTCTATTAGGAGTTGAATTTTCACATGACTTGCTCTCAAAAATAATTTCCAGTTTCACTCATCAACCTTGTAAATGAAAATACACTTGTTATTAGCTTTTTCTCTTACTAACAAACTACTCCTTTTAGAAATGCCCTGATCATGTAATACTTTAGGAAAATTTGCTAGAACTGAATATTTTGAAAAATTTGAGTCACATCACAAAATACACAAATTCACATTGAAGAGTCATTCCTGGGATCTGTTTCCACTTTAATGATGCACAATTGCTTTTAACAAGCACTGTTAAATGTGCTATAACATCTATGTTTTAAAACTATAAAATCTTTATGATATTTCATCTCATTAATGATTACTCTCAATAAATAACAGACAGAAAGATTTAAAAAAAGACTATGATTATTTTCAAATAAATGTAGTTATTTTGAAAAATATCAGAAATGTGTGGTTAGAAATTTTTAATTGAACTATTGTCCGTGAAATTTGACTTGTGTAGTTTCACTCAAGTACTGATGATAGTGTTCTTCTAGTTAGATGAGCTTCATTCACTGAAATGTTCAAAAATATGGCAAATATTTGGATTCCTAAACACGGAAAATTTGTCTGTAAAACTATAGACAGGCTATAAGAGCATGCTTTGGAGTGCATATTTAGTAAATAAAATGATTACCATCTATATTAATAAAGAGAGCGGATTAAAGAATAAAGGAATATATGAGTTAGAATGACACTGTATCCATCTTTGGCTTTGGGAACATGTCAGCTTTGCCTAATGGCTTCTTCTTTAATGTCAATTCATGGTAAGGGGAAGAGGTGTGAATCTACATCTATCAGTGGGGAGCTGTAAATGGGCAGCATTACATTGTTTTGATCACTATACTGTTGTTTCATCATTAAAAACTAGAAGAGCAAAACTTTTCTCTCTAAAACCATGGTATTATGAAAATACTTAGGCTATCTATGTGATTTCTGAGTAGGGGTGGAAGACAAAAGACTTCGTTAGTGTTCACAATCAGGGTGTTTCCATTACATTAACTTGAAGTTCAAGTGTGAATATTCCCTGTGATTGAGCAACCAACAAACTGAAACATCTTCTCCAGGTTTCCAGTTCAGAGTAACAATTACTACTGAGATTTTCCCATATGAAAGGAAAGGAAAAACTCTTTAGAATTGAAGTCCCAGAAGAGACATTTTAGAAATCAATGAATTAATACCTAGATATAATAGACTCTTTTAGGAATACAAGTGGGATGCCACTAAGCTGGAAATCTCCAATGCCCCCAAAATCCAAAACTCTTATATCATAAATGGAACATTCCACATAAACATCATAAGATAGATTTCAACAATTCTGTACAATTATCTTCACCTATGTGTACCTGTGGTCCAATAATGGAACTGCTGATACATAAAGTTATTCCTTCCAAATAGTCCAAATCTAAAAAAATCTTAAATGTGAAATATTTGTGATACCATTATTTGAGATCATCTATGCTGCTTTACAGCATTTCACAATGTTAAGAATAACAGACACAAATATGACAAGACCCTCCAGGTAAGAGAATTCTCCCTCTGATAATAGTATACTGTAGAAGCAAAATGACATTATTGAAATGAAAGGGGAGGCTGTATTAAGCATTTATTGTCATGGTTAAATATAAAATTGGTGAACTTGAAAAATTAGAGAGTATTTACAAAAATTTTAAACGGGAGAATAAAAGTAGAGATAAGAATGATGGTACACTCTCATTCTTTGTTCACATTTGGGGGAATCATGGGTTTTAGTCCAGTTTGAACTGCCTACAAATCTCAAGCCAGTTTGTTCTACATTGTATGATCTTGTCCCTGGTCAAAGGTCACATATTTTTACTCATCTGAGGGTGAGTAGACAAAGAAGGCAATGTGGGTATTTCGCATATATCACGCATGTAGAACAAATTGCATGTATATGCATATATCAGAACACAGGGGTCAAAATTTAAAATGATTTAACCACTCTTTCAACACATGTATCAGAAAAATTTTAAAAGGAAGCATTTCATTTCTTCAGACAAATATAGTTCTCATTACATATACATTTATCTTCTCATTTGGTTGTGATTTGGTACAGAGTAGTAGCACATTTGTTGAAATTCTACATTGTTAATAATTTAGCATTAGACACACTTAAATTTGATTACAGCTTTGCTTTTGGATAGTTATATAATACTGGACGAATTATTTAAATTCAACAAGCCTCAGTTTCTTTCCTGTAAACAGAATTAATATTCCACAGAGGGTTATGAAAGAATAAAATGAGATAATGTATGTAAATCTGCTTAGTAGAATATCTGTTCATGAGTAACTACTTAGTACTTTGAATTTAGTTTTCAGCTTAAAATATATTTAGAAGTGATAACTAAATGTTTAAAATAATATAATTTCAAGTGTGTTAATTCTATGTGGTTTATAGACAATTTGTTTTCAACACAAGATGTTTCCCAGTGTGACTGTTTTAAGATTTTAATTTCCTCGCAGAGAAGTTCAGTTTCTCTAGGATTCATATGACATTCATTTTCCTTAGTACTTTACCCAATAAGTATCTATATCCATTTCTTTGTAGGAGAATCCCTTTAATTTTATTTCTTTGCTTTTATTTTTTGCTTTTTTATTATTACAAAGGTGATGTACAGAGGGCTTACAGTTATGTAAGTCAAGTAAAGGGTGCATTTCTTCGGGGGCAATGTCAACCCTTTCCTCGATCTTTCCCACTTTCTCCATTCCATCCCTATCTACAAATGGTATAATTCATTTTCAGTATAGTATCCAATGAATACCAAGGATGCCTTTATGTACTCATTTGTTTCTCCATTTCTGTAGCCCCTTCCCAAACAGATAATAGAACAAATAAGACAAAAAAAGAACAAAAGAAAAAATTCTCATTTTAATTCTCTTGAGTTCATTTTGATAAATATGTGATTTGATAAATGATCAAATCACATAGGTATTGCACCTTTGTGTTCTCATTTTATTATTTTAAGTATTGATCAGGTCCACTTTGTCCCAGAAAAATGAAATATAATTGTTAAAACATCTAGATAATTTCCATTTGCCACTGAGTGTTTGGCTTGGGCATACTCTGGACTAAAATTGCAAGATTATTAAGGAGAAAAATTAGTGCCATGTGGTCATAGGAAATTTATGACACACCCTGAGATTTAGTGTCTGTGTGTGGGTTTATTTGTAAGAGATATGCTTGAAGAGGCCACTGTGAAGAAAAACCAAAAAGATTGATAACAAAGAGCATGAAATAGCATTACTCAGTCTAAAACAACACCATTCCAGACTTGTCCTGGTATAAAAACCCATGTTACATTGTGCAAGCAAGGGATAATTATGTTTCCTAAAACTTGCATTTTAAAGCCTCTATAGAGCGATACATTAAATTCTGATTAGGGAAATAACATAAGATTTTTTTTTCTGTTGTTCCTGCTACAGTAGAAGTTGGATGTAAGACATCCACAAGCATACTTAGAATCATGGAAGAAATCATGTATAGTTGAAGAAGAACTCTGACTCTCTCCAGCAGACCAGTAGGAGCCAGCTTTTTCCAATGACAAGAATCATATATGCTCATGTATGAAAAGTATGGGCCTCTGGGAATAAAACAAGTCCACAATGTTTAGATTTAACTAGTCAAGGCTATTTATGATGAGGTCAAATAGCTGGGAACACTAGAAGCTCTCTAGTTTGTAGCCAAATAGCTGTGAGTTTCTAATTTTTCTATGTTTCCGGGCTCTAAAAGTATGAACTACATGTCCCATATGTATCTTTTGGTATCAGTTAGATCCAGAGTGTTTCTGCTATCTTTATTCAAAAATGTTGAGCTTGTCACATGTATCTACGGAAGGATATGTTTCAAGTAAACTTTATTTACAAAGTCTTTGGCCAAGAATATATTAATTGTATTACTTTCTCTGAATTTATTGTTCATAAAGATTTTCATGAAAATATAAAAACTGGTAGCTCAAGCCAGAAGTTTTGAAATGTCTGTGAACACAGTTTAATGTCAAGTAATTTTATTTATATTCATTAAATATTTATCAACTTTTGTGAAGAAAATTGGCTGCTTTGCTAACAATGTTACTATTGTAGAAGCTGATTAAAATACATTTTATATAAAAAGACCAGACTTTTAGTTGTCTGTCAATTAGAATGAATTTCCCTAAGCTTCTGTGTAAATCATAAGAAAGAAAACAAGAAATTTAGAATATTTTCCATGTAGTACCCTAAAATTGCATTAAATGTAATCTTCTTTAGTAGCCAAAAGTGAAAAACACAAGGATAAATATGGATCAAAAGTTAACTTTTAAGATTATTGGACAGACTCACTGACTATAGTTACATCTTATATTACAAGTCATATTATACAGAGAGAATAATTGTGTTCAGGGCTCAGTCAATATGTATCAAAATGAGGTCTTAGGGAACCATCAAAATATCACTTGGAAAGTTCTGAGAAATGCAAATTTTCAGACTTCACCTAAACTTCCATCTAAATCTCACAGGTTGATACTGAGACGAAATCCATCTTATTTTGCCCATGTTAATCTGGACTAAAGTCACAAGTAACAATGCAACAGTGACTGTAATACGTCAACTCTGCTGCTAATGTTGCACTTTACACTCTACCAGAACATGTCTATTTTTCTTAGTTGATTACGTTAGCATTAGTAACTGTGGCTATTTTATGTCTGTGATTGTGTCATATGATAAAATATATCCATTGCAAAGTAATTTCAATCATGCTGACCATGTCACATGAAATGCAAAAGAGAGAATGAAGTGCCTACTGACTAGAAAATTCAATGACTTGCAAGAAAACTCAGCCATGTTTACCTTCTCAGTCATCCTGCACTAGTTGGAAAATATTCATTTACAGCTGAATATTTCTCTTTGAATGAGTTGTGATAGGTAGAGGCAATCTGACTACAGTATTGTATACAAGCAAACTTACTATTTGTCACCTACTTATATGTTGTAGTCACTCACTGCTTTGTTGAAAACACTAAAGCCTCACCTCAAGTTATCTGTAAATAATGATATAATAATGAGATAGAAAGGTTTTTGAAATTTTCTGGAAAATTCTAATTTTGGAAAGAAAACAGATCTGCAGCATCAGAATGGCAGTTTTTATTGTTTCATTTTTTTTCTTTTGCTAGTCTTGTTCTGAGCATTGAGGCAAAAGAGGACTGTGTCATAACCAATTATATAGATTCATTTTCCTGATAATAATTAAAGACAAATTTATTTTGATATATCAATTATTACAGTCTACATACCAAGTACGCCATCTCAAGTATACCACATTATGTATACATTTGAATGCTTATTACTGCTCCTTGAAATCAAATCTATAAGTTGGAAATTCTCAATATTGAAGTATACATGTGAATAATTAAACAATTCTTTAGCCAGAGAAATAATCACACATCCGTCAAATGGGATTGTATTTTGTATAACTTAACATTTTTCAAATGAAATGCATAAATTCACAAGTCCTATCTCTCAAATGTTAGAGAATAAACTTGACACACAGTGTTCCTCTCCAAAGAGAGGAAAAGTGACTTTTCTTTTTGTCCCTCATCTGTTCTTTCCTTATATCTAGTTACCTGACTCTTGGGAGGTAGCCTTTAATCAATAAACCTAAAGGACTCTAAGATTAACATGTACTCTCTTGCCCAATAAGTTAGAAGACAGGCATTTCAGTTTTTAAAATTCTGTTCAATACTCTTTCTTGCCTCTCTTGGTAAATCAATTATGCCTCAGGTAATCTTTCTTTGCCATTATGGTGTCTCTTAGATGGTACCAGTAATTTGTAATATAGAGATTAGATCTCAGAACCATGGTCTTCAGAGCAGGCATCCTACTACTCAAGCTAATAGTCAAGTCACTTTTGGCCACACTAGTTTCTGAATGTGATCTCACATTTTACCCAGGCTGGCCTGAACTATAAAAATTAGATTCATCTTAACATGTAGTTGGAATAATTAGAATGTCACACTACATATAACTTCTTATTTGCCAAGATGGAAGGAGTATTATGAACATTTCACTGGTCTGGACTTGAATTTCAGAGTCTGTGTTTTAGCCTTCTCAATGGCTAGAATTTCAGGGATTCAGACATATCCCCTTTTTAACATTTTTAAAGAAAATTAGGACTAGTCCATGTTCACATACATGAATAAAAGCAAAATATTTGTCTTCTGTAATATAAATATGTACAATCAGAAAACATTTGATAAATATGAATTGACATCAAGAATTCTTTGGCAAAATGATAAAAACAGCTTCTCATATGGCATAAATTCATACATTGAAATTCTAAATAAAAATATTATTTGACGGAAATGTCACAATTGTGTCCATGTACCAGTCCTGGGGTTTGAACTCATGGCCTGTGTAATCTCTCAGAACATTTTCACTCAAGGCTAGCACTTGAGCCACAGCTCCCCTTTCAGCTATTTGATGATTAATTGGAAATAAGTATCTCATAAATTTTTCTGCCTGGGCTGGCCTTGAATAACAGTCCTCATAACTCTGTCTTCTAAGTAGCTAAGATTACAGATGTGAGCTACTGGTAGATAGCGTTACTTAGCAAGTATTTACCTGATAGTGTTTACCTCTAGTTTTTGATACTAAAGATTATACTGCTGTATCCATTTTCATAACCAGATTTATTTTTATGATTCTTGTTTTATTAAGCAGATTATAACAATGATAATGAACATTATGATTCTTTTAGTATGTAATATTATAATACTTATATTTACTTATGATACATTATTAGAAAATAAGAAAAGAAAGAAAGAAAGAAAGACAAAATAAAAGCAAGGGAGATAGAAAGATCGACCACCTGAATAATAACTCAGCTCCCAGCTCTGAAGGCATACATATTCACGGACATGGACATTATATATACCTATCTATCATCTACCTATTTAGAACCTCCTCTTACACAGAACAACACTGTTGTTAATCATTTTACCTTTCTAAACAATAATCTTTAGTTTCTTTTTCTATTAATGTTGTGTTTGCTCATTTGTTTGCTTTGAACACACTAATATTTTAATTTGGGGCTTAGACTTTCTAGGAAAACCCTACGATTTGTGTTTTACTTTAGTTATTTTTCATATTTAGCACTCCATTTTTTCCTGTGACTTTCCATGGCTTTCATCCTTCCACCATTTCTTCCTGCAATAGCAGGCAAATACTAGCATGCCAGGCCTTTTTTTTCTGTATTTGTACATCTTAAGGCTCATATGGTTAATATGCTATTAGCTTTCTTGTGTTACAAACATCTTGAGCATTCTATCATTTACTTTATATTGTTAATTAATGATATCATGTAGTTGTACATGTCAAATTTACTTTTATGGCATTTCTACTACAGTCATATTTAATCTTTATCCTCATTTCCAATGCATTGTACATATTTCTTTCCACTTTCCCCAAGTATGGTAAAGCTACTGCTTTATACTTCTCATGTGTAAATCATCTTGATCTGATTCTAGTGCTATTTCAAGATAGAGCTAATTTTATTTCTCCCCTTTTATTTTCTGGTAATGATCACAATGTGATAAAAATCTATTCACACATGTTCGTCTATGTTTAGATACGTGTAATCACACACATGAGTTTAAAAATCTTGAAGACCTTAAAAAGGAAACACATCTCAATAAATTGCTGCCTATCTCTATTCTAAGAAGATTTAGCTAAACTGAAAATTTTGATACAAACTAAAGAAAACGGGAATCTGGCACAGAGTGAAAACAAAGTTTATGTTCTAGTTAGAAAAACAAAGTGAGTGATAAGCTGAAGACTCTTTAAAATTTTAGTATTAAATGGTTGTACAAAAGTATTAAAATTCCAGTAGGTTATGAGTACAAATATTTGTTGAACAATGACTCCTCTTCCTTTATTCTTTCCCACTTTCCCCTTCCTGTCCTTGTCCCCATCCACAAGTTACTTAGTTCAATTTAACATAGTATACATTGAATACAATCTTTGTCTTTGTTCATCTTTCCTCCTTCTATTCCTCACCTTTGTTTCCATTTCCTGACATTTGCTTTGATAGAGAGTTCTTCAGTTGTGTAAAGGAGTTATGCTTTTGGAATCTTCCTTCTCTAGGTATACACTGTATTAGTCAATTTGTGTGTAAATGCATGGAGGAGTCCTGTATATGTTTTTATGTCTAGTTATATTTTAGACCTAGCTCCTGCATATGAGAGAAAACGTGCCATTTTCATTTAACATGACTTCATTTAGCATGAGTTGGTCGTCTGTGTCCATCCATTTCCCTACCAACCAATGAGTAAAGACCCATGGCACATATGTGCCACAATTTCTTAACCCACTCTTCTGTGGTAGGGCATCTGGGCTTTTCCCATAACTTAGCTGTTGTGAATACTCCACTAAAGAATATGCATGTGTAAGTGTCTTTATTGACTCCTGACATGTGTTGCTCTGAATAGATGCTCTAGAGATGGCTACATGGTATGGTATAGTAGGCACGACCTCCCAGATGCCGTGCATAAAGTGAAATCAGATAAAATGTTTTCTGTGATTGTTTAGAGATCCTTATCTGGCCCCTACACAGAAATACATCCTTCTTTGTTCTGGTTATGCTCCTATTTCATGATTCATGTTTCCATCAAGATACTAGTCATTTTTAAATCCTATATTTTTAAAAATTAGGTATGAAGGATAAATGAACAGAAAGTTAAATTCCAATGGAGATAGCCCATTATCTTACTTTAACCAAAATTTTTGAATTGCTTATCAAGAAAAAGGCTTTATACCATCTACATTATTGATATATACGACAGAACAAAGATGAAAACCATGTGGAGGACGTTGTTCTATTTAATTAAAAATGATTGCAAAAGAAGGAAGCTGAGCTTTTTCAAGCTACTTTCAAATTGCAAATGAAATTTAGTGTCTTGTGAAACTAGTCCTGACTTTAATATGGAGCCCGCTCCCGCCGCCACCTTCACTGTGAACTGGGTTGCTAAGGCTTGCACTGATACGAAGCGCAAGTACTACCAGTGCTTCAACCGCTGGTTTACCAAGTCCCTCACGTTCCTGAAGGGGACGGTTCTCGGGACCCGTGCACCGATCTCTTCAAGCATTACCAGCAGTGTGTTCAGAAAGCAATAAAGGAGAAAGAGATTCCCATTGAATGACTGGAGTTCATGGGCCATGGCAAAGAAAAGCCTGAAAATTCTTCTTGACCTTGCTTGCCACCTTGCAAATGGATTCCTTCTACCAGGAAATGTAAGAGGACTTTGGCTTTTGCCATCTTAAGGCTATGAAGTCAGCAATGCACTTAATGAACTTGGGAGGAAGTTGTTTCTTCCGCCTATGTGTCCGCGATGCGGCTTTCAGATGATTTCTCAAAGAGAAAAATGCTTAGGCAATCACACAGGAACTCAGTGTGCAAAATTGAACAATTTCTTGTGATCACAGTGGCAAAATGCAGTCTGGAATCAACTTCAAGTATACCTTCTATGTAAATCATAAGCTATTCAAGATCGTCAGGGCTCCTTCACCTTTTGATCTATGCTGCAAAGCACATTACATACACAGAATGGGATCACTGTTCTACACAGAGATCCAAGCACAAGTTTAGATCAATACTTGGGAACATGGATTTACTTTTATGTAACATTTAAGATTGCTAATGGCTTGAGTTTACAAAGAGGAAGACAGCTCTTAGTGGCTTAGCAAGAGGTGTATGATTTAAAATGTGAAGTCTTCAAGACTGAGATGAATAGTGTCTCAGAGTTCACAGAGAATAATTGAAGTATGTTACTTGGAATGGTTACAGAAGAACCTAAATTATAAAGGTTTGCTGTTAAAGGCTTCAATCTGAATTAAGTGAAACTGTATTATAAATAGGCAAAATATGTCCCATTAAATATGGTAGATGGATGCTTTGATTCATTTTTGTTTGCCTAGACTATCCTATCTATAATCATCAAGATGGAATAAATTGAACATTTAGAATTTTAAAAAAAGATTTCTGATGGCTGCATAAAGTACTGTTTCCTAAATTGTTCAATATCACAGTGTGAGACAAGATATTGTCATACTTATGGTTGAAAAAGGAAATATCAATCTGTACAGAATGTTTAATACACAGTTGAATCTATTTTATGATTGTAGTTGTTTACCCATGATTAAACTTATGTTATTGACCTAAAAAAACAGTAATTACTCAGAAAAAAAAGGTGTTGTAAAATTTCACCAGTATTCAGGAAAATTTTATGTAAGAGTTTCAAGATTTGGTAAATTATACTGTTTAAAGTGTATTTTTTAAAAAATGTGTGAATTCTCAAAATGAAATTCTTTGGAGAACTAGTAGGTCTTTAACTGAGAAGAACCTTTGTGGCTACCAATGTGGGATCCGAGTATTGAAAACTACATGGCAGAGGCCAGAAAATTTTCAAGTAAATTTTATGTTAAACTACTGAAAATCATGATCTAGAAGAGACCCAGAAGTCAAATGCAGGAAAACAATATTCCACAACCCAAGAAAACAATTTACTGAACTCCCACAATAAGGAAAGCCATGATTTCTCCATAGGGAGAAATGAAATGAGCTTGTTCTACAATTCTGCTTACATTCAACCCTTGTGGGAAAGTTTGTGTCAGTTTTTTTATATTCAGTGAACATTTTAAGACTTAATGAGTATAGTTAGGGACTAGAGATTAGCTCAGTCATCAAATGCTTGCTTAGCATGCAGGAAACGCTAATTCTACCCTAATACTTCCCCCCAAAAGCAAAACAAAATAAAAAGCAACACATACACAAGTTTCACTTTAATAAAAAGCCTAATACAGTATATTTCAAAGAGTTACCATAAAAGATGTGCAATATCTATTATTTTAAATTTATGTTTTGATAGATATCTTAGAACCTTTTTATTAGCTGCTTTATGCCAATATATTGACAGCATAGCACAGACAAATAATAGCCATGCAAATGTAAACAGAAATACAATTGAAAAATAAGAATTAACTGAAAAACCTCTGTATAATTGGAGAATCTATAATTGGATGTGTGATGTTGCTGCAAGCATTGTTTTCTGTAATAATATTCAGAAGGGTAAAATGAGACTAATAGTAGCAAAGGTACCGTCAGTTGTCCACTGTTATTTTGTTATATTTTGTATTTATTGAAGAGTACCTGGAACTTGTAGGACTTAGAATGAGATTGATATGGAAACAAAGATCTTTAAGATGAAATAGTCTGTAACTACTCTGGACAGGAGAGATGAGCTGTAGAGTCTAGAGAACCTACGTCTTTCTTCTTTCTGTGCTATGTTTATGAGCATCCTCTTTTTCTGTGAGGGGGAGGAAGGCCGGATGCGATTTTGCCTTTTTATCTAGTTTATAAAAAGCAATTTGGAGAATGTGTGGTCATTCATTAGGGAACACTGGTCATTCAATCATATTTTTTTGTGTGATGAGGACTGAAAAAGCTGAAAGTTATTTTAACTATGGATGTTGCTGATTGGTTGAAAGCAGCAGGTTGATACGAAGTTTTCTTGTGAAGTAAAATGTGGCATATCTCTCTTATAGGGCTCATTTTGGGGTTTGTGACTCAATTAGAGTCAGTTGAGTTACTTTACAAATCTGATCACCCATTTAATTATAACAACTATTTGTCATTAGAAGAAGAATATATGAAGTATATAGATTTGAATACTCACAGAGCTGAACTTGTCTTGAAAAATGTAATATTTCTTTAAGAGCTCAACAGATCTCTCAGAGCTTCAGATTTCTGCATTGGCTGTTAAAATTTAGCATACATACACACAGAATATCAATACTCCCAAATAAACTTTTTAGGTAAAAATCTGAATGTGGAATCCAAGGTCAAGAATCTGTGAAGGCACCACTATACTAATAGCACATTCAAGATGCTGAAACTGTAATAAGGATTTTTCCTCTTACTTGAATGTATAGTATCTCTTTATACTGAAGTGTTGTAACATTTCAGTCTGTGCAATTACCTGAACCACTGTGCCATGGCATAATAGCTTGGCACTGATCATTTGTGAAGAATAATGATATTCCATCCCTACCTGTCTCATTCTCATAAACACATGATGTATGGATGAAAGAAAGAAATACAAATGATCTTCATCAGTTAAGATGCCCTGTGAGGAGAATGAACGCAAACTCTGTCAATGTGTTAAATGGTATTATCATTATCCTGAGCAATGTGGTGTTATCTCTTTTTGTCTCCAGTCCAACAACTGCTACTCAACACAACCATCTACAATCCTCAGATTAATTTTTACACATTTTAAATGATATTGCACAAAACATAAGCAAATTTAGAAATGCATTTACTTTTTGTTTTTGTCAGGTCCTGGGAATAGAACTCAGGGTCTGGGTGCTGTCCCTGAGACTCTGTGCTTAAGGCTAGTGCTTTACAACTTAAGCCAAAGTGTCACTTCTGTATTTTTCTAATTAGTTTACGTGAGATAAGAGTCTCACAGACTTTCCCGCTCAGGCCAGCTTTTCTATAGCCTTAGATGATAGTCTCCTGAGTAGTGAGGATTTACAGGTATGAACCACTGGCACCTAGCTGTATTTGGGAGTGTTACCAAAAACAAAACAAAAAAAACCAACAACAACAAAAAAACAAGCTTTATTCTGGGTCACTATTCAGAAATTTCACTACGCCGTTTGTTGCCTCTGGAACTCCAAGCTTATGACAGTAAAGCACATTCTAATGGAACCAGAAGACAGTCCAACTCTTCTCACGACATAACCTGAGGAGCAAATAAGTAAGCATACAATGTGCAGGTCTCCTGATGCCTTCAAAGTCACAACCTCAATTTACCTAAAGCTGCTTAATCCACTGCACTTTTCAATGGCTCTTTCATTCCTAAACAGCACCACTTCAGGGAATCAAATCCTTAATAAAATGTCCTTTGAAAGACATACAAAATTCAAATGATACAGCAACATTTATTCATTGGAAATTTTACCTTATATCTTTTTCAATAGCTTATTTTATTTTATTTTACACTTTAGTGATTCATCTGATCTGCATGTATGATTTATTTATTTTCAATACTGCCAAGTACTCATTATATGCATGTGTCAAAATTTATTTATTCATGGATGGAATTTGGGATGGTTTTTATTTTTCAGGTGATCATTATTTAAATGCACATGAAAAATAGCACATGGCTTTTGAATTCAATATGGATAAATATTTGCTAGGTTTATAAATAGATATAGAATCATTTGCTCATAAGTATGCATATATTAAGCTTTGTTATGTACATTAACAAATAATTCTAAATATCACATTTACAGAAAATTCCAGAAAAATTCACATTATTATTAATCCTTCCTTATCTGCTTGTTTTATTTTGTTTTCCTAGCCCACTTCTCCTTAAATTCCAATATATATTATTGATGTTGGCAAATAAAAAATATTGAAAAAATCTCCATAATTTCAAAAATGAAAATGAAAATTGATCCTACCTGTACATTATTATAAATAATTTTATAATAATGAATTAAAAATGAAAAAAAAAGGCAAGAGGCCAGGAGTTTAGCCTAGTGGTAGAGTGCTTGCCTAGCTTGCACAAAGACCAGGGTTCAATTCCTTGGTACCACATACATAGAAAAGAAAAGCCAGGGGCTGGGAGTTTAGCCTAGAGGTAGAGTGCTTGCCTAGCATGCATGAAGACCCGGGTTCGATCCTCGGTACCACATACATAGAAAAAAAAAAGCCAGAAATGGTGCTGAGGCTCAAGTGGTAGAGCTCTAAACTTGAGAAGAAGAACCCAAGGACAGTGCTCAGGCCCTGAGTCCAAGCCCAGGACTGGCAAAAAAACAAACAAACAAACAAAAAAAAAGAAAAGCCAGAAATGGTACTGTGGCTCAAGTGGTAGAGCTTTAGCCTTGAGAAAGCCCAACAACAGTGCCCAGGCCCTGAGTTCAAGGCCCAGGACTGGCAAAAAAATGAAAGAGGAAGGAATGCAGTCATATTAATATCACACACTTTATTATGTTCCCTATTTCTCCCAAACCAATCACTGAATTTTCCTAGTTTACTATCACATATTAGTTAATATATAGATGAAAACAAACTGAAAAGCTTGAACAACAAAATGAGATGTGCGATTATTATTATTATTATTATTATTATTATTATTATTTTGTGGATCATGGGGCTTGAATTTGGCCTGGGTGCTTTTCCTAAGCTTCTCATCTCAAAGCTACCGGAGTCAAGCCTCACTTCCCATTTTCCTGAGGTTAATTGGAGATAAGTGTCTCAGGTCCTTTTGTGCCTGGGCTGGCTTTGAACCTTGATTCTCAGATCTCAGATACCTGAGTATCTAGTACTACAGGCTGGAGCCTCTGTGCCTGGCTAAATGTGTGAATTTTTATTTGGATTCTTTAGAAAAATAAAGTATATTGAGAGTATTAGATAGACCAGAAAAACATCAAAAATAGACTACTAGATGATAAAAGCACACATATAAAATTTCATAAACTTGATAACTGTTCTTATATCAGTGACAGTTTTTATTTTTAAAAGACACATTCTACTTACTTTCTTATACTTTAGCCAAAGAATGACAATAGTAATTATTTATAGATAGAAAAAAAGCAAGAACTGCAGAATTCTAACACCTAAGGCTTATAGATGCATCATTTAAGGTTGTGATGTAAGCTCTCTGTGATATATTTGCAACTGTTCTGCAAGTTTGAAATTACTTAAAAATAAACACATATAATTAAAACAGTACTTCACTGCAGAATATAAGGATCTCATCAGCAGACTGATCTTTAGGGATTTATTACAAATTATGTCAGACCCTCCAGAACTGTTTATACATGATCACATTTGCAGTTTGTGCTTCTGCTTGATAAATTAGTGGCTAAGTATTGCCATGTAATTTGGTTGCTATTGATATAGAACATGACATTCCATTTGGGCCACCTGAGTATGCTTGTTTCTGTCTCAGTACAAGTGGCTTTTTGCTTACAGTTTTGATAATGATATATGGCTGTAGTACATCTTCCTAAGTTCTCGAGTTATCATTAGATAGATAGGTAGGTAGTAGATAGATAGATAGATAGATAGATAGATAGACAGACAGACTAAGCATTATCTTCTCTTCTCTAGGATGTTTAAACATCCAGTGGAGGAATTAATACATTCCATCTAATTCATAAAATGTTCTGGAGTTTATAAAGTATATTCAGAATATCAAAAATGTTGTAAATTACAAGGGGGGACGTGAAAGGGGCAATTTATGGTAGTAATATATGCTACAAATAAATGGCTCTGAAGATAAATTGGAAGAAGATAGAGCGATTAAATAAATGAAAAAGTGACATAGCCTCAACATCTGAATACTGAAAACAGATTTGCTATTTTTATTTAAAACTATAACTGAAATCAGATATTCGTGGTTCACACCTTTAATCCTAGGTACCGAGGAGACTGACATCGGCTGACAGTATATCGAGATCATCCCGTTCAGGAAAATCCATAAGAAATTTTATCTCCAGTTAGCTGTGGCTCAAGTGGTAGAGCACCAATCTTGAGTACAGATGGAAAGTAGCAATACCCAGGTCCTGAGTTCAAGCTCCAGGGCACATCTACCCCTCCATAACTATCATAAATGAAAATATAAAGTATAAACATATAAATGAAATTAATAGGAGCTGAAGTTGGTCATGAAAAATCTGACATTCCATATTCAAATATTTTAATGATGTGCCTGAAGTATATATTAGATTATTCATGATATGAGACTCAATCTTCTTATTGACCTTCAGATAGAAAAATTCATAATTCTGTTTCCATATATGTTTTTCTTCCTGGGAGGATTATTATGAATTATTTAAGATGATCTTCCCTGCGAGGTTATAAGCACATTAAATAAACTAGAGCTCATGTGTTCAGTACTATTTAGATTCTCCCAATGATTTAAAATTCTTACATTCAAGCCCCCGAAACAGTACAAAGAAGCAGGGGGAGTATCTCACAGCAAGACAAAAAATTTTGAAAACATAAACCAACATGTGACTTATAATGTGTACAGACAAAATATAGAAGGCATATTTATGTAAGCATGCATATATGTATTTTATATATTATACATGTTATATATACACATATATATATGCTCTGACATTCTTAGATGAGCAGTCTGAAATTTATAATTAAATATAAATTGTTTGTCATAGTAAACTCTAAAGAAAATTTCTTGAGGTCAAATTATCCAAGAAGCACTCATGTGGCAATAATTATGAGACCATAAGTGTCCACATATTTCTTTTAATTAAATAAATAGAAACATCAAAAATCGCATAAATTCACAAGAAGGGCACATCCGAGTACACATGTCCCAGGACAATTACCTACCATCTCCATCATATTTGACACTAAGTAAGCATAGGGTTGTCCATTACATCTGGCATTCATGACAGTGTTTTATACTTCAAAAGAATTTACATTGTGATACTTTAGTCAGGTATCCAACATGAAGAATGTTGAGCATATATTATAAGGAAAACTAGTGATCATTTCAACAATTTTTGCCTTCAGGAATGGTCAACTAAGGTCTTTTTATTTACTAATATATTCATGTTAAATTCTAATGGCTTCTGAAATTCATGAAAAAGAACACAAACATATTTACTAGACTGCATATATATTTTCCATACTTGCAAAAATAGACCAACACTTGAAAATTGTATAATTATATTCACTTTCACATATTGTTTGTATCAGTTCAGTCAGACTTGCCAAATGCTAATAAATTAATGCTTTTGCAAATCAAATGTGCTTCTTGTAAGCTACTACTCAAACAGAGGAAATAAATGCAGGATTTATACTGTTTTGTTTTTACTTCATGTTTTGCCTGTCATCATAAGCAAAGTTAATCTGCATTATTAGTAATTGTCAACAGAATAGTTTGAACATAAGGCAAATACAGCAGGTGGTGGAAAATGGCTGAAAGCAAAAATACAAAACAAATGATTGCTAGTAAATGCTAATCTACTTCTGTATAAATTTAAGATAAATTTAAATGCTTTCAAGCTCCCACTGAAGGTCAACCCAAGAGAGAAAAAAAATAAATTGACTAACTTCGGATTATTCCATTTGTCTAAAAGCCGAATTCTTAATGTTTTTATAATATACTAGTTGCTTTGGTTTAAATTTATAAGCCATGAGACATTAAAATTCCAAGGTTATGTAACATTTCTCTTACTGACAAATGGAAAAACTGGATTTTGGGGTATTAGTTAAGCAGTTTGGTCTACTATATGGACTCTCTCATGAGTATCCATTAGACACCATAATTCATTGGGTCTGCCTGATCATGGAGTAGAACTTATAAAACTATGAACCAAATTAAATGTCTATCTCCACAGGTTAATAGTTTCAAGTATATTGTCAGAAAACATGGAAGGAGATCAGGTGAGAAAACTAATGCATCATTTAAAGTATTATACACTTACAATGATCACAAAATACAACTGCCTTGGGACTTAAATTTGAAAAGAGAACTAACTTTATGATTCTCCACCCACTGATTTCCACTCCAGAGGTGGGACTACTGGGAAATATCTTCTGTGTTTGCATTAGGTTTCAGGGAACCATCATGTGAAACCGGGCTGGCAGATATGTGACGGGTGCTCAGAGAATAGAGGCAATTTCATCAGCAAGAGAAAATGTGACTCCAGAGATGCATTTACCCACCTGCCAACCCAGATACAAGAATCTCCAAGGGGCTCTTGTTATTTTAATCTTCTGAAAAATTAAAAGGTATGATAAAAACAATGGAGACCAGGGATTTGGAGGTGGTTAACATTAATGTCTTTTAGTGTAGGCCAAGGAAAGAAAATTTAAATGAAACATGGGTAATTGTCAGTTAAGATTTAAATACCCACAGAACACAATTTCAAGTATTGAGAGGTCCTTGAAAAAGAACTGCTTTTAAAACACAGATTCTCTACAATAGCGAGATTTATGATTGCATGGGCATTTCCCAATTTTTCTGAGAATATATATGTAATATTCCTTACTAAAGGAGTCTTAATCACAACTTTAGAAATAACATTAACTCCTAGTTTTTTCCCCCAACCATTCTATATGAACATTTTCTCCAAACATGACAAGTTAAAATTAGAACCATTAGAACCCAATAAGTGTTGATGCTGCTGAAATAAACAACAGTCCTGGAATACTTGCTTAACAATTACCAGACTAAGGACAGGAAATACAGTAGACTGTGTTCTAAATGTTTCATCAGAAATTTCTTTATTCCAAAAGCTGTATCTCCTCTAAGTAAATGACATTTTCTGTTCCAACAATTATGTCTTCAGAACAAATTTCTGTCCCAATTTAGGTATCTATTTCTCTACCTCCTCCCTCATGACTCGCTCTTCAAGTACCTTTCTTAATCTTCTTATTGAATTTAAATCCAGTATTTTATCATAACTATTTTCTGCTCTCACTCTTCATGTGTTTTTTCCCCTCCTTTCCTAATTTTTCATTATTAAAAAATCAAGCTTCAAAAGTATAAACATTTCTGCTTTTGTTGATGATTGGAAGGGGAGACTAATAGCGACAAAATCCTATGTATATAATATTTACATATAGCATGCAGTTTTATGTCTAGTATTTATATGTATATATCATGTTATATTGTACATACTGTCTCATGGTATATCATTACAGTAAATATACTATATATTTTAATATAGTATATATTATAGTATATATAAATACTCACATATCCATCATTTTAAATAAGGAAAAGTTCCAAAATGCCTTCTTTTTTTATTTGACCTGTCATCTTACAATTAGCATGTTGTCATATTGCGCTTATCTTTTTGGAATCTCAAATCTGTTTTTAACGAAGCTATTTGGTGCTGGTACGGCTTAAAATCAGGAATTGAAGCTCATTGGGCTTGCTGGCTCTTCTGGAGCTCGGTCACGTGAGATGTACCGCCAAGGTGTTTTTTCAGGTGAATGGGATAATTAGAGACTTGCGTGTTCTTGTGTTCTGGCCCAACTGTGATCTTCCACATCACAGGTCGTGAGTTCTAGGATGACACGTGTGAGTTACTAGAGCACAGCTCAATCTTTTCATTTACTTTCATTTACTATAGTTGCTCTATGCTTGACTTTAATTCAGCTCATTTGCTACATGTTTACTGGCAGGCTTTAATACTTTTTTTCTCTTTGATAAGAAAATAAATTAGTGTAATGAAATATTAATTTTGTATTCCGTATTGACATTTTAGTTGCATCTCATTGACTAATATTTTATGGATTGTCCTAGGGAGTATGTATTTATCTTTAATGTATCACAATCACCTTGAACTAATACTATCCCCCTTAAACTACAATAAACCTTATATGTAGTTAATTCTACTTACAAGTGTTATTTTTGGTATTTAAAGATAATATTGTCATGGATTTTATTTCTGTGTGTTATACTAAATTTAGGTCATATTGTTAATAATTTTTAATGTTATAGAATTAAATTTCAGAATAAATAAGCAAGTACATAAAATGTGTTTTTAAATAATTGCATGCTTCTCAATTTATAGTGTTCTTTTTCCTATAGACCTCAGATCTCCAGCCAATATGTTTTTCAGAATGTCCAAGGAGTTACTATGTGTATGCATGTATATGTATATGCATATGTATTTCTGCATATAAATATATATATATACATTCATGCCAGTTATTTAGAGAAGATAAATTCTTAAAATGTTCTGTAATTCTATCAGATTAATTTCCTGTTATGTTTTTCATTTTCCATGTTTTGTGGATACATAATAAGCCAAAATTCATTTTATTTGCTAGATATTTGAGCTACTTTTTAAAGAAAATTGAAATAATGGTAGTATTTAATTATATTCAATTAAAATATTTTATAACTTTTTAGTATTTTTATTTTTTTATGTTCAGTCTTTCATTCATCCTATATTATATATGTTTTTTAAATATTGATTATTACTTTTTCTAAGATGTCCACCTGATTTTGTTCTTATTAATCTCCTTTCACCTCTTCAACTCTGTCTTCAACTCTGACTTCATGTAGTTCCTGTAGATTCCTTAACATTTATTCCATTTTATATAGCTTCTAATCCATGTCTTTTGGTAGTTTTAACATTCATGTGATCCAAATATCAGTGTCTGCTAAATGATTTTGTTTTGATGGTAAAGCAAGCATAAGTTTTCTTATTTTGTTGTTGTTGTTTTTGCTTAACTATGAAGTTTCTAATTGAATAATGGGCATTTTGATTATTATTGTTTTTACATTGTACATTTTTCTCTACCATGCAGGGATTCCCTGGAGAGCTTTGTGCTTTTTATTTTTTCTATCAAGCATATAGATGAAGAAATACTACCTTGAATTCTAGACTTTCAGATTATGGATGAATACATTTTATTTATTTTTCCTGAAACATCATATTTACTTCTAAAGCTTAGTCTTTCTTGACTTTGACTGCCATGTGTCAGTCAATAGATATCATCAATAGATATTTCTCCTTTAAGAAATCATTTACTGTGTTCTGGAATTTGACCTAGCAGTAGAGTGTTTGCCTAACATGCATGAAGACTTGGGTTCAATTCCCAAGTGATGATGTAGTGAGCTTTAGTGGTGGAGCTCTAGCCTTGGGAAAGGTCAAGGACAGTGCTCAGTCTCTGAGTTCACACCCCAGGACACGGAAAATAATTCTTTTGCTTATAATTGGCAAAGTGATCATTTGATGATTAGTCACTCCAGCAATATGAGAAGGCAGAAAAACTGTGAAATATACTTGAAAATTTGGCTTACTTATTCAGGGAATTTTCATGGGAATTGTAGAATGAAAAGTTCAAACATCACAAGCATGAAAGGGGAGCAAATGTCCTTTAACAAAGAACATGGGATTAGATAGAAAAATCTGGCAGAAACTTTGTTGGGTAGGGTTGACAGAGATTTGATGTCCAGGCAAAGTGTATTTGTTTGTTCAATAAAAGGAATCACAACTTCATCATCACATTTGATAAAATTAGAACATATTTCCTAGCGTGTGCTCAAATGAAATGGGGCTTTGCATTATTGTCTATGTAACACCTCATCTGAAACTATGAATAACACTTGGGAGTACAGATCTTCCTGAGATTGTTATGAATGAAAAATGGAATCATGACACAGAAAGGACATAGCTTAGGATAACAGGTGTGTGCTACTCTACTCAGCTATGTGTTGAGAAGGGTTTCTTCTAATCTTTCCTGCTCAGGTTAGCCTTGAACCACTATCTTCCTGTTTGGAGCCTCCTTTTGTGTGCTCAGTTTTAATCCTAGGTAGGATTACAAATGTGGCAGCATTCAAAGAACTCTGTGTGTATGTGTATAAAATTCATTTACTTTGTTAAATCTATAGCTTGCTTTCAAATGATGCATTAGAGAAACAGTTAAACATAATAGGTTGTAACTTGTTGACCCAGTGTTATCTTTACTTCACTATAAGAAAAGTTATCAAAAACACATATAAAATTATGCATGAAATTATTTACTGAAACATTGAACAAGATATTAAATAAAATAAATGTTAAGAGTTTATTTTCTATAAAAAGCAGTGCTAGATATTTTGTCCCACTTTGAGAGATAATGCATACTGTGCTTTTATTTATTTATGTTCCTGATTTAAGAGTTGAAACTAGGGCCCTGTGTTTGCCAGATAGGAGTGCCAGGCATATCTCAGGAAGATTATTCTTCATGGAAGCTAATTTTATTTTATGTGGACACAATTGTAGAAGTTTAAAGACACATCAACTGCACATAGAATAAATGCCTGGTGTGGTTTTGAGATCTTAATATTTCTATTTGGGAATTGGTTTTTCCTACTGTGAGTATGGATTATTATGACAATATTACTGGAGAAAAATAACCTGAATTCATTTGGGTTCTAACACAAACCAGGTCAAGAGAAGAATGAGCATGGAACTGCTGGAAATGTTAGTCATTCTGAAACTATATAATGCAGCTTCAGATAACAATGGCAGATTCAGAATAGGAAGCCAGGAAAGGCATGGGGCCTTATTTCTACCAAATTTAGGACTTTTCATCTAAACAATGCAAAGATACTCTGTTCCTCTTTTTAAGCTTTTTACTTACCATTATTAGATTTGTCAGTTTCTTGATATTCAACGTTTTTAAACCATTTTTATTTGTCAGGTCTTACATTTATCACTATTGAAATTTAACTTAATTTTCTTTCATAGTGAACTTTTGGGGATTTGAAATCTGGGCCTTGGGTGCTGTCTCTGCTGAGCTTCTTTTGCTCAAGATGAGAGCTCTACTACTTGATCCATAGCACCACTTCTAGGATTTTGTTGTTGGTGGTGGTGGTGTTTTTTTTTTTTTTTTGTAGTTTAAGATAAGAGTTCACAGACTATCCTTCCTGGGCTGGCTTCGAACTACAGTCCTCAGATCTCAGCCTCCTGAATAGGTAATATTAAAGGCATGACCCACTGGCTTACTTCCTATTTATATCAGTGAAAAGAAACCTTGATTAAGTTTTCACAGAATTTCTCATGCAATCTCTTTGTGAAAAACTAACATGAGAGAAAAAATAACAATATGAAATACATTGCTGAAAATGCCAAAGAATTTTTTAAGGAAAATGATTTTAACAGATCCATGCAAGCACTTCTAATCTTTCAGTGACTAATAATAACTAAGCGATAAAAGGTTTTATTTGAGGGATGAAAAAAAGCAATAGAAATGCCACTTTTGTTTGAATTTGAGCCTCTCATATCCTATTCGGCAGAGATTTAATTATGATGTTTAGATTACTGAAACTTTCATACTATCTGAGTTTTATATGCATTAAACTCCAAGTTACTTCATAACTATCTTCCTGAAAAATAATTTATTAATGTACTTACTGGAAGTTGTGGCAGAATCAGACATTCAGTGGAGAGGAAATAATTTAGGTGTTTAGGGGGACAATCATAACACTGCCTCATCACTGTCTCCAGGGAATTTTTTGAGTTGCTTTGATTGAGACAATTGGGCTTAACATGCACCCTCCAAGAAGAGAAAGTCCTAACTTCTTGTTCTGAGACTATTTCCTATTGTAAAATATTGTTTTCCAGCCCTGAGGATGATGGGCATGTCTATTTCTAGATAGTGTTCCTAGAAGTCTAAAAAGGATATAACTAAGGGCTGACTACATGATATTTAAGCCTCCAATTACTTTTGCATCTGCCCTCTCTTTTTTTCCTTAAGGAAACATAACAGGTAGGCCCATTTGTGCATTCTAGTGTGAAGATACAGACATCTGGTCCTTGGTCAGAGGACAGCTTTCTGAGGAATGCTAGGGGAATAGACGATGAACTCATATACTGATCCTTGTGATAAGAAATTCTAACATGCATGTTCCCTGTAGATAGCTTATTTGAATCTTAACAAATTTGCGTGTGGGAAATAAAGGATTTGAAACAAAAGTCAGAGAGACTGGAGGGGGTCAGTGTCAAAGTTCATCACCTCTGTTAAGTTTAAGTTTAAATGAACATATCTGTGATCTTGGAGTTAAAAAGTTTGATTTGCCACACACTGATACCTGCTATTGCAACTCATGAGCAACTCATTCCTGGGTTAGGACTAGCAGAAAGCAAACAAACAAACAAAACAAATAAAATCCTTTTCCCGTGGGAAATGGAGATGGCAATCTCCCTTTTTGTACTTTCACATTGGAATAAAAGTCACAAAGTACTTACCTCTTAAGTATGGCTCCAGTGAAGCCTGTGATAATTAGGTCCTAAGCTTCTAGGCATTCATATTGATAAAGGAACACAGAAGAAGAAAGTGAGAGCCCAGTTTAAAATAGTCATCCCTCCGTATCTGCAAAGGAATGATTTCTAGCCTTCTGATGACTCTAATAACTTGGATTTAGCAGTGACTTCTGAAAAATGACATGATATCTACTTTCACGTTTGCACATCTTTTCATATACTTTCCATATGATGCTTTCTAAAAAATAAAGCATAATTCCTATGTGAATTGATGCTCAATTGAACTGCTTAGGAAATAATTCCAAGAAAAATTGCCTATATTCCTTATAGATGTGATATATATATATCATATCAATATATATATATATATATTGACGGTAGTAGGAATTGAACTCAGAGCCTCACTTTTACTAGATAGGTACTCTATGACTTGAGCCACACCTTCAGGGCTTTTTTTTGTTTGTTTGCTCTGCTTTTATTTATTTATTTTTGGTCTGTTGTAGGGCTTGAACTCTGGACCTAGGCACTGTCCCTTAGTTCTTCAGTTCAAGGTTACCACCCTACCATTGAGCCACAGTGACACTTCTGGTTTTTTTAGTGGTTAATTGGAGATAAGAGTCTCAAGGACTTTAGTGCCCAATCTTTCTTTGAACTACAATCTTCCGATCTCAGCCTTCCGGGTAGCTAGGATTAGCAGTGTCAGTTACTGTGTCTGGCTTATTTTTCAACTAAGGTGTATATGAATGTCAAGGCAGGGCCAGGCCAGTGATCCTTCTCTTTTTATTTTCTTTCTCACTGGAATTACAGATTCATACTACCCAATTGTTTTGTTTGTTCATCCACTTTTTAATTAGATATGATGGAATTTTGCAAACTTTAATCCTAAAGCTTGCCTCAAAGAACAATCTGCCTCTGAAGTAGCTAGGATTGCAGAACTGGGTCACTGCCTATTTTTCCCCACATATATTTAATTTGTAGTTTCTTAGAATGAAACCCAAATAAACAAGACACTAATTGAATTAGATGGTTGTCAGTCTTTGAAAAGCAGCTATTTTCACAAGTACAAATTTGAATGTCATATCTTAATAATGACATAGTTTTAGAGTAAATTAAGATAAATAGAGAATAAAGGAAATTCCTACAACGTTTTAAAAATTATGCTTGAGGGCCGGGAGTTTGGCCTAGCATGCGCAAAGACACGGGTTTGATTCCTTGGTACCACATGAATAGAAAATGCCAGAAGTGGTGCTGAGGCTCAAGTGGTAGAGCTCTAGCCTTGAGAAAGCCCAAGGACAGTGCTCAGGCCCTGAGCTCCAGCCCAGGACTGGCAAAAAAAAAATTATTCTTGACTGCTTAATTTCATCCTAATAATTTTTGGTATAGTGTTCTTGAAACAAAAGCACATATTATAAAATTACAAGGTCAATATTTCTTCTTGTCTCTAGGAATTGTGTGCATGGAGTTTCTTAGGGGATACTCAACGACAGGAAGTGCTTCTTAGGTATACAAAGACATACATACAGCTGGCTATTTGATCCTTCTTTTGCTTCTTGATTTAACCTTAACTTGTGGAGTACATTCTATTTCCCGGGTTGGGTTAAAAGTGTTCCATTTTGCCAGTTGTTGATCAAGGATGAACATTTTAATTGAAGTCTGATTATTGTATTGAGTTATTCCATCCTGAACTTATACTCTTACTTTAAACCATCACAATTTCTCAAAATTTCAAATGATTCACCTTTTACAATGATCTGACAGCAATCTAATTAATATTAACTATTTATAAATCAGATCATTTTAAGATTTGAGATATATTTAATTTCACATAAATTCCAAATACCTCTCTTGCTTTTGCCTCAGGTTCACAATCGCTTTTTAAATGGTGCCATTAATTTTTCAGATTGCCTTTATTTTTAATAGTCATTTATTTCTGAATTAATTATGCAAAAATAATTTGAAAATGAAAGCTCAGCAGGAACCCCATGAATCACCATTTTTGCTTGATAGAATCAATTATAATAAAATAATGTTAAAAATAAAATGCCCTACAGCTGGCATGTGAAAAAGTCCTTTATATTTTAAATTTCTACTTTGAGGTAGATATTCTGAAATTTTAATGTACATTGTAAAAATACATAAATACATAAGTCATATCACAGATCGTATGACACATCATATCACAGATACTTAGGCTTCCTACAAGTAAATTTCTGTCTTATTTTTTGCTTTTGAAACATTTTTTTATTACTTTAAGTAGTTATACAAAGGAGTTGTCATTTACACAAGTAGTTTATGAACATCATATATCTTGATCAAGTCACTTATTTCAAAATGCTCAGCTACCCCTCCCAACCCACACTTATCTTATCTTATTGTGAGGTTTTGTATTGATTCTTTTTCCCATTTAACAAGCAGTTAATATGTACAATACATCTTGATCTGTGTCCCCACTTTAACATCTCACAAAAACCTTTCTTGCCCATTGAATTTATTCCATAGTCTGTCACTGAATCCCATGAGAGTGTCTGCCTGTGTTTAAGGAGGATTCAATTCTTCCCAGTCCTTAGATTCTTGAGGGATTTCAAGCAAGAAAAGGAACATATTTACATAGTAAACTTTACTGAGAGTAGCAAAGTGGTATTTTAAGAAGAGCTGTCAGAGTAGATCTCTCATTTCTTCATCTGAGAAGAGAGATCAATGGCACAATTCTTCTGTGACTTGCTTTATTCAAGTTTAAAAGGAAGAGTTTATACACTCTTTTATAAACTTATCGAAATAGTTTTGGTTATTTTTGAATCAATTTTATCTCATCATAAATCATATCACAGCCTTTATGCAATGTGTCTTTGTAGTCCTGGCTTTGTCCTTATTTGACTATTTTCCTTTCAGAACCACATTTAAGACAAAAAACAAAACAAAACATAACAAATTTAAAAAACAAAACAAAACAAAAAACAAAATGTAAAGCTTGTTCAGGGCCTGAACACTGTCGTTGGGCTTTCTCAAGGCTAGCGCTCTGCCACATGAGCACCATTTGTGGCTTTTTTCTATGTATGTGGTACCAAGGATTGAACCCAGGTCTTTGTGTACGCTAGACAAGCACTCTACCACTAGGCCAAACCCCGGGCCTTTGTGAAATTCTTATCTACAATTAGCCACTCAAAAATCAGAAATGGAGCTATAGCTCAAAATAGTAAAGCCTCGAGTAAAAGAGCTCAGGGACAGTGCCCAGGCCTTGAGTTTGAGCCCCATGATAGAAAGAAAGTGCAAGAGAGAGGGTGACAATGAAGGGGGGAGATGGAGAAATAGAGGGGAAGAGGGAGAGAAGAAGAGTGGGAGGGAGGGAGGGAGGGAGGGAGAAGGAAGGTTGGAAAGAAGGATGGAAGAAAGGAATACGTAGTACTGCCAGAAAAGCAAAAAACCCTTTTACCTTATAAAAACCTTTTCAAGTAGAAAATGTCCTCTTCTAACTTTCTTATATCTTGTGTCCTATAAATTCTATTAATTATACCCAATCCAGCATTCTGTGACATGCTTTTATTCATCTTTTTTGTTTGAAAAAATATTCTGCCCTTAACACCAAATCTTATTTAGAAGCAAAGTCTATTTGTACATATCCAAATGTCCCCTTCTTTATAATCTTCTTCATGTCTCTTTATCTTTTATTTCCAGATTCAGTGTTACTTGGTTATATTTCTACACAGGTATGCAGACATTTTGTAAACTTTTTGCTCTTTGTGTCTTGGGAATGGATGTTCTTATCCATTATTATTATTTTTTATTTAGTCTAACATAAGTCTAAGAGTTGTAGAATGTTACATTCTGGAAGGGCTGGAAGATACAGCAAAACTTCTAAATGACCATGAATAGTAAAATTGCCTTAGCATAAGCAAGGAGGCAGAAAGCATAAAAAATACAGAATGAACCTCAAATATTTGTATTAGTCTTGAGTAGATTTTTAAGATACAAAGAAAGGAACTCTATGGTGAATTAGAATTATTTGATCTAAGTAGATTGAGGAGGAAAGAAAGATAAAAATCTGTCAGTATAAACTTTGTAAGATAATGGTCCTGAATGACAGAATAAAATAAAAAAGTGCATTCCCTTATTGATATGGAATCAGCTAAGTCTACTGAAATCAGAGAATAAAGTCACTTGCTCTTGAGTAGTTAGTCTATGCCATAGAGGGCAGCTGAAGATAAATCAAAACACTATTTTCATGTGAGTGCCCAAGCTGTGCAATCACGTTCTTTCTCTATATTGTCACATATCTCTTTATTAAGTAGTAAGAGTCATGGACTAACCTAACCTGTGAAAACTCCTAGATTTGGTGCTGGGATCCAAAGTTGTGGCTTCACTTGGAGCCTCTTCTACATGTCAAGTGTAAAGGTTCCCTTTGGTGAGCATATTGGAACTTTTATTTCCAGAGAAAAGCCGGGCTCACGGGTCAACAAAACTTTGATAGATATCACAAGCCAAATCAGTCTCTGTAAGTCAACAGGCCAGAATGTGTTTCCTTATCAAATCAAAGCCACCATTTACAGCCATATGCTTTCCTGACTTTCTTTATAATAGCTACCATGTAATTTGAAGGACATGAATATGATAAATCCTATTCTTTTGAAGAATTCTGATTGATGACTATTTATATATTATTTTGAAGTAGAGTGTGATGTGTCAGTATGTATATCCACTGTGTGATCATCAAATACAGTAGCACATACATTATCTTAAGCTTTTATTTCTTTCCAGTGAATTAAAAGTTTTTCTAGAGCATTAAATTTACCTCTCCTGGGTATGAGTAAGTATATGATGATTTTTGTTAACTACAGTCATCCTATGTGTCATATAATCCGAACATGATTTTATCTACCTATCATTAACATAAATTCTTTAGGTTAGTGTAAGCCACACTCAAATTTATTTTTAGGAACATTTAAACTAAAACCATAACCTGATTGGATTTAAACATCATCTAATATATTTCCATTTCTCAAATGATATTTTGTGTAAATGACAATCTGAATATTTAAAATAGTCTGCAGAGGATCATTTTGCTTTTTCTATAAGCTCTCATTTCTTTTATTAAAAAGACAGAATAACTAAAGAAAGTAAAGAATGTGGGCTAGGAGTTTGGCCTAGTGGTAGAGTGCTTGCCTAGCATGCACAAAGACCCAGGTTCGACTCCTCAGTACCACATATATAGAAAAAAAAAACGGAAATGGTGCTGAGGCTCAAGTGGTAGAGCTCCAGCCTTGAGAAAGTCCAAGAACAGAGCTCAAGCCCTGAGCTCAAGCCTAGGACTGGCAAAAAAATAAAAATAAATAAATAAATAAAGTAAAGAATGTTTTGAAGTGAAATTAAATAAGGTAGGAGAGTTGTTATTTGTTGTTTTGATGAAATCTGAAAAATTATTTATTGTTTAGAGTAAAATAGTTTATGGAATGATTTAACAAAAGTTTTGTGTTCACCAAAGAAAACAATAAAGCCTTTTATGAATGGAGTTTTCTGGATAAAACGTTAGGGTTTTGTTGAATTCGAAGGAAAAAGAAACATTTTTATTGGTACACTAACGGGGATAAATGTGGTCAAAAGTTTAGGCAAAGGTTTCACATGTAGGATGGGGTAGGACTTCGTATTAATTTATTCCTACCAGCCTAAGGCTTTGGCACTATAACATGCCACCTTGATGCTAAATCAAGAAGATCAGAGAATTCCACATAGCTCTTAAAATTCATTCCACTTGCTAATTTTAGTTCATACTTTGATCCAGTTCAATATGTACCCTCTCCTAGCTTTTATCTAATTGTAATCAAAATCTCATTAGCTTTTCTTTGGGAGTTTATTAGAATAATAGATCAGCAAAGGATTTTTTTTTTTTTGCTCTTGGACCTTATATAAGGTAACCTTTCATGATTCTTTAATAAGAACTAAAGTAGTTGTATTAGTTAATTAGGAAAAATGTAACCTTGGTTTTGCTTTATCAGGAAAGTATTGAAACTGACACTTCTGTTGAGTTTACCCAGGGGTTTAGAAGCTTAAAGAGTTAAACACATGCAGCTGTCAAGATGCAGGCACCATCACAGGCTCCCCAAACCTAATTACTACAAGTGAAAAGTTTCCTCCTCAGAGGGACCACTTTCATTCCAAATCTGACAGGTAGAAATTAGTTGCCTAATGGAATGGAATCGTTCTGCAAATTGAAGGAATTAAGTGTGCTTTTTAAATTTAAGCTCCTTCCAAATTGGATTTTAATTTGGATCCAAAATGTGAAGAGGTTGATGACATGATACGCTTAGGTTGGCCCAGAGCCTATTATTTTATATTCCCTTTCTCAGAGCCCAGTGTGTCTCTTTCATCACATCAGCCATGATGGAGCAGAAAATGTATCAGGCCTTAATCAAAGAATGCTTTCTTCAGGGCTGCATATCACATCAGAGTATTGCGAAGTGATTTGATCGCTTTTCTAAGTCATTTTGTTATTACCGGGATAGTAAATGTTGAAAAAGTGATGTATGAGCTAGCCTATTTGTTTTTAATAAATATTGTTTAATGGAAGAATAATTTTCAAGTATTATCACACTAGAATGAAACAATACAGAAAAATCATTTACAGAGTCCTGGTTCAGTTGTAAAATAATACCTCCCTTGAGCAATAAAATAGCTAGAAAAATAAGAGATCGATAAGGAGATTATTTCTTATAATAGATGATACACTCGTAGATCCAAACAATTGGTGGAAGACTCTAATGTACATATATTTCATCCAGTACACATAAATATGTCATGAGTGTGACTAATGCTTAAAAAGCATATATTATTGGGATGCATATGAATTGAGAACTTAGGATGCAGAGTAAGCATGAGTTATGTAAATTGATAGATGGTAGAGGATAGATAAATGATAATGAATAGGTGATAGATTAAAATATAAATGTAATCCCTCTGCTCATTACTTTTTCAATAAAAGAAAATAAATACCAGTGGAAAATGTGCTAGATAAATAGATTATATTTGAAGGCATGTCACATGTGATATTAAGTTCCAGAAGGAAAATAACTTCTCTAACACTTTTAAACTTCCTAGTAAAAATTTCAAATAATCAGGCCGGGAGTGTGGCCTTGTGGTAGAATGCTTGCCTAGCATGCACGAGACCTGAGTTTGATTCCTCGACACCACATACATAGAAAAAAGCCAGAAATGGTGCTGAGGCTAACATGGTAGATATCTAACCTTGAGAAAAAGACCAAAGACAATGATCAAGCCCTGAGTACAAGCCCAGGACTGGCAAAAAAATTAAAATAATCACAAAACTGCTAGTAAGTCTTCAAATACTGGAAACATGCCTGAATGACAATGATATTATATTGCTGTATGGAATCTAGTTGATGAAACTGGGAGATCAGCTTGCTTCAGACAATGGGAGAAGTTGTAAAGGTAGTACAAACAAGTGATCATGAAATGAATGCATTCTTTTTTACGATAATATATAGAGAGGTTACAGTTATATTTGTCCGATAGTAGGTGCATTACCTTTCAGACATTGATACCTCTTCTCATGGTTTTGTCCCCATTTCCCTACCCACCAAATGCATGCTAAGCAATAGAAGTGAGAACATATTACTTACCATTCAATTTTTTTTAAAGCTCCCATCATTTCTCTTCATAAGTCAATTCAGGACAACAATCACTCATTATATGACTTTTGTTTCTATATCCTAGAGGTCCTTTCATTTAGCATCATACTGTATGGCCTTATGTATCAAGGTTTTGCTCTATTGCAAATCTCTGCTAGAAGAGACCAAGGTTTCTACTGATTATGGCAAATGAGGGAAACTATTGAGCCTATGTTCCTTTGAGTCTGGTTTGCTTCACTTAATATGATTTTTTCTAAGTCTTTCCATTTCCTTACAAATGGGGAGATGTCATTCTTTCTGACAGTAGCATAGAATTCCATTGTGTATAAATATGACATCTTGTTGATCCACTCATCAACTGAGGGACATCTGTGTTGGTTCCATATCTTTGCTATGGTAAATAGTGCTGCAATGAACATTATTAGGCTAGTGGATTTAGTATGTCCTTGTTTTTGGATGATTGGGTAAATGCCAAGTAGTGGAATTGCTGGGTCATAGGGGAGCTCTATGTTTAGTCTTTTGAGGAACTTCAGATTTGACAGTATTTCCTCCCCTTTTGTATATGTGACACCTTTTGATTAATCATTCAAAATGCTTTCTAATAGCTTACTAGTCTCCATTACATTTGCATCTTTAAAGAACAAGTAGAAGTGGTGAAGGTCGCATTTAACAGCTTTTTCTTAACATCCAGGATTATTGCAAACTCAAGTTCTCGCCATTAGTGATCTGTTTCCTTAACGGTCTTTCTATTTTCGGAGGCATTTTCATTATACAGGTATTTTCTCCAGTTTATTTCCCCAGCTCCTCCTGAGAATTATCCTTTATTAGACAACTGGGTGCACCTGTCTTCCAAAACAGAAAATGCAACTCTCAACATGGAAATTTGCAGGAGCTGTTATTATGGTGGATTCGATTTTACTAGAGAATTTGCATCTTCCTCCAGACGTTTAATAACATAACAATAGTATTAGCATGCTTCATTTGCAATTTGGTTCATGAAGGAGGAAGCAACTAAAATCATGTTACAGTATTTTTGTCTGAATAAAAAGTCAATGTTATTGCTCTGCTGCCTTATTTCTGTGTATTTTATTGTATTCTAACATAAAACCAATTATTGAATAAGTTAGGCATTACAGGAAACCATAACAGAGGTATTAGTATCTATAACTGCAAATACCCTTAAAATAAAAACTTCAATTCATTTTATTACTGGAAAAAGAGATAACTGACAATGCAAAATATTTTAACATTAGTTAAATTAAACAATATTGTAGGGAGATTTAGAATAAATTTTCATTTAAAAATTGTACAGTTTTACACCTTTTATATTGTAAATACCTGATAAATGTTAGCTATTATTTTTGTCACTGTTAATGTCTTTTATATTTCTTTTGAGTGGAGAGTCACATCCATTAAACTTAATGCATGTGCTTTTCTGATAAAAAAATTGTACAATTTTATATTTTGTTTTTATTTTTATATTTTCTTCTGAATATTTCTTATGGTTATTAAAAACTGCTGATATATTTGAGTAGTTGTTTCATAATAATGTAGGTTTTGAGTTTTAGTAGCCTCTTATGAAAAATCTTTAACACTTCCTGATTTTATATAATGTAGAAATCTAGTACATATATATCAATAAGAGTACTTTTGTTACATGGATCATTCTTTCTTTTGGAGAAGCGTCTATAGGGTGGAATGCTTTGTTAAACTTTGGAGTATTTATAACCAGAATTTAAATTCAAGATAAATTCAGATGTTTCTCAAGGTGTATGATAGTGACAATTCCAAAATATATTTTCCTATATTTGACATGTCGAATGTAGTCATTTTTGGTTACAAAAATAATTTATTTCTTTCAGGAGTTTGTATTTCCACTAATCCCTCATTTAGTCATGTGTATAACTCTGTGTATATTTTAAATGTCCAGATATTCAATATATTCTCTGAGGAGGTATTAGGAAAAGAATGATCTAAGAGTGTATCAAATTAATGAATGGAAAATTTGTTTTTGTTATACTAGTATATCTTTATTACTGTCTATATTACTATCTATATAACACTGCACAGCTGTATTAATAAATGTGAATTTATAAAACTTTTAAAGAGTATAATTGGTTCTGTTTCATTGACCTTCCAGACAATGCTTTCTTCCTGTCTCAATCAAATGTTGGATTCATTTTAAGATTTATTAGTTTGGTAATGAATCAATTTTTTATTCTAGGCTAGCTTGCTATCCATTCAGATTGCCAGTTGAGATCCAGAGGCCTATCATTTATTCTTCCTAGCAGTTGTCTTTTTCTAATTCTCTCCATCAGTATGGATTGAGGTGAAACTCAGAAGTATCCACAGGTAGCGAAATTTAGTTGCTTATTGACAAGACTTTTAAAACAAATCTAACACTAAATATTTCCTAATCTCTCTGATTCTGTGCTTCTCAAACCAAAGAGAAGTATTAGCTTTGTCATTCTGAAAGACTTCTTCTAAGAAGAAATATAAAATGCCAAACTAATTGTGATTTTTGAATATATAATAATCACACAATGGCCTAAATGAAAGACAATATCTAAGACAGATCAAAAAAATAAAACAAAAACAAAAACAAAACTAGACCATTGTTAACTTGATGAAGTCAAGGCATTCAACATCACTCTAGGATATAAATTTAACACATATGTCCTAATTTTTTAAAAAGATAAAAGAATAAGATTATAATAGTAACAATTAAAAATGGTGACGAAACTATTTTGAAACTCAAGGGAAAAGATATTGACTACTTCAAAAATAATTAGGAAATCCTGACAAGAAAATAAAAATATGCTTAGGCAAGTGGAAATGGTAATATTCATTTGGTGCAGGGGTGCTGAAGTGCTTTAATTAATAACCTGTTGTACACACGTAGATTCCATTTCTACACAGACATCCCCCATTGTGAAGCATTTGAATTCCCATATTTCCTCTTCTGGCAAGCTCTGTTCTTCCCGTTGTCAGTTCCAGATGTACTCTCTATTTCCTGATAACTGGTAGCTCTATTTCAATTTTCTTTGATAAATTTAAAGTGTTCTTGTGTAGACATCTATGAAAAATAGCCAGCTTGCTATGCCTTCTGGGCCTCAGAACAAAGACATTTAGGATATGTAACTCCTTCCTTCCTTCCTTCCTTCCTTCCTTCCTTCCTTCCTTCCTTCCTTCCTTCCTTCCTTCCTTCCTTCCTTCCTTCCTTCTTGGCGGCCTGCCGGCCTGCCTGCCTGCCTGCCTGCCTGCCTGCCTGCCGGCCTGCCTGACTACCTTCCAACAGGTTTGTCAGGGCATTCTTTCACTTCCCTATCCTGCTCATGTTTCTTATGAAGAACATTTTTTCTTCTACAAATTTTTGTACTTTTCTTCAAGAAGTATAGTTCAGTAGTCCTGTAATCTTCTAAAACAAGTTAAACGTTGTTAATCCAACAAAATAAACACCAGGAAATATATACTGGAAAAGAGGTGGGGGCAGAGTTGGTATCATATAGAAGAGTTTAGTAGGGTAGACCAATGAAGAGAAAAAGGGAGAGGTGAGAATGCAGTCATACAATTTAATTTATATCTTATAAAATTAATGCAATTGAAGTTAAAGGTAGATTTGGGAGGGTTGGGAGACAATGATGAAAGGGGAGATGTTGATCAATATGCATTCTGTTCATAAACTGATTTGTCGATTGGTAATGCATTTGTAAAACTACTTTAAAATAATAATTCTATAAGTTGCTCACTGGTTCTCATTAAAAAACCCCTGGTATATGAACATTTTTGCAAGCTGCTTAAAGAACTTCAAATAATAATATTGATGTGATGTAATTATATGTTGAAATTTAAAGATTGTTCCAATACATTTTAATATGTTTAATAGAATCTAAATATTGTAGATAGGTTTTTTTTTGTCTATGTACATCTAGGGCTTTCCCATTAAATCTTACAATGTCCTTGTATGACATTGATACCACCCCCAAAAAATCTTGGATCTTTTTAAGGTGACTTTGTAATTTCTACAAGTAGCATTTTTTTCATGAAACTGATATGAAAAGTTCAACTGATACAAATTCTATTGCAGAGGTTGATAAAGTGATTAAGCCTAAAACTTTTCTAGAACTGAACTTCTTTGCAGGATGGAAGAATTATTGTTTCCTCCTTATTAGTTCAGTTAATCAAGGATGAACACTTTTGACATATGAAAGGAAAATAATTTTACATTGTTTTATTCCTGTTTTGTCTTCTTAATGTGTGTGTTCTAGGGCAATTTGTATACATAAATGAAGAGTTGAAAGTGGCACAAATTATATTATGAAGCTAGATCTTAATTATTATGCTCCCTCTAAGCTATGTGCCAAAAATATTTAATTATGTGTCACTAAAATTGCTTTTAATGACTTATCAACTAACAAAAATTAGATTTTTCCTTCAATTATTTATTTCTAGGATTCATACTAGCTTGTTCCAGTAATTTCATGATGGCTTCAAAAATCCTTAAATAATTACAACATCTTATTCATCTGCGTTATGCTTTGTGTTGACTCATCAGTCATGTTGCAATATTTCAAGTTGTTGCTATGAAAGTGATTTTTATTCCTGTTGTATCCAATAAATTTTAAGTAAATATTCCCACTCTGAAGTATAGAATAAGTGTGATGGGTGAATGCATCTACTTATGGACTCACCTGTGGGTAGTGTAAAGAATACTTTAGAATCTCAGCTTTTTCTGCTTCCACAAAGAAAGCAAGAAACTGGTTTGCACCATTTCCTTCCTTTTACTGGTGACAGTAAGATTAGATTCTGTTGGAAAACTCACAATGTTAAACCAAAGGGAAATTTTTATTGTCTTATTTCTATTTCTTTTAATTGTAATGTGTAGCAGGGTTACAGTTATATTCGCCATAGTAAGGTGCATTACTTCTCAACATTAATACCCCTCCACATTGTCTTATTTCTTGTAGCAGGATAAGGATGAACCTCCTCTACGCTGTGCTGAGCCAAGAGGCATAGCAGAGGTTGATGGGTTTTCCTTGTCAATCCTTTACTAATCCGTGGGATGAGTGATTGGAGGTAAGAGAAGAGCTGGCAAATGGCCTTCATTGTTTCCAAGGAGTGGTCCTAATTTACAGGACCTGTTCAATCTCGTTTATTCCAGAAGTTAGTATCCCCATTTCTCCACCCTGACTCAGAGGAAGAGGTGAAGCACACGAAGACCAGCTATGTGACCTCTACAACAGGACCACATGGAAACACTGGTTTGGAAATCTGTGCAGTGTCCACTTCTGTGTGACTGAGCATGGATCTAGCACTCTGCCCCCACAGTAGGCGGGAGGAATAACAGAGATACTCTGGGGGAGAACATCAACTGTTTTCACTGCTTCTTTGAGAGAGTGGATACATGCTGACTTCTCAGCTGATGGTGAATACATTTTGCTCAACAACTATTTCTGCTACTTTTCGGATTGTTTCTTAAGAGGGACAGGCTTGACTTGGAGAGGTTTTTTTTGTTTGTTTTTTGTTTGTGCCTGTTGGTAACTCTGGGCTAGAGTCTTTTTCAGTGCTCTATCCAGAACAAATGCCGATAACAGGAAAAACTCAGGACAAGGTATAAAGCCGGTAGAACTACAGGAATAGGGCTACATCTTCTTGATAAAAATCACAAGTCTTCCTCCTTCAAATTTTAGAAGCAGAGAATTAGAATTATCTTTATTTTATCACTCTGTAGATTCTCTCTACTTCCTAAATTAAAGAAGTATATTTAAAAATGTACGAGAATGGCTAAGAGGTTGATTTTAAATTTTATTTATGTCCAAATCAGATGTGTGGTTAGAGTCATGCAAACTAACAATATGTTGGAAATGAACTGTACAACGTAGGTATGGTTGTGGGGAGGGAAAGTGGGAGAAAAACATGGAAAAGCGTAATAACGTTCAAGAAGTAATATACTCACTAACTTGCAAATATAACTGTAACCCCTCTATACATCACTCTAACAATTAAAATATTAAAAACAAACAAAAAAGTAGACTAATGATACTATTTTAATTTCAGAAAATGACTCAACTTGACCTCAAATTCTATTACAAAAATTCTAACCACAGGCAGTTTACTGCCATTCTCCTCCTACCTTTGCTTCCAAACAGATGTGAAGAGAAAGACATGCCACCATGCCTAGTTTGTTTTCTTGAGATGATATTTTGAATTTTTGCCTTGACTAGTCTCAAATCATGATCATTCCAATCTCTGCCTCTCATATAGGTGGAATTACAAGCATGAGTCTCCATGCTGGTTTAAGTATAAACTTTTTAATAACATGTTATAAAACTAACACAAAGAAGTTTCAAGCTGTGTTGGGTACACATTAAAGACTACAACTGATTCTTTGAAGGAATTAGATATCTAGTTTTTTGTTGTTTTAATAATTGTGATTTTACTTTTACTATGTTTTAATGCAACTTAGTTTTTATTGTTTTTTTGAGAAATATTTAAGTTGTTTGCCATTCAAGTATTCATCAAAAATGTTCAGTGAAAATGTTAGATACAAGTTTTAACTTATGAATTTCTTTGAGTAATTTTAGCTTATCTAAATCTTATTGCTTTCCAACTATCATTATTGCAGCTGAAATAATAATTTAAAAAAGAAACTGTAAGAACAGCTAATGAAAATTCATAGAAATAGAAGGAATATGAAAGTCAGCAATATTTAATGTGCACTAATTTAGGAAACATACTGTTCTTCAAAATGTCAATTGCAATTAGTGACAACGTTTTATTTTGCTAAATACTCAGTGGAGACTTTCAATAGAACATTTATTTCTGCTAAATTCTATTGTTATTACAAATATCGAAAACACCAGTGAAGAAAAATACTACACCTTACATTTTCTGTTTTAATGGGTAAATTTTTATATGAAACAAAGAACAATTTCTTTCCCTTCTCTTGTATAAATTGTATAGGTTTAATTCAGAGCAGTTTAAAATGAATACAAAGTAGTGAGGCTAAATGGAAACAGTTTTATACTAGTCTATTTAATAACAATACTTTGTAAATGATGTTGCTTTTACTTTGGAGGGGATAAAAGCATTGTTCAAGGACATACTAGGAAATTTAGGGGAACCATATAATGGCCTTCTGGAGTCTGCCTGGATGGACTAGCAATGTCAGTAAGAAGGAAAAAGAAAATGCATGAACAAATCATGCTTTCAAAATGTGCAGAATAGACAAATGGTCTATTTTTCTGCATAAAATAATCAAAAGCATGAACCAAATCCAATTATGTCCAATTAAGGGTCTGAAATTGTCTGATACTGATGCTGTGGGAAGCAAAGTGGTCAGAGGGTAGAAGGTTAAGCTGTGCAAAATTCACTAATCATAGGAAAGGTCACAAGCTGGTATTCTTAAATTTGATTAGACTTGGGATCCATGGACTAGAAATCAATGTCTTCTTGGCTTCTGTATTTCTCCTCCCAAGCAAATCATTCTCTGGTGGCCTCACTTTAATATGAATGTGTACTGATGTTACATCTTGTCCTAAACTCAAAGCCAGCAAGAAATTAGTAGTGATTTACAGTCAAAAGCAGAGAAGGTTTGCAGATCCTGCAGCCTATTGACTTGGGAGAGAGAAGGGAAGATGTGTCTGGGCTGGTAAAGCTAATAGTACTGTTGGGTAGACAAATGCCTATGGGAAAGATAAAGCTGGGATTGTGCAGCTGTTTCAATCTTTCCAAGTCCAGCCTTGTCAAATTAGGACAAATCCCCATAGGGACTAATGCATGAAATTGTTGAGGAATGTTTAGAGAACAGGGAATTATGAGGGTAATCGGATTTAACCAAGTAAATCAGAAAAACAATGCACATAAAACAAATGAATAAAAATTCACTTCAGAGCAGGATTAAATTACTAACAACTCAGTTTCATGTCTTTATTTTAAGATGGGAAGGAGAAAAGTAAATTTGGATTCATCTACTTACTTAAATATTAAATATACTATTTAAATACTAAATAAAATTTGTTAGGCCTTATGATCAGCATTCATTTTATTTGCATTGTTACTTACAGCCATAACATAGTGATTGTTTCCTGGTATATTGTGTATACATTTATTTGATTATTTGAAATAGGAAAGTGAAGGGGGTAAAACAATATGATTGGGAGGGGTGGGGGAGAGAAATGGGAACAAAAACATGAGAAGGGGTATCAATGTATGAGAAGTAATACACCTATTATCTGGCAAACATAACTGTAACCCCTCTATACATTACAGTAAAAAAATACATAACTAAAAAATGGAAAAAACATAAATGAGTTGTCATATTTTAAATATAGAACCAACAGATGAAAAACCTGCATGTCATTATTTTCTTTTGAATGTAAAGAGTGTATACGTAGTAGACTAATAAAATCCCTTTAGGTTTCTTCAGGATATTGCTTTGTGGTACTTATTCATAGTGATTTCTTTTTAAGATAGCATGTGTACATGTATGTCTCTTTGCTTTTTGCTATATGTATAAGAAGTTTTAGCTCTCAAGAGAAAATATTTGGGAGATATTCAAGGCAGGTTTTACCTCATTTGGGAAAAATAACTGAAGTTAAGCAGGATATGAAGTGGAAACTTTGTAAGTTTCTTTCAGTTCATTACACTGAAATTCAATCCTTAATAACCCCAAATGCTATTAGTTAATTTAGACCCACAGGCAAAGCATGCTTTCCTCTGGACAGCCTTTTGAATTGGATGAAAACTTCTACACCAGAAAGTGAAAAAAGAAGTATAAAGACATATGCTCTGTAATGATTTTATTTATTACTATTCCCTAAAAAGTAGATTTTGCTTGTATTCTAGGTAGGATAATTGTGTTGTGGGCATTTTGTTTGTTTGTATATCAAGGTCCAATTCAATACTCTATTAAGGTATTGAAGTTGTTCTAAAAATGCTCGTCATTAAGAAACATCCTGCCTGAAGTTCAGTAATATAACGATGGCAGTGCTTAGCTTCTCTTCACTTATCCTTTAGGTATTGTTTACTACAAATAGAAACTTGATTCAATAATTGGCTACCTGGCAGATTATTATTTTCAGATAATTATTCTTTAAATGAAATGGTTTGGGATATACATTCAAAGAGAAAATCACTCTGAAATTAACTGGCTCCACAAAACTATAATGATAAATCTTATTTATAATGTTTATTACTATTACTCAGAATAGACATTTATAATATAAATTATGTCATTTAAAATGTTTCACTTAATCATGGGATAATTATGTATTTTAATGTTTGATAATTTGATCAATTAATAAATATAGACATATGTGTGTACTAAAGATTAAGCTTTAGGAATAGAAATAATCAGAAATATTTAAACTTTCCATTCTTTTCTTAGAAAATAAAGACTTACTTGTAAGTTCATTATCTTCATAAACATCATTAATATTGATTGCTTCTAGAAGAAATAATGTCTTCTGACAACCAGTTTTATAACTATTTTTCCTGAACTTCCTTAGATTGCAGAGCAGTTTCCATGCACTGTTTCCATTCCTCTTTATTAGTAATCAGAATTTCCCACTGTATAGATTTTTAAATTTCATAAACTAGCTGAAAGATTACTGCAATTGTGATTGTCCAGAAGCTGAAATTCTACTCAGGAATTAAAGAGAATAAATGTTATTAATATCCATTAATAACATGTTCAAAATAGACTAAGTGAATAAAGCCACCAAATATATACTTTAAATATATTTTTTTACCTTACTGTTTCAACATTGCTAGAGTACAAGCTCCAACCTCATAAAATAGAAACAGCAGGCTAACCTTTATCTTAGAATGATGGAGATTTTAGTGATAGTAAAGTTACAGAGGATAAATCACTTTATTAACAGTAAATGCTAAGTAACCGAACACATCTTTCATTTGAGACAATCAGAAGACAGCTTTTCTAGGTCCAGAGAAAACCTTAACATGAATCACAAAAGATATGCCTATATCAGAAAAATTTTGAGTATCTAGGATTACACACTTGAGCAGGTGTGAGCTACTTAGTAAAGTTGTTAGAATAGAAAAGGATGTGACACATCATTTTTCAGAAAATAACACATAAACAACCTTAAGGGTTAAGTTATAAAGTCCTTGATAAAACTAATAATTTCAAATTTAATTCTTTTAATTAAATAAAGCTATGAAGATATTTCAGCTAGAATTTGTGCACATCTGAAGGGAAAACACATGAAATAAGTGTTTACAAAATCTTTGGAGTTTTTAGGCAGACACTAGTTGCTATTTCAATATCTTAGTTGACATGCACAGTAATATAATTCATTCAGCACTTGGTATGTGCATGAGAGTCATTTTTTTAGCTGACATATTTGTCACCAAAATTTAATGCTAAAGCAACATCCACAGTTCTGTGAGAGAGAATTTCTCAGAGCAATAAATAGACAGCAAAAGTATTCACAGGAAGAAAATTAATTTCCATTAACACAAATTATTAGTCTTATTAACATGCCCTACACAATGTACAGATACATCCTCTCTAAATCACATATCTTCTTCCTTTGCATTAAAATTGACCACATAATGAATACTATTATTGTATAACTAATCCTCCCAACTTCAATCTCCTTTATCTGTTCATCTTCCTGCCTACCAGTTGTAGTGAGTATTGGAGTAGCAGTGTTTTCTTCAACTCCAGAAAACACATATGAAATAAATTGAGTGGGAGCATGCCAGCATTTTTTAATAGAAAGGTAGTGACCGGGAGGACAGCCAAAACAAGAAATCAAAGTGCTTTGTAGATCATGAGAATAACATTTCAAGGGGCATTTTTCATTTGTTTACATAAGTCGATTGGGCATAATGAAGATATATTTCTTATTGAAGGTCATGGCCAAATTTTTTGAATGCTTCACTTGACTTTTAAATTATAATGCCCACCCCATTCATGAATGACATAGTAAAAAATTACTATAACAAAGTATTTTCTCCTCAGCTAAACATCAATTCTTGTCATAGATTTGGGAAAAAATATTTATCTCTAAACTCAGAGGGTTTTTCTCCCTAACTGGATCTCTGAATTCAAAAAGGGATTTTCTTAGTAACAAAAAGCTATATGTTTCCTGTATATAAATCCATAAACTCACTAAGACCGTCTCTGTCCTCACAGACAGTGAATGGAATATGTCTGTTCTTCCTCCCCTTATCTTTTGACAAGCTGAAATAGAAACTCATCAGGTTCTGGTAACATATGGATGTCTCCAAAATTATATAGCACCTATCCTTACTGGAAAGATCCCCTCATACTATAAGGAAATGATTTCTTAATTACCTCCTCATGGCTAAAAAATGTTATTAGACCCCATGCCACCTAAACAACTTGATAAAAACAAAAAGAAAAGAAAAAAGTGAGCCTCTGTCAACAAGCCCCTAGATTTCCAGCCCCAGTGTTCCCCTCTTAATTACTTTCGAGTAAAAATTTGCCAGAGAGCTCATTCAACTTACTTATTTTTTTAAAAAATCATAACAATGGGCCAAAACACCCTCATGACCTATTTTAGAATTATATATTGCTTTACCATTAATCTTTATCCATATTAGCATGCATCATGTCTCCTTATCAGAATATTCTCCATTTTGCTGATGTAGTTCAAAGCCATTACTTTATGAAACACATCTTTTATTTTCCTCCAAACTAGGAGCTCTCATTTGTCTTAATTGCATAATTACTTTCTAAATTTCATTAAAATGTACTTCTTTAAGTAGGGGATAATTTGTTGTTATGTTCTTCATACTGACAACATAAATATTCTCATATAGTTTTACCTCATGAATTATATTCAGTGAAATTGAATTGAGTACTGATTCCAGATTTATTTGAACAAAGCAAAGTAATTAGGCAGACCAAAACCTTGCTCAAATAGAAAAATCAAAATAGGTAGGATTTTTCCTTTTTTAACAGTAATAATAATAATTTTAATGCCACTTCTGGCTTTTTCTCTGTATATAATATCAAGGAATCAAACATGGGTCTTTGTGCATGCAAGCCAAACTCCCAGCTCCCAAATCATTTTTTTGTGTGTAAAGTTAGGCACACCAAAACCTCACGGGTGCAACTTGAAATTTTTCATGATTATCTATGGCTCCAGTTAATAAATATCTCAATATTGAAAACAAGATGTTTTCCTTTGGTGACAATAATTAAAATGTATTAGATTAGCACTTTATATCAGACATATGTCTATAGTTAATGCTCACAGCAAAATAGATGATATTAGTCTTACATTTGTGAAAATCAAGGTTATATCAAAACTACATTAGTAGCTAACAGGAAAAAATTAATCTTCACTATTTCATTTATTTTCATTGTTGTTGTGTGTGTGTGCGTGTGTGTGTGTGTGTATGTGTGTGTGTGTGTGTGTGTGTGTGTGTGTGTGTCGGTCCAAAGGCTAGAACTCAGGGGTTGGGCACTTTCCCAGAGCTTTTTGCTCAACCTAATATTCTACGACTTAAGCCACAGCTCCACTACCAGCTTTCTAGGCATATAATTGGAGAAAAGCTTTTTTTTATTATTAAAGAATTTATTAACATTGATTTTTACATCATATTTCAAATGACATTTAACAAACAAGTATTCAAGAAAGGAATCTCTATATACAATCCCTGGCACTTAGATTTTAGAACATGATTGAAATTAGGCTGAGGGTTTGTATATCACAGATACATATTAATCTATATATTAAAACATTATGTCTGTAGAGTCACAAATTTTTATGTCTATATAGTTGTCTTTACATTTCCAATACCATGTCCACAGCATTGAGTACACAAATACTGAGGCCTTACTTTTGTACTGTTTGGATCTAATAGCCACATATTAAGGATACCATGTGCCTTTTGTTTCTTTGGTCTTGACTTGTCTCACAACATGATTCACTCTAAATACATCCACTTCCCTGTGAATGCCATTATTTTATCTTGTCTGTTGGCTATGTAGAATTCCATTGTGTGTGTGTGTGTGTGTGTGTGTGTGTGTGTGTGTGTGTGTATCACATTTTTTGTATCCATTCATCTGAAGTAGGGCATATGGATTGTTTCCATCTCCTGGCTATTGTAAACAGTACAGAGATGAACATAGCTGAGCAGGTGTCCTTATCATATCCTGGGTTATGATGTTCAGGATAAATACCCAGGAGTGGTATGGCTGGATCTTAGGGAAGGTCTATTTTCAGTTCTTTTAGAAACTTCTACACTGCTTTCCAGAGTGGCTGAACTTGCTTACAATCCCACCAGCAGTGCAGTAGGGTTACTTGGAGAAAAGCTTTTTAGAGACTTTCCTGCCTGGCAGATTTTAAACTGTGATACTCAAATTTCAACCTACTAAATAGCTAGGATAACAGGAGTGAGCCATGGCATCTGGCTCTTTATTGTCTTTTAAAATTCTTCTTGTATGATTACTTTTTAAAATCTACTTTTGAGAATTGAGGAAAAAGTATTGTTTCATTTTACTTACTAGACAGGAACAAAAGTCCACATCTGGGTTATTCTCCTTTGGGATATTGAAATCTAAGCATTGGGTAAGAATGAATTCTTTCCCATCCTTCCCCATCTCCAGGAGCATTAGCCCGCATGCCCACATGCTCTTTTCTTACTATTCTTTCATTCTGTCAAACTGAAGTTACAAACAATGTTTGTCAGATAACTTGAGAAGTCTGAATTTATAATCCATGTTTTTTCTAAGTGCAGGACTGATTTTAACTGATTTTATAAGGCTAAAGTTTGGCATCCTATATTATTTTAGTACTTTTCTTCTGATACGTAAAACCCAACCTGGTTTGTAGAGTTTATAAGTAGATGTCAGATATGATCCATAGTTTCAAGACCCAAAACAACTTTTTGAAAATAGGAAATCTGAGAGAATATTAGGGAGTGGATTACATTGTCTGAAAATTACTAATTTTTTTCATGTAATAATTGCCTGACTTATTTAACTGTGCCTCATCATTACAATAAAAATTAAAAATTAAATTAAAAAAGTAAAATTAAAAATAGGAAATCTTTACATTATTATGAAAATGCCAAAATGATACAGATCACTTGACAAATGGAAAACCAAAGGGCATGTGTAAAAAGTATTCACTAAGAGAAATCTAAAGAAAATTAAATTTCTCAAACTCTCATAGCAGTACAGGATATTGAGGATTTCTGGATTAATTTAGTCATTTTTGCATTATGGAATCTAACTACTTCATTATCCATGTGTTCAGCTTATAAACAAGGTCAATAAAACATCATGTCATGATTATCTACAAGTCTTACTTATTGTAGAGACATATTTAAAATGGCTCCAAATCTCCATTCCACTCAGAGCACAATGCTTACACAGGCTTACAGAACCTTAAATAATGTGTTCTCTGCCGTTGCTAAGACTCCTGATATTTGTCCTTCCAGCTAATTTGTCTTCACTCATTCCTGGTCTTCTATTTCAGTGTCCAGATACTTCCAAGGAGACTTTCCTTCAGTTTGCTACCTCTTCTTAAATTGCTCCTACTGGAGTGAGTTCCCAAGGGCATCCTCTATACTTGTCTAATCTTAGTTTAAATTATGCAGAAGGACTTCTATAAAACTCATTCTTACTGGAGGCAGAATTTCCATACCTTGTGACTCCATCTAAAATGCAACAGAGACTTCTCAGGCATGTTCTTATTTTATGCTTACATGTGTATGTATAATATACACAGGCATACATGCATACACATTTTACATTGTGTATTGTTCAACTTTCCCAGATTGGGGGGGCATCACTTGTTTGAAATAATTCTCTTATCCTTTTTTTTTTTTTTTTTTTTGGTGCATCGTAGGCCTTGAACTATGGGCCTGGGCACTGTCCCTGAACTCTTCAACTCAAGGCTATTGCCTACACCGTGGGAGTCACAGCACCCCTTCCCGTTTTCTGATTGTTAGATGGAAATAAGAATCTCATGGACTTTAGTGCCTGGGCTGGCTTTGAACCACAATCCTCAGATCTCAGCCTCCTGAGTAGCAAGGATTACAGACATGAGCCACTGTTCCCATCTTGCTTTTGATTTTTTTAACTGACATTTTTCCACTAAGCAGTATACATATGTCAGCAGGAGGGCATGACTTAAGAAGCCTAATCTTCTTCCTCAAAAGACATTATAATTGATGTCAAAAGGATTTGATGATGACAAATAGATCTTCATAAGACCACATTGACATTGATATCAAATACATACAAAAGGCCTATTAAGCTGACACTCATGTGACATTTATTTACAATTGCCTCATGGACTGACATTCAAAGGCAAAGTAAGTTCAGAGAAGTCTGTAAGCAATAATAGACACGAATAGAACTGTTCCACTGCAAGAGCTCCTGTGTATATCCCGTTTGTATTTTATACTGCAAAATCAATGTGTGCACTTTAATCATGAGTTCATAATTTGGGCCCAAGCAGAACTTTTCTTTCTTGGAGAAGGGGTGTGTGTGTGTGTGTGTGATATTTTTCCTTTACTACCTTGTTTCCATAAAGCATTCTTAACTACTTCTATGGATGCAGTTCTGTCTGTTTGAAATTGGAAGAAAATGTGGAAGAAGTAAAGCATGGCCCTAGACAACAGATTTTTCTTCTGTGCTGTTTGGGAGACAGTAGTGTCTGGAACTCTGATCTGAGTTGATGATGGAAGCTATGCACGATGTGTCTATTATTTCAGGCATGAATGCCCTTGTAGATACTTTACTTCATTTACGATGTTTCCTTTGTCTTTGGAGCTTCTGCTGTGGAAGAGGATCCCAAATCCACATTTTTCATACATACATATCAACTCTCTGCATCTGCTCTTCTACTTGTTTTCTGATTATTTGCTCAGTTATCATGCAAGCAGCGGAAGAAAAACGAGAGAAGACTTTCCACTGTAAGCCTTCCCCACTGCAAGGACAATCACCATGAAACTGGGAACTAGGAATATTTGAAATGCCCCTCATCTCTAGAAGAATAGAGTACAGAGAAAAGATATTTTAGAACTCAAGTTTAAATACTACAGAGTAAAGTAAGGCAATCTAATAGAAGCCAGGAATATTGAAACAAATAAGTACAGAAATTATAAATTTTAAAGTAAAATGCCTATGATAATTCCTAGTACATCAACAACTACAATTAAGTTTTTAAAATTTTATTATAAAGATTATATACAGAAGGGATACAATTACATGAGGTGATCATGTAATTTCCTTTGAACAGTGTTAACCTCTCCCTCACTTTCTCCCACTCCACCTCACTCCCCTCAACTCCAAGTTGTAAAGTTCATTTCCAACACAGTGACTAGAGAATATCACTATTGCATTACTTCACCTATTGTCCCACTGTTTCTGGTTCTCTTTCCCTTCTCTAAATCAAATAAACTTAAATACAAGACAAAGAACATAGAAATCAAAGCAGTAACAACAGGGAATGAACCAAAGGAGAAAAAAAGAGAAATAAACTGACAACAATGCACTAAAATATCTCTTGTTTCCTTTTCTTGGCGTTCATTTTGATATGCATCATTTTACATTTTTTAAACTGCAGAGTTTCTTTATTGCAAAGGACATAGCTAGCAAGTTAAACAGAAAGCCTGCAGACTGAAAGAAGATCTTTACTAGCTATATAACAGACAGAAGTGTCAGATAGAAACCATACTTAGATCTCAAAAAATTACCCTCTTAACTCCCCCTAAAAAACAAATTTTCAATGAAACAACAACCTAAAGAGAGACTTCTTTAAAGAAGAAATAATAATGACCAATAGACACATGAAGAAATGTTTAATATCTCTGGCCATAAAAGACATGCAAATCAAAATAACATTGTGATCCCATCTCACCCTAGTTACAATGGCCATTATTCAAAGAACAAAAATAATAATGGAGGCTGGCAGGGGTATGGCCACAAGGAAACACTAAACTACACTGTTGGTGGGAGGTTAAACTTATACAATTAATTTCTAAATAAAAGTTACACTTCAAATTGGTTGAAAAAGTACAGAGATGGGTTATTTTAAAATTTTGTTTCTGTGCAGATTACAAGTCATAGGCTAACAAGTAACACAAAGATACTAAAAAAAGGAAAGAACATTACTAAATTTAAAAGTAGAAAAGTAATCAAATAATGCAATCCAACATTTAAATTTACATATAAAATATGTTGTTAGTTGAAACACAATACATAGTTTATTCGCATTTGTTTATATGCATGTGCCCACACTGTTTATAAATGGATAGTAATTATAACATTATGGAAGGCTGAAATTTGCATACAATTTAACTGGTTTAAATTAACATAAAATTTGAATAGCTCACACTGTGGGTGAGTGATTTTAGAACTAGACTTAAAATAGGAATAAATCATATTCTATTTTGGCCAGGCAAATTGCATGAAGTCTTACTTCTGTCATAATAATAATAGGATCTTATAATAATAACTTACACATGAAATCTTGACTTCAGGTTGGTCTCCAGGAAGGTGCATTTGAGGCAAATTGTTCTGACTTTCGGCACTTCTAAAGATATTTCAGCCAGGCACTAGTGGCCTATTATCCTAATGACTGAGGAAGCTGAGATCTGAGGATAATGGTTCAAAGGCGACCTGGTCATGAAAGTCTGGAAGACTCATCTTCAAATAATCATCTGAAAACAGGAAGTGGTGCTGTGTCTCAAGTGGTAAAGTGCTAGTCTTGAACTGAAGAGCTCAGGGAAAGCACCCAGGACCAGAATTAAAGACCCCTGACCAACCCCCCACCCCCCAAAAAAAGTTTCATTTCTTGTGCAAGAGGCCTGAGCACTTTCAGCAGAGGAGGTATGGCACTATCTCAAACAAGATTTGAGATTCCAATTTCACCAGAATCACTGTATCTTACCAACAAATCTTAAAGCAAGGGAATGTGAATCATCTGCATTTGCTCTAACTCAAAACTACATTATCTTTTTATTAACTTACATTTTGCATATGAATTTTGTATGTGTGTATTAATTCTGTTGACTTTTATGAAAGGACCTTGAATACTCCTACCCAGCTAAATTCATGTAGTTATTAATTTTAGAATACCTTTTTGGTAGATTTTCTAGACTGCTTTCTACATAGACATTCTGAGTTATCCGCAAATAAAACATTGTTATTTCGTCTACTTAAATTACTATATTTACTCTTCATTTATTGTGCCATCAAAGCTTCTACTCCTGAAGGGAACAATAGTTCTTCACTGCTCATGAGCGATTATCTCTAGAAGACCCAAAAGTTTTTAAATGTGCAGAAGTTCACAGTTCTTAACCAAGCATAGTGATTGCTTTTAGCCTTTGGCTTGTCATCTATATATTTGAAATCTCGATACAAGTTATTATACCAAATCCAAGGAAAATGCTATATAAATAGTGGTTGCACTGGATTATTGATTTAAGAAAACATGGGTACATACCTAGTACTATGATTGCCTTGAAATATATTTTTACTCACAGCTAGATATGAAACCCCTGGCCCACAAGCATGGAAGGACAAGGGTGAATCTAAAATCTTTGACATGCGTTACAAGGTCGGGTCTATGGATCAAGTGCTTCGTTGTTTGTTTGTTTAATCACAGACGAGAGCGGTAATATCATGACAGAAATTACCAAGATCCAGAGTATCATAAGGGAATATTTTTCAAACCTTTATGCCAACAAATTTGAGAATCTAGAAGAAATGGATGAATTTCTACCCAATATTTTTAAATGATCCTTTCTGTCTATTGAGTCTCTAAATCCCGGTTGAAGTTCTACACTATTTTTCTTTTTCTCATAAACCTTTTCAGTTGTTTTTTTTTTTTCATTTTGAAACTCCTTGGATCACTCAAAATGATGACAACTATTTAACTGCTATTCATCTGTGTTTGTTAACTTGTTCTAGAAGAATTGCCACCCCATGAAAATTCTTTCCAAGTATTATGCTTTTAGCTTTTAGTGATTTACATTTACTCACTGATTCAGAGGTTCTATGATGTTTACTCCTACAATCCTATAGAATACATACTCTCTGTGTCTGTTGAATAATTGAATGAATAATATGTGAATAAACACTGTATATATAAGTTAAATATTGATTTTAATTAAATGCAAAACATAACTTTTGTAATTTTATGATATAGGATATCCGGTAAGAAAAAAATTCTACTACAATTAATAATCTTTTTGGGGGTAGCAATACATTGTTGCCAACTCCAGTTGATTGAGAGGCATTATCATGGGTTCTCTACAAATATTGTTAGGTATCAGTCGTGATTACTGATACACACATTACTGTTATTTTCTATTGTTCTTCAACATAGCAATGATGCTATGTTGAAGTAATCTTTGAATTTCCAAACATAATTATCCCCCCCTTACAAATAAGGTGAAATACTTCAAGCACAAATCCCTATACTCAGACATTTATAGAATGCAGAATTTGAAACAGGTTAAGACATGAAAAATTATTTATTTGGTAGATGCTATTATTAATGGATTGTACAAATAAGTTAAACCTATTCTTTTCTTTCCCCCCATTCAGGGGGTGTGTCAATGTTTCTTAAGTAAATCAAATATTAAAAAATAACCAACATATATTAAAATGTTCTGATAAAGAGAAAAAAATTATGAGTCTTACAGAATTAGAGAATATACAGAGAAATTTTTAACTGATGGTGGGGAGAAAAAAATATCAAGAGGAATAAAATAAGATAGTCCATTTTTTCAAACTCCATTTCTTACTGTTTTGGTAAATAATACAAATAAAACTTTCTATTTTGAGGTTCAAAGAGAGAAAACTAATCATTTGCATTTTCCTTCAGGTAAAAATTCATCGTGTGTATTTACCAGAAAACTAAGCCATCAATATCTATATGATTTTGAAATTTCTATATCTCCATTGTCAGGATTCCACATGCTTTAAATGTTACAGTTTCACCATTGGATGGCAATATTGTTTGTTGTTTTATCTTTGATATTTTAATAAGCCATTTAGTGAGGAAAATTTATCATTGCAGAATAATTGAAATTCATTGTTTAATTTATATTTTTCTGTGATTTACTTAATACTGAAGTGTTCTGGTGAAAACATGAAGTACATATTCTTATGTTTCACTATAGGATTTCTGTCAAGGTTCAACCTTCTTCTCTCACTAACAGTTTAAGTGTATAAGAATGGAAGATTATGTCAAGCTCATAGCCTGTAATAAAAATGTATGGCCACTATATTCTAGCTTATGGACTATAATTATTTATGATTATCATTCATAAATTATTTATAGTTTAGTTGTAGTTTTGACTTGCAGCATCAAATTACACATAAACTTCATGTCTACATAAGGGTTATTTTACTTGAATTATGATCTATTATACCTCTCAATAAAAATATAGACATAAATTTTCAATTTTAATAAATTGGTTAAATTTACACAAATGATAGTTTTTCATATACTATTCTACTGAATGGAAAATCCTTTATACAATCGCTTAAAAATAAAAATACAGTTAAAAGAAAGATAAAAAGAAGTGAGAAAGGAAGAAGAGGATACAGGTAGGAATGAAATTAAAAAAAAGAAAAGGAAGGAAAGAAAGAAGGAAGGAAGGGAGAGATACTGAAAGGGAGATGAAAATTTTCTGTTTCTTTGGTCTTAGTAGCACATTTACATACAGAGTACTATTATAAAGAAAATGAGCAGGTAATGATTTCTCTTTCTTATGATTTTAAGAATTTGAACTGGTTATTTACTGACCTAATAAAGATTTGAATATGAGTGAGGAAATTCTGATTAAAACTAAGTTATATAAAAATGTTGGATTTAAGATCATTTCCTAAGATATAAATCATGTAATGTGATAAACTTCTACTGTGAATCAATGTTCAATAGAATTGAGTGGTCCCTTGTAATGAAAATCCACTATACAATATTCTTTCTTTCTTTTTATCTTTTTTATTGTAATATGTAGAGGTGTTACAGTTATATTCACTAGAGAGTAGGTGCATTACTTCTCACACATTGATAGCCCTTCCATTTTTTGTCCCCATTTCCCTCCCCTAACCCCTCCCAATCATCTTGTTTTCCCTCTTCCCTTTCCTATTTCAAAATAAACAAATAAACATATATATAATGCCAGGTAACAAAGTCAGGTACTTACTGTAACAATATGAGATTAACCAAAGGGCAACAAAAGAGAAGAGAAATAACATAGTACATTAAGGACAACAATCTCACAAGATAAAGCTCTTGTTTCCATTCTTTCTATTACAATTGTAAAACATGGCTTAATGAAAGGAATTCATGTATTTTTATAACATCTTTTACATCCAGGTTAGCTTGACATGTTGGTATGGCAAGTCTTTTATCACAATACACAAGAAGATCTGAACTGCTAAGCCCACTATAAGTCTAAGGAAAATTACTAATCTTAATTTACATAAAACTAAAAATTTTTTCCACTTTGTGATAAGAACTTACTATTTGCCACATATGGTCAATAATTTCAATATATTGTAGCACTTGACATATTCCTGGAAATAACTTCAGGAAATTTATTTGCTTGATTATGTTTACATCCTTTGGAACACTAAAGCCTGTAGCACTTGGTGGGTATTCTGAATGTACTTTGGACAAATTTAAATACATCAGGCCTTCTATAGGGTTCAAAGTTTAGAGTGTGGACCTGAATAATACAGCATCTTTATTATAAGTTGAGCCAACTTTTTATACTTTAAAAAATAAATAGCATTAGTGTTATTGTGATTTAAAAATATAGAATTCACTTCCAATATGAACACTTAAAATTTTAATGACATAATTTTAACACTGAAAAATAAAGAAGATGTCATCCTAACTTCACCACTGGTCCATCTTTCTATTGAAATAATTCAATAATAAACTTCAATAATGAAGTAGTGCTTCTAAAATTGATTAATATGTCTCCCTTATACTTTTGATTAAAAAGCCCTATCATTTATTTTAATGAGCATTATAATCACCTTTTAGGAAAATATAAAGATATGAAGATGAAAGTGCCATCAAATATATAGATTTATTTCTCTCAGAAATACAGAAAGAACCCTATGAAAACATGAAAATTAGTATAGTATATATTTTTATAATTTCTAGATTAATTAGAATATGAATATACTAGTTTGGTGGTCAATACAATAAAGATAGTTAACACTAAAGCACTCTACTCATTTATTAAGTATAAACTAGATGTTTCAGAGTCTATTTGACTACTTAAATCTTTATTCTTATGTCCATCAATAAACTCAGAATAAAATTAGAGAGAAGAAGTTTCCCCTATTCATAGGAATAAGAGGAACATTTGAAATCATGTGAACAAAATCAATTTAGTCTTCTCAAAGGAGTCTATGAATCCTTACTGGTGCACTGTCGAAAGCAATGAGTTCTGTAAAGCTTCTATTTGCCCTCTATTGACTGGGTTCTTCTGGTGTGTTCTCTTGTTCCTTTTGAGTTTTCTGACCTTCCTAGCACCAGGCTTCTCATGCCTCATTTCAAAGCGACTTCCTGTTATAAATTGTCTAGGAATACAATTAGATACTTCATTTAAAACTTCATGTCAGTTATTACAAACTAAAAGAATTGTGATGGAAACACTATCTCTAAACAACTTTATGAAGGTTAATTCTTAAATCATAAATAAACGTTGTGAAAAGCACTCATAATGCAATTTCCAATGTTTAAATTTCCCAGAAAATAGGTATTTTTGTTAACCTGTGTGGTGATCAGATATAGATAAACCAGCTTACTTCTCTGACCAAATGACTTTATTTAGAAGACATTCACATTTAGTTGCTGAACTTTACCTTAGAAATTTCAGGGAAAAGTAATTATAGAGGTAATTTCAATTTAGAGCTACACAGGCAAGAAATTAAAGGTAATAGTAACAATGGCCTCTGAAGAAGAATATAGAAAATACATATTGTATCTTATTTAAGTAAAGGAATATAGCAGTGAATCTGTCTTTTAAGTTCAAATGAGGAAAACTACTATTAATAAAATATATAATTTTAGTATGTATTTATCATTAAGTCATAGGTTGCAAGATTGGGAACATATCTTATAGATAAACATAAATAGGTTACATACTGTATGTTATGTGTTAGGAAGATAAACAGAATTTCAAAAATATAAAATTAGGTAGATAAATAGAATTACAAAAAATATAAAGTTTGACCTGAAGTGTACAATCTTGTGATTATCTCCAAATGAGTTTCTTTAGTGTTCAAATTAAGTTTATGGGTCTCAGGTTTTCGGGAAAAATAAAAGGTGAATATAGAGAAGAGAAAGAAATAATAACAAATGGTTATTTGAATACAACATATTAGAGTCTACAACATATTCTCTCATAAAATTGGTCTTGAGTTCAAAGGCCAATTATGTCATTTACAGAAAGTATGATTTGCTGGATTATTTTAGTCTCTCGCTGTTTTCTCCAGACAATCCAGAATAAGGCCACCTCTCAAAAGCTTTAAGCACATCTTTTGTTATAAAAATTAATATTTATAGGTTACAGAGATTATGATAATACACATAAAATTTGGAAGGGAATAGGGAATTACTGTTCACAATAAAGACAGCCTCAATGTTACTGTCAGATTCTATTAAATAATGCAATAAATGCTCTGTTTAAACATATAATATATATATAAATGTTTTATTTAAATGTAATATATATATACTGTCAGATTCTATTATATAATGCCAGAAATGTTCTGTTTAAATGTGTGTGTGTGTAGAGACATAGATATTGGAGCCCAGGAGAATGGCCTAGTCATAGAGTGCGTGCCTACCATACAAGAAGCCATGGGTTTGATTCCTTGATACCATATACATAGAAAGATCTGGAAGTTGTGCTGAGGCTCAAGTGGTAGGGCACTAGCCTTGAGAAAGCCCAAAGATAGTACCCAAGTCAAATAAGGAAACTGCAAAGAAAATTTATAAATTATTTTAAGGATAATATTGTATGTATTTACATATACACACAAACACACATATGTAGGTCAAGATATGTACCTATGTATGCATATTTGTGTGTGTTGTATCTGTATTTATCAAGAGCAGTTCAGGTGTATCCATGAAAAGAGAGTGGGTACAGCTTAATTGTTGTTTCTACCTTTCTCTCTCATTGTGAATTGTTTTGCTGCAGGGGTCTTCAGTACAAGTAAACCTGTAAATGTATATCATCATTTACATGAAACCACACAAAGAAAACAGACTTGCTTCTGAGACAATGTATATACATACATATATATTGCAATTATATCATACATATGTACTAAACTACTTTAAAATTCAAACATTAAATCACATGTGAAAAAATACATATACATGCATATGAAAGATTAAAACTGGTATGCAACCAAGGGGTAATATGAACTGTCTTTATTTATTCTCCTTTCAATATCGCTAATAATTCAGTCTTCTTTATAGTCCCTTTGGCTGAGAAGCATTAAACTAAATATTTTTGCTCTACAAATACATATTTTTCATAATTTTAAAGATTCAGGTAAGTATTCTTAGATTATTCAAATGCATGTTTAGATCCATGTTTTTAGCATTATTTTCTTACAGGGATTTTGAAAATAAACACATAGCAACTCGGTGTTTGAAATGAAATTGAATTTGTTCATATAGTTGCAGTTTCTACTTTTATTTTCTGAAGGACTGAATATTAAGAGTTCTCATGTAATTCAGCAAACCACATACATGAATTTGCAATCAAATGGTTTTTTATTTAAGTGACTTACAATAAAAATATTTATATTCTATGTATATGAATGCTGTTTGCATGTAACAATAGTATTAATTAATGTTGTAATTTTTTTTGAGAACAAGATATTTTTCTTTTTCATTATGATGATTATCAAAGAAAAGTTGGGAAAGAAACAACTTTTATTTTAAGGCTGTTTTTGAGTATTGGAAGCTCAGAAGAAGCACAAAATAATTTATAAGCCTGAGTACTACACAAAATCGAACAATGTGTTTATTATATTTATTAGCTTTATAGATATTATGGCCATCCATTAATTTCTTTAGCACTTCATCTAGTATTTTGTGTTTCACATAGGTATTTTTTTCAATTACCTCAAATTTCGTCAGAGAGACAAACGATTTAATAACGTCCTGACAGTTACCATTTTATTTTACAAATAAATTTTCTGCTTGCTTGCTTTCTCTCTCTGTGTGTGTCTCTTTCTTCCTTCCTTCCGCTTTACCTATCTCTTTCTTTCTCTTTCTCACTGTCGCTTTTTCTGTCTCTGTCTCTCTCTGTCCCTCTTGTGTTTTTATGGGTCAAGGGCTTGAACTCTGAGTGCCTGGGCTCTGTCCCTGAGCTCTTCAGCTCAATGCTATCACTCTACACTTGAGCCACAGCAACACTTCCATTTTTCGGGTGGTTGACTGGAGATAAGAGTCTCACAGACTTTAGTGGCCACGCTGGCTTGGAACCGTGATCCTCAGATCTCAGCATCCTGAGTAGCTAACGAGTGAGCCATTAGCGCCCAGATGTCTCTCTTTTATTCTCTTTCTTCTTTTCTTTTTTGCCAGTTCTGATGCTTGATTTCAGGATCTAAATATTGTCATTGGACTTTTTTCAAGACTAGCACTATTCTACTTGAACCACAGCACCACTTCTGTTTTTTTCTATGTATGTGGTACCAGGGAAATCAAACCCCACTCTTCATGCATGCAAGGCAAGCACTCTCCCATTAGGCTAAACTCCCAGGCCTCTTCTTTTTTCTTCAACTGAAAATTCTCCTTGCCAACTGTGTACTGTATTTGCAGAGATGTGCCACCATGTCTGACTTCAAATATATTCTTCAGTAGCTATGCTTAAATTCACATTTTCTTTCTTTAGGATATTTTAAGTCAATTTAAATCAGGCATAGGCTAAAATGTACTCATGTAGATAATAAGAACATAAACAAAGAAAAAATTTCAGCTTTAAAGACATTTTTATTTAGATTTTTTATTGTAATTAATAGAAGGGTTACATTATATTCACCAGATAGAAGGTGCATTACTTAACAAACATTAATACCCTTTCTCATGACACGGTCCCCTTTTCCCTCTTCCCCCTCCCCCCGCTCATCTCTTAGGAAAAATTTGAATTGAAACCTAAAATAAAGTTGTGGTAAGTGCAAATGAGAAACGTTTATATATAATTCTAATAAATTCTGCTTAGTAGGGTGATACTGATATACCATTTGTAAAATTTTTATCCTATTTGTTTCTCCCAGAGAATAAAATTTACACTGGCATATTTACAGAACCTGATTGGCTTAATCATCATATAAATTATGATTTGATCTTGGTCTGAAATCTGTGAAATAAACACAAGTAGTCTACAAAGGTATGTATCCCATATTCTTGAAAGCTTATGAAACATATGACATACTTCTTAATTAAAACACATTTTTGTATGTCTTTTCCATGCATCACATTGATGTTTAAAGTCCTCCAGTGTTTGATATAAGCTTTGTTTTTTTTATTCATGATATGATCTATCCCCTCACATCAATTTTTTTAAAAATGCAAATAAGACTTAGCAGTGTTTTCGAAGAACCTAGATCTGTTTGCTTGCTTTGAAATTCACATTGGCTTCTTTCAACTTCATAATTGGAAATTATTATTAGAATACAACATATCCTCAACTAAGAAATTCCCAGAAACTTACTGAATGTGTTCATAATAGTGCTTGTGGCCATGTCTTATATATGATGTGTATTTAAAACCCATTTCCCATCATTATTTTTAATCTAGTTCTTAATTCTTAATCTAGATCCAGGATTAAGTGCAGGCACGCTAATCTCAATAAACTTTTAAAAAGGAATCCTGTTATTTCTGATTGTTTTGCCAACTACTGTTCATCATGTAAATGAATTTTGAAAGTACCAGCAGTCTGCTGTCTTGAGAAAGCAAGCTGGCCTGATGTCCTTGCTGTTGATAGAGAATTCAGAGCCCCAATACTGTTAAGTGTCACTTCATTTATACTAGATCACTGACATTCTCCTCCAGGGCCCTCTACTGATAATTTCATAAATTTTTAAAACCCTAGTACTATTATGGAATGCAATTTCTCTCATAAAATTTAGTAAAACATGAAGCTCTTAAGTGACCCCCTTAGACTCTTAATGTTTCTACAAATGCATTATCAAAATAATTTATAAGGCTAAGTGACTCATTCAACACATCGACATGGGTAATTCAAATTCCAAAATGTGACAAGTCCTAGAACTTGACCGCTCTGTTCTACTTACTCTAAGCACATGCACAAATCTCGCTCCCTCATCTCACCTGTCAGTTTTATAAACCTCATGATTCTAGGCCAAATATTTGAGATCCTTAAATTCTGCTGACTACTTGATGAGTACTTACCACTGTTTTTGTTATTTATTTCCTTATAGAATTCTTCTAATAAGAGTGTTTGTTTGTTTGATTTTTGAGTCATGAGGCTTGAACTCTGGGGCCTGGGTGCTGTCCCTGAACTCTTCAGCGCAAGGCTACTGTTGCACAGCTTGAACCACAGTGTCACTTCCACTTTTCTAGTGTTAATTGGAAATAAGAGTCTCAGGGACTTTTTAGCCCCCGGGCCGATTTGAACAGCAATCCTCAGATTTCAAACTCCTGGATAGCTGGGATTACAGTCTTGAGCCACCAAGCCCAGAATTTGAGGTTTTTTTTTTAACAACATATTTGACTAGCATTTTTGTTTCTGCTATCAACAACAGTAACTTCTTCAAAGATATTATGTGCTTGTCGTTAATGAAGCTTTTTAAAATTTAGTTTTTCTGTCAATGTGATGTACAGAGGGGTTACAGGTACATAGGAAGGCATTGCATACATTTCTTGTCAAACAGTGCTATTCCCTCCCTTATTTTTTAGTAATTATTGAAACAACTTGGCAAAGATGAACATACGAAATCCATTTACACACACACACACACACACACACACTTTTCAAACAAAGCTGTTTATAAATGAAGTACATCTTGATCAATGTCATTCCTTTCAACATTCTCACCCAGCCCTCCGACTCATTCCTCTCATTTTTCTTAATTTCATAGGATATATATTGTATGCTATGTAACAAAGCAGTTTATGGATCCAATGCTTTTTGATCTGTGTCATCCCATCATCCCATCAAATTTTTCACCCTCCTTCATCCCTGATCTGCCCCTTTTTTCTTAATTTTGTGATATACAAAATTCTTGACTGCATTTCTCCACTGTTCTCTTCATTTATCTACTCTTTACACTTTGGCCACCCTTGTAAGTACCGTTTCTTGGATTTTCACTTAGTATATCTAATTAATTATATTATTTGAACTCTCCACAGAGTCTGTTGTACTTCATTTAATTCATTTTTAACTGCTTGCATGTCATCACATATGTTTACTTATAGATATATGGGCACATCTGGATATCATTTACTTATAGAAGTATAGGTAGGTACATTCTAGCATACATACGACAACCTGTATTTCTCCAAGTCTTGCTAACTTCATTGAATCTAATTGCTTCCAAGTCTTTCCATTTCCTTTTGGACAGTACAATATCATTTTTCCTGATGGATGAGTGGAATTCTATTGCGTAGATACCACATTTCCTTGATCCATCTGTCTTTTGAGTGGAACCTGGGTTGATTACATATGTTGGTTATGGGCAATGCTACTTCAATAAACCTGATTATACCTTTCTTTGTGCTGTATTAGATAAATGTCCAATTAGTAATGAACGTCCAATAAATTACTGGGTCTTGTCAGATGATTAGGAGGATTAAAAATGAATAACATGTCAATGTCGAGAAAAGATAAGATGACAAATAAATGGTAGCACACCCTACATTTTGAAGTAATATTATATATTGGAAGCACATTACTGATATGCTATTATAAAAAAAAAACTAGAGAACAAGATTAGCAATTCAATGCAGTGTTTCCCCCCTCCAGTCCTGGGGCTTGAAATTTGCTGGCCCATGCTTTTATCTACAGGGGGAGGGGAGCATTCTTCCTGGGAGGTCCCAGTCTCAGCGACCAGTGCTGGAGCCAAGGTGGCTGTATGCAGGGGACAATTCAAAATGTTGGCCTCAATGGGGCGGTCCCACGTGGACTCATCCCGTATCCTGCCTGGAATCACCCTCAGGCAGAGAGTGCATCCTTCCGGGGGGGGGGGAGGCCCAGTCTCAGTGACTAGTGCCAGAGCCAAGGTTCCTGAACGCTGGGGGCAACTCAGAATGGCGGCCTGATGGGGATGTTCCACGTGGACTCATCCCGTATTTGCCCGGAATCACCCACAGGCAGAGAGACAGAACAGTTTAATAAGAGTAAAGATGCCTGCTCTCCAAGATTCCTTTCAACATAATTGCTTGAAGAGGTCCACTTACCAGCTAGTCGTGCTTCACTTCTGGGTGCCAAATGCTGTCATCCTTGTCTGACGTCCACGTGAGGGATAAGATGGCTACGGAGCCCACGAGTCATACAGACTCTGGAGATCAGACTCAGTGCAGATCTAACTTTATTCCACGAAACGTGCTCGCTAAATACAGATCAAGTGGACGCAGCCACTTCATCAAATAGGGACCATCAACCAATGGTGTCCTGAGACACGCCCTACTTGCTCCAAGCAGGTGGGGCCAGGCTCCCTCTGGCTCCTGTTTGTGTCACTGTGTGTATGTGCTAAGGAGCAGATAGCAGCAGCAGGGTTCTCCCACAATGTACCACTTGAGCCACAGCAACACTTTCAGCTTTTCCTGTGTATATAGTTCTGAGGAATCAAACCCAGGGCTTCATGCCTTCTAGGCAAGCTCTCTACCACTCCTGGACTTCTTTCTAAATTCTTTAATTTTTTTCTGTATCACATGCTAAACAGTTTTCTATTTTTAAAGTATTTTCAGATTAAATTTCTTTCTAATCTGTTCTTTTTTGTGGCTGGAAATTTTCTAAATTTTTACTATTTTTATTATTTTTTATTTTCCAGGTAATGTATAGAGAAGTTGCAGTTACATTTGCCAGGTAGTAGGTGCATTACTTCTCACACATTAATACCCCTTCTCATGTTTTGTTCCCATTTCCCTCCTCCCATCCTCTCCCAATCATCTTGTTTTCCCCCCTTCCCTTCCCTTTTTCAAATAAAGTAATAAATGTATGTACCATATACCAGGTAACAAAGTTAGATACAGTAGCAATATGAAATTAACCAAAGGGCAACAAAAGAGAAGAGAAATAATAGTACACAACAACAATCACACAAGATAAAGTTCTTGTTTCCATATCATAGAGATCCTTTCCTTTAATCTCATCCTATATGACCTTTTGAGCTATTGTGATCCTCTGCTACGTGAGTCCTAGAGGTGTACTAATTATTACAAATGAGGGAAACCATTGATGGCTGGAAAATCTTAAAAACAGAAAAAGATTTTCTAATATTATTCCTTGCTGGCATTGTGATTTCCTTGAGCACTATTTAATCATGGAAAGGACTTTTATTTTTGGATCATTTATTATTTGGCTTTTTGTACAGTTTTATTTCCCTGCAATTTTGTTGACATTTAGGATTGTGTAATTCATCTCAGGAAATAAGAAGCACCAGAGAATAAGTGACCAGAAAAATCCAGAGTTTAGAAGCAATTCTATGTAAGTAGTTGACTAGACAAAATCAGATATTATATATGCTTTTTTCATATCACCGTATGAAAAAATATTCCTATGCAATCTTTGGATAGTGGCTCATGCCTGTAATCATATATTTATGAGATATAGATTAGGAGGATTGTAGTTCACAGCCTTTCCAAGCAAACATAAGGACCTCAACTCAACTGATTAAACTGGTGGGAGCAGTGAGTTGTGACTGACATTTCAGCTATGCAGGCCAGTCTGGATATAAAAATAAGTGCCTACAAAAAGATTAAAAACAAATAACCTAAAAACAAAACAACTGGTGGTATGGTTCAAGTGTTATATCTCCTATAACATAATAACAGGTCCTAAACCTACTGAAGAGCAAGAAAAAAAGATGAATTAGTCTTGCTAATTAGTCTTACTGTATAATTCAAATTATTACTCAAAATACTTACATTTCTAAGTGAGTTAATCCCAAGCATAACCTTTGTGAATCTGAAGTTGTTTTAAATAAGTACTTTCTGTTACACTTTTTTTATTATTATTATTTTTTCTGATGCCTGTCCTGCAGCTTGAACTGAGGACCTGCACTGTCCCTAAGATTTTGTGCCCGAAAATAGCACTCTACCACTTGCATCATCGAATAAACTTGGTGTTTTGGTAGTTAATTTGATATAGGAGTCGCATGGACTTTCCTGCCTTAGGTGGCTTCAAATCAAGGTCCTCCAAATTCAGCCTTGTAAGTAGCTTCCTGATTACAGGTATGAATCACAGGCACCAGCACCTGCTTACTTTGTTTCTCATGCGCATGGTCTTGAATCCATAGCATTTATTGTAAAGACTTATTTTCATCCTTCTTTCTTCTTCCTTTATCTATTTTTATCATTCCCTGTTTTTCTCCCTATAATTTTAAAAATTTTATTTTATTTTATTGTAAAGGTGATGTACAGAGGGGTTACCATTTCATAAGTAAGGTAATGAGGATATAACTGCTTTTTAAGGTAACTTGGATTTAGGAACTCAATTTTATCCTTGTGGAGCAAGTGATTAAATGAATTAAAGATGTGTGGAGGGTAGATGATTTTATCTCTCCCCCCCCCTTTTTTTTTTCTGTGAGAGAAAAGTAATTCCAATAGTTTTGACCAAGATCACAGGTCTGGGAGTTTAATCCTAACTTTTTTTTTTTTTTTTTTTTTTAGGGGCAGTAATGGGGCTTGAACTCAGCCTGGGTGCTGTCCCTGAGCTATACAGCTCAAGACCACCACCCTACCCTTGAGCCAAGCCCCACTTCCTGTTTTCTAGAGGTTAATTGGAGATAAGAGGCTCAAGTCCCTTGGTGCCCAAACTGGTTTTGATCCTTTATACTCAGATCTCAGCCTCCTCAGCTAGGATTACAGGCGTAAGCCACTTTGCCCAGATTTAATCCTAATTTTTTTTAAGATTAAATACTTTCTCATTTCCATGCCATTCTGCACTTTGAATTTGTTTCCTCTTCAGATTTTCTAATTTTATGTTCCGCTCTCTTCATAAAACGTATTTTTCTTTTCCAGTTATGAAAAGAAAAAAAACATAGCTTATAAACACAATCATAAATAGCCATATCATGGGCAGCAGTCAGTGTCAGGGGAATTAAAAACCATGTGGTGTGTTTAGACACAGCAGCAGAGTGGTCACAATAAGCTTTACTAACTAGCTTATTCTACCCTTAATATCACTTTCTACCCTTAATATGACTTTGTTATTGAACCAAAGGCCTTTTCCTTCTGTCATGACTTTTCTAACGTATTGTATCATTCTTTGTTAAAGATGTTGCATAACCTGGAATTCAAATTTCTTTATTTTATTTTTCTTTATTATTATTTTTTATTAATCCTAGGGCTTGAGCTCAGTGTGTGATCATTGTCCTTGTGCTTCTTTTTGCTCAATGCTAGCATGCTACCACTTGAGCAAGAATGCCACTTTCAGCCTTTTCTGTTTCTGTGGTACTGAGGAATCAAACCCAAGCTTCATGTATGCTAAGCAGGCACTCTACCACTAAGTCACATTCCCAGCCCCAAATTCCTTTATTCAACATATCAAATTTATTAATGATATTTTGACTGTTGATCAGGTTTTCCCCATTTTAAAAAAAATTTCTTACTATCATTTTGGTGATACTACAATATCTCTGAGTTCATCTAAGACAGTTTCACATCATTATTGACATGCTCAGCTGTGTTCTTCCCTGTTTTACCTTTGATCCAGAAAAGATATATTCTCTTTCAGACTAGACCTCATCCATGTTATATATTACTTTGTTGTTATTGTTTAGATAATCTTTCTTTCTCCTTTTTCTCTTCTTAGATTTAACTTTATTGTCATGCCACACCTTCTCCCCATCCCTTCCCTATGTAAGTGGGAGCCTAGCTACTGCATGCCGCCCACCCATATGATTCCACCAGACATGCTGGGGCTCACACAGTTCGGAATAACAAAATAACATTTTCCTTCTGTCCTGAATCTTGCAACTTAATTTAAACCTAAAAAATTCTAAAACTAAAATACAAGGAAATGATACTGTTAAATGTTTTCATATGTATTGCTGAAATATTAAAATGAATTGCATGAATTGCTGTCCTCCTTTACAAATCCCTCATAACTAGATTCAGAATTTTTCCATGAACATGAACTATCCAAAATGATTTTACTCAGATAAGGAATTATATGCTGCTCAAACAAAACAAATATGAAACTTCATAAATTGAATATCATACCTTAATAGTGATCTTTTCTAAGCATGAGTGTGTCCAGCAAAAATTATAACTCAGATTATACTAAAAATACAATTCCAAAAGCTTAGAATTAGGTTTACAAGTAATATGATAAAGTGAAATCCTCATTTCCTCTTTTCTTAATTGACAAAATGTAGATAGCTTATGATATCAAGACTTCAGAGTGTCCAACAACAAACTTGAACTATTACTTAGAAAAATCTTGTTTTACAAATCCTTTTTAACATGCTCAAAGTTTCAACGAAAGTGGTCTTCATTCTAACAGAATGGAAATTATTTCTATAACGGCTGCTATATTTCTACCTGTGAAAATATGGCTTTTTAGTGTTTCAGATATAATTTAGAGTGACAGACAAAAGAGCTATTCTGAAACCATTTTTTTAAAGACAGAGTATAATTCAGATCTATTTTTCTCTTGCACTAAATTTAGAACCCCACAATTTTCTACTGTGCTCAAAAATTATTTAACTGCAGTTAATAATGTATTATTTACTCTAACATGAAGTCTAAAAATTGCAACCATTTGGATATTATCTCCATTCTGTCTTAAAACATCTTTCTCAAGTCTTGCCATCGAAAGTATTTCCTTCTCTAGCTGTTAACATCAATTTACCCTGAACAACGCTAACACATGATTTGCTATGCTCTGCTACCACTCTTTCTACAGCAGAGAAGAAATGTCAAAGGGTTACATGAGACATTTATCTACATGACAATCACTAAATTTATCTTTAAATCTAGGTTTTGAATTCCTGATCCAGCCACACTTTTCTTAAGATTTCAAAGATTTTATCCCTAAGAGGATTACGTGATTCCTTTGTGAAGATATGTGATGATTCGGGTTTAGCAAAGTTCATTAGTAACATCGGATGGAAAATAAAATGTGTGTACTTAGAGTACAAATAGGTAGCAATTTTTCTTAGGTAAGAAAACAATGAAATGGTGAGGATGAGTGAAGGGAACTGTAAGAACATAGAAATGCTTTATTGGAAACTTCAAAAAATTCCTTCACTATTGCAGTATGGCTTGCAGCAAAAGGCACATTCAGAAATCAGCTTCCTAGATTAAACCTGGTATCCGGTATCCCCACTTCTTTCCTTTTCAAAGTGTGTGTGTGTGTGTGTGTGTGTGTGTGTGTGTGTGTGTGTGGGCATGTGTGGTGTCACTTGAAAAGGAATGGATACATATATGTACATATTTGTATGTATGTGCACATGTGTATTACATTTGTAAAATCTCCATCAAGAATTGAGAATCAGTTGTAGAATTTTACTTTAAAAACTAATTAATGCACCATCTATCTGGCAAATATCATGTAACCCTTCTATTAATTACAATAAAAAATATGAAAAAAAACTATTTTTCAGTTATTTTTGGGATTTTTTCAATGTATAAGATATATAAAAATATAATGTATGAGGCTATTTTAGTTAGCTTTTATTTAATTCATTTTATTATAGTAAGTTCTACTCATATACTTAGTAAATACACAAATTTTACATGATTTTTTAAACTGTTACTTCAATATTGGTACACAGATAACATAACACATTTCTGCTATAAAATATAATTTTTGCACCAACATTGTAGGTTTAGTTACACCAGCCAGTTTCATGTTGTCATGTTCTTGCTTGAGGTCATGTTCTGCCAGCCTTCCCTAGCTACCTAGCACTGTATTTTAAAAGGCAAGTCATAATGTTGGCAACATAAACAAAACAGGGATCTTTAAACACACATGTCTGGATAGAACATAGTTTTCCTTTGGATGATAGTTGATCAACCAATAACTTGTTTTCATATCTCAGTTCCTATGGCAGCACTAATACTTACCTTGCAAAATCACAAAAAGCATTTAAAGGTTACTGTCTAAGCTCATACAAAGAACAAATAGATGCTTCCTATTCCCCAAAATGAATGACAAAACATGAAACTTATATACAGACATAAAAACACTTGGGTTAGGGTGCCCTATTGAAATCCTTAAATAGTTTTATTTTGTTGTTTTTAATCTGTAGCTTACCCAATAAACATTTATAATTGTATTGAAATTGATAAATTGGCAATTCACACATCATATTTTTGGATTACAGCCGATGGTTTCTTTAAACTCTTAAAGATGTACAATCTTTAATTTACTTCTGAGTTCTGAGAAATTTAAAAGTATTTTTTTTGATAAAATGTTACTTTACCCATTGCTCCCATTTTTTTAAATTTACTTTTTAAAACTAAAAAGTGCAAAGTTTTAAATACAAATGATCATAAACTTCTAATAGATCAAAGGTATTTTTCAATTTAGTCTTAGGACTATCATCTTAATAATAAAATTTGATTGTGACATCAGAACACATTTTGTATTCTCATTTTCCATAATCTTAGACATGAACTAATTAAAATATACTATCTTGTAAATACACTCTTTCCTCAGAAACTCATTCAGCAGACAGCCTTTAATAGTCAGAAATTAGCTCCATTTATTATTTTATCTGCTAAATATTATGTAGCTGATTTTGCTCCATACTTAGCAAAATGAATTTTCCCTAAAATAATTTGGTAGTCATTGATATGTAAATGTGTATATATGTTTATGCATACATATTTAAATAAATTGATTTACAAAACTTAGAAATGACACAACCTCTAGTATGTTATGAAATGGAATTTCAACATTATTACATTTGTATGAGTATAAATTTAATTTTATTATTCTATTGGTATGGATTTCGGAGATCATTAGGGGGCAAATTGTAACAATGGTCCCAAAATAACATTACTTTTAATTTATATATCTTTTTTAAACGTTTTAAAGTTATTTTAAAGGTGATTAGGAGAAGGATTACAGTTAAATAAGTCAGGTAATAACATATTTCTTTTTGAGCTGTGTCACCTTTCTCTCGTTTTCTTCCAGTAATTTGTACTTCTTTTATTTAAAGTAATTCATATTACTTATACTTCCTTCTCATAGGAATATTTCATTAATCTGCCAAGAGAAAAGTGTTTTCTGTTACCTAACTTTTGAGAATGTATCTAGAATGTTAAATGGTACACATTTTAAAAAGAGCCCAGGTATCAGTAAAGTGAGTAGGATGTTTCAAAATGAAGTAAAGAGTTATTGCTAGAAGAGAAAGTTGGCAGCCTGCTTTGTGTTCTGGAATTGGTCTGCCTAGAATCAGATAAAAAACATATATATATATACATATATATATATGTGCTAGCAATTCAGGTGTCCATGTTTATGGCTCTTTCTTTCATATTTACTGCTGTCAGGTCACCATCAATACCAGAGAAAAGTCATCTGTCAAACACAGGCTTTGTATCTGCAAACTGTCGATGATTACTGAGAAGTTAAAATAGTCCAGCTCCAAAGAAACTGCTTTCTGAAGCATATTGTGAAAACACAAAGAGAATACCTAGTGAGGACTTGAAACAGCCCATCAGGTATTGTGAGCATCAGAGATAATTAAGAATCTACTGAAAAGGGAATAGTAGAGAGAATCTCCTGGGTATTATGTTGGAACCCATTGTTGAAGGTAGCACCACTTTTGCCTTTTTCTGAGTAGTTTTTTGGAGATAAGAGTCTCAGACTTTCCTGCTTGGTCTGTTTTCAAGCAGTGATCCTCAGATCTCAGCTTCCTGAGTAGCTGGAATTATCCATTAGCACCTGGCTAGCTATGGTTAGTGAAAGAAAAAAAAATACCCAGATTCTGAATTGTCTGTCATAAACACTAGTGTAACTTGATTTATTCCTTCAAAATGTAAATAGTCAATGATAAAATGTTTCCACAAGTATCCCTAATTCTATAATCAATGCTTTTGAGCTAGTTTTCATCTCACTGGACCCATGCTGCATCATGCTATAAGGCAAGGAAAGAGACAACTGGGAGGATATTTAGCTTATTAAATATGGTTTATATAACAAGACTTAAATAGAATTACTGTAAGTTTTTTGGTGACAAGTTGATTTGAAGAATGTTTATAATAAGAGCCAAAGGGAAGTTTAGGAATGCATTTATCTAAAACTAACAGTCATAATTAGCTAAAGTTATGCAATACCCTTATTAAATAAATGACAGTTTTAGTCTGAGGCACTTTTTGCTACTATTTTTCTAAATATTTGCAGAAAAAATGATTTGGATCATTTGCAAGTTATATAAGCCATTAGTGATTGCAGCGTAAGGTATCAGCAGTGTTATTTAAATAATTTCCCAAGCCTGTTCCATGATAAACCAAGCGTTAATAATCTTTTATATCTTCTATACACAGGGAAGCAGTTAAGTGAACTTGCCAGGATTACATTGGAGACATTATCAGTACCAGTTACAGTATTAGTGAATATGCAGGGGTTTCAGTCTTGGTGACAAACAAAAACTTTATACCATGTTAAAATGTCCCGCCTATACACTATAAAACAGAGCAAATGAATGAAATGACAAATTCAAGGGATTTACAGCAGTGTCATAGGGCTGGAAAGCTTGTAGTTCAGCAGAGAATAAAATAGTCTTTGAAATTTTAACAGAAAATCGGCACAAATGTGATTCATTTAGAAAAAAAAGTTTGGAGATGATATATTTTCAAGGTATCCACTCTTTTTTTCATATATTTTTATTGTAATTAATAGAAGGGTTGCATTATATTCACCAGATAGAAGGTCTATTACTTCACATACATTGATACCCTTTCTCATGTCTTCATCCCCATTTCTCTACCCGCACCCTCACCCCTCATCTTGTTTTCCTCCCTTCCCTGTCCTATTTCAAATAACCAAATACACATATATACAATGTATCAGATAACCAGGTAAAAACTGTAACAATATGAGATAATCAAGGGACAGCAAAAGAGATGAGAGATAACATAATACATTAAGGACCACAATCACTCATTATACGGCTTTTATTTTTATATCCTGGAGGTCTTTTCATTTAGTGTCATACTATATGGCCTTATGTATCTAGGTTTTGCTTTATTGTAAATCTCTTCTAAGAGAGCCCAAAGTTTCTACTGATTATGACACATGGAGGAAAACCATTGAGCCTATGTTCCTTTGAGTCTGTCTTACTTCACTTAATGTGATTTTTTCTAAGTCTTTCCATTTCCTTACAAATGGAGTGATGTCATTCTGACAGCAGCATAGAATTCCCTTGATATCACCCTACTCCTTCCATTTACCTGATACTTATTTTGATGCACTCTGGTTTTGCCTTTCAAGGAATTACACAGTATTTCAATCACTACTTTTATTCACACTTGCATACCATTCAGCAATTATCTATATATTTATCAATTAATTACAGCTTCTGCATAAGAGAGAAAACCCGCAAACATTGTATCTCTGAATGACAACATAATTTTTGCAAGTCCTTCCATTTCTCTGCAAATTATAAAATATCCCTCTTCTGTTCGTCCACTGAATGGCAAATGGGCTGATTGCTTGCTTTGGCTATGGTGACTGGTGCTGCAGTGAGTGTGGATGTGCTGTTGTCTTTACTGTATCTTAGTTTGTAAGCTTCTGGATAAAATGCCCAAGAGTAGAATTGATCAATCATAGGGTAGTTCTATATTTCAGTTTTTGAGAAACATCCACACTGATTTCCTGAGTGTTTAAACAAATTTACGTTCCCACTAAAAATATATTAGAGTTCCTTTGAGACTACAGCCACTCCAGTGTCTGTTTTTTTGGATTCTTTATTCATTTTTCCATTTCTGTATGAAACATTTCTATCATACTCATTGATCTCACCATATCCTCTTCTTCCACAGTGTCAGGTTTTGCTCCAATAGAGGGCATCAGAGTGCACAGTGGTGAATTTGCTAACTTTAAATAAACAAATTGGGGAGGGGGTGGAAAAGTTTTGCACATATAAGGTAGTAAAGGAATTGGAAATAATTCAAAATTGTTTTATAAAGTTTATTCATTTGCAATACTTTTAATATATTTGTATTCTCTTATAATGGTACATGAACTGATAATAAATGTTAAATTAGCAGAATAAACTGCTAATATAAAAAGAGAATGCTGAAATTTAAATTTTATTTTGTGTATTTGTAATTTCAAAGAAAACACAATTATCTTCTAAGTATAAGACTCTCTAAATACACCAGTTGAATTAGATAAACTAAAAATAAAATGAAAACCTGAAGGCATATATTGCAGGCATGTTTCTGCCATCAGAGTGGAGGAAAACTAAGTAGTACTAAGATCTTAAATTCATACATCATTTTTGACTGTCTGTTTGACTGCTCTTTCTAGAAACATTTGAGACAAATATTTCACACTGTATCTTAGCTTCAGATATCATTAAAAAGCCCAAGAGAAAATCGATCATTTCAAGTGGTCTGTACTCAATCAAATGTTCTTTTCATCTTTTATGTTTTTTTTCATTGTAATTAGTAAAAGGGTTACATGATATTTGCCAGATAGAAGGTGCATTAATTCACATACATTGATACCCTTTCACATGTCTTGGTACCCATTACCCTCCCCCCCCACCCCCCATCTTTTATGTATTATGTAATTCAGATAACTCAACATACTCATGGGCCCTTGACTCTTCTATGCAAACACCACTGGCAGTACCCCATATGTAACCTGGAGCCTGGATGTGCATATGAGATCTGGTGAGGCCCTCTTCTTCCAGAAAGCACTGTTGACTAGGGAGACCATAAACAGCCACCTCTGCTGGACCATGTGCTGCCATGAGAAGACAGGTTGCAATGGCAAGTTGGGCTAGTGGATGGAATATGCATTTATTAGAGAGGATGAAGCTGGGGATGCTGGAGAAGGTGTGCATCTTTGCTGGGATGGGCTGCTCATCAGTAGGCTGCTGCTATCTATGTTATGCTGCATTGCTGGACAGATATCTGAATTGACATCCTTACTTGCTTGGCACATTTCCTTGCCTTACTTCAAGAGAAAATAACTCAAGGGAGAAGATGACAAAGTGGGGAGCCCATCAACATTAGTTAAAGTGTGAAAAAAGATTAGAAAGGCTGGCCGGGCGCAGTGGCTCAGGCCTGTAATCATAGCTACTCAGGAGGCTGAGATCCGAGGATCAAGGTTCAAAGCCAGCTCGGGCACAAAAGCACCTGAGACTCTTCTCTCCAATTAATCGCTAGAAAATGGGAGGTGAGGCTTGGCTCAAGGGTAGGACAGTAGCCTTGAGCTGAAGAGCTCAGGGACAATGCCAAGGCCCAGGGAGTAGGGTTGTAGCTTTGAGCTGTATACCTCAGGGACAGCGCCCAGACCAGCCAAGTTCAAGCCCATGACCCACAAAAAAAAACAAAAAACAAAAAACAAAAAAACAGTAGAAAGGCCAAGAGTAGGTAGAGACATATTAAAGGAAATGGAAGCTTTAGGAACCTGTGGACTGGATAAGCAATGAAGACAAGAGCAAAGCTAGAGGAAAGAGTCCAAAGATAGTCTCTAGAGGGTTGTTAAATTTAGAAAACCTTGGAAAGTTAAGGATCTGTGTAGAAGAAATAGGGAAATAGGGAAGGGTGCCTGACCATCATCCTGTGTGCTATGTTTTCTTTTTTTCTATCTGTTACAATTTTATTTATTTATTTCTAATTATATTTTTGCTTCAGGTAGCTTGAGATACAAAAGAGTTGCCATTCAACTTGGCAGTTTACAGAGTTGCTGTTGATCAGTGTCAGTCCTTTCAGCATTCTTGCCCATCCCTCCCAAACCCATCCCTCCCCTCAACTTTTCTTAATTTTTAGGTTAGGTATTTATTATTTATGGCCATTAAACAATGCAGTGGATATATATAATGCATCCTGATCTGTTTCATTCCTTTAACGTCTTTGATATGCTTTTTTCATGAAACACAAAGTCCAAGTTTTACCATTTCAAACACATTTCTGCATTACATGTCTTTTTGCCTTTGAACCCTTTGCCCTTGAATAGATTTCCCGACTCTCTATGCCTATCAGTTCTTTTTCATGTTGGAACCATGCTGTTTCTCATCTTTCTGACAGTACAACACAGTTGCCATTCACTGTTGTTCTTTCCTGTAATTTTATTTTGTCTAAACATGTTTTGCGAAATTTTGTCATGTAAGATTTCTGTGTCCTACATAGATTTCTCTATTTCTGTATCTTCTCTGATTTCCTGGAAACAGAGTATGTTTCTGTTTCTGTTTTTTTTTTCTTTTTCACAAGATGTATTTTATAAAACATCACACTTCCTCAGTGATATGCTCCCTACTTCAGTGTTGATTTTATGGAAATTTACTTAAATACAATGTTTTAGAACCAACATAACTAAGGCTTCATTATTCATAAAGGCAATACAATAGGATGAGTGAAAACTGAATACCAGGTGTAAGAATGGGGGGAAGAATGGAGTGAGAATGCTGGCAATGAGGAGAAGCTTACATCAGGAAAAATGCAACTGTAGTTAAGATAGCTTTACACTTAAACTATGGGAAAGATTGGAATGAAGAGCTACAAGTTACTGTTTGAACAGAAAGAAAGATATGCTATTCAAATGAGTTTTCTCTCTGTAGATTAGCATTTTCTTCACACTATTTCCTACCATTTTACGCAACTATAAAGTGCATATTACTTTAATCGTTTTTCCACAAATCATTTCTCTTTGTGATAATGTCATTGTTACATTTCCCTGAATGCAGTGGAATACATATTGCTCTAAAACTTTGTTGCAAGTCAACCAAATAAAATAAAATAAAATTTATTGTCTTAAATTGAAAAGTCTTCTACATGTTTGTACTCTTTTTTTATTAATGATTTTATTAACATTGATTTTTACATCATATTTCCAATGTCATGTTTAACAAACAAGTATTCAAGAGGGATTCTCTATATACAATCACTGGCACATAAATTTTAGAAATATTTAAAATTAATCTGAAAGTTTGTCATAGATACATATCAATCTATATAATATAACATTATGTCTGTAGAGTACATATCCCATCATACATTTTGATGTCTATGTAGTTATCTCCAAGACCTTGTCCATAATCTTGGGTAGCCAAATACTGAGTCATCGTTCTTGTACTGTTTGGATCTAATATCGACATATTAAGTATACCATGCGATTTTTGTTCCTCTGGTCTTGATTTAACTCACTCAACATGATTCGCTCTAATTTCATCCACTTCCCAGTGAATGCCATTATTTTATCTTGTTTGTTGGCTATGTAGAATTGTATTGTACATATATATATATAATATTTTTTTATCCATTCATCTGGAGTAGGCAGATGAATGGATAAAAAATAGCCATTGCTTGGCTATTGTGAATAGTGCAGCTGTCCTTATTATATCCTGTTTTATGATGTTCAGGATAGATGCCCAGGAGTGGTATGGTAGGATCCTAGGGAAAGTCTATTTTCAGTTCTATAAAAAACCTCCAAACTGCCTTCCAGAGTGGCTGAACTAATTGACATTCCCACCAGCAGATTTGCACTCTGTGGGGAAGCTCTAGGAACCCTGCAGCTTGCCATCTGTGCTTCAGCAAGTGCACACTCAGTGAGGCAAGCAGTTAGGAGCCAGAGGGCACCTTGGCCCCACCTGCCTGGAGCAAGTGGGGCATGTCTCAGGACACCATTGGCTGATGGTTGCATTCAGGGACCTCCCTATTTGATGACGTGGAGGCAACCACTTGATCTGTATTTAGCGAGTAAGTTTTGTAAAATAAAGTTAGATCTGCATCCAGAGTCTGGTCTCCAGAGTCTGTGTTCCAGGGATTATCCATTGGCTCCGCCGCCATCTTACTTAACCCCTCCTACATGTCTGAGAAGGACCCTAATAGCATTCTTTTTTTTGTTGTTGTTTTAGGGACAAAGTTGTGTTTTGTACTTTAGTTTTGAAATGTCAGTTTTCCGAAATTTTGTGTAGCATTTTATGTGAAATTTGATTTGGTAATTAAGTAACACTATTACTACCTCAGCAGAAAATACTGACAGTGCTATAAATATAAGTGTCTTTCATGGTCTCTAATTTTTTTAATTTAGTAAAAGTTATCATAGTTAAAGAGGAAGGAAAGGTACCAAGATCAGAAAAAAAAATCATGAATTACTTACAGGACTTAGTTAACTACAGACATTTTTCTGATCCCGCCGATGTTAATCTAACGTTTTACCAAGTCCACATTAAAGTTTTGCATATGTGACAATTACAGAAAGAATTAGAATTACAAAAGGTTAGAATGTCAGGGAGAGTACTTAAAAATCTCTATATTTATTGTTCTAAATTGTATTTCTAAGAATTCTAAATTGTACCAAGACCCATTTCCGACTCTGATTTTATTTATTTTATAATGTTTTTGTTGGTCATGGGGCTTGACCTCTTGGCCTTGGCACTGTCCCTGGGGTCTTCAGCACAAGGCTAGCACTCTAACACTTTGACTCACAGCTCTATTTCCAATTTCCTTTTGGTTAATTGGTGATAAGAGTCTCATGAACTCAAGCTGGCTTTGAACAGCCATCCTCAGATCTCAGCCTCTTGAGTAGCTAGAATTACAGGCATGAGCCACTAGCGCCCAACCCAACTCTATAGTTTTAGACATGATGCTCTCCATATGCAAACTGTACTTTCTATTCTTCCCCTGACACTCACTTTATCAGACTGCACTCCTTTTAGGAATTCATCCAGATTAGATTTCCCTTTTTGTTCTTTTAAAGCTTATTATTTTATTTTATTTATCGATGTTTATTTTATTTTAACCTTTTATTATTTAGATATTTTTCACTTAATATTAACTTATAAAATACATTCACTTGTTATATTTTCCTCCCTTGTCTCATAAACAACTATGGAAAACTGAGTAGTTTTTTTGTTTATTTGTATCATCAGTGTGGTTTTAATTTGTTAGGAAGGCCTCTTGTAATTTTAAATTATTTGTTGAATTTCTTAGACTCTCATATTTAATTAAATATGAACATCAGTATTTTAATATAATTTAATACATTTAGTATAAAAACATATACAATATGCAAATAGGGAGTATTCAAATATTTGACAGATGAATTATTTACACAAAAAGTTATTTTTCATTATACATGGGCAATTGTTTCATGGTTCATTGTTGTATAAGCTCAAGTCATAGTCCATTGTGTTTGATTTTTGTATTTGATTCCAATACATTATTTAAGAAGAGCATTCATTCATGTATTTCATAGATATTAGAACTAACACTAACCACAATAATAATACAATGGCTGAAAAAAAGGAAAGAAAACCTTATCTAGCAACAAGTCAGAATCAGAAATAAATTGGTCCCAGGTAAGTATTTTTCTCTTCTCAGATTATTCATAGCATATGTGTCTTTCAAGTCATTGTGCCCAGCAAATTACTGTCTAAATATTAAAGAGTTGATGTTAGTCAAGGGTACACACACTGGGTCTGTCATGGCTGGATCCTAGTTCTGACATTCAAAAATAAATGGTTCCTTGCTGCGAAGTCAAAATGTAAAATGCAAAGCACATCAGAAATGTATTCTGCAGTAACAGCATGTCTGAAATAAACAATCTCTTCTTTAAAAGCAAGGTTGGTGGAATGCAGACAATATTTTGCATAAAATTCTAATACAAACATTGCTTTCCCGGTTAAACCTAATGTCATTCACCAAATACATGAGACATCAATAGAAAACTGTAAGAAGAGCACAATACACATCTTAGGAGGTTCTGATTTAGTCAGAAACTGGAGCTCTAGCTCCTGATGTCTTTAATCAAAACAATGCTTTTGGGAGTGAATAGAGAACTACGTTTGATGATACATTGGCAATTTTATGCAACATCGATGGAGATCCATTTTCATGTTAACCAATTAATCATTGAATTGAGTAAAAGAAACTGCACTGGAGGTGGGAGCGGGAGTTTGGCCTACTGGTAGAGTGCTTGCCTAGCATGCACGAAGACCCGGGTTCAATTCCTTGGTACCCCACATACATAGCAAAAAGCTGGAAGTGGTGCTGAAACTCAAGTGGTAGAGTGCTAGCCTTGAGAAAGTCCAAGGACAGTGCTCAAGCCCTGAGCCCAAGCCCAGGATTGGCAAAAAAAAAAAAAAAGAAAAAAGAAACTGCACTGGACAGCAAGATTGACTTTCTTCAAAGTATTAAGATAAGTGTAAAAATTACAGGGATGAGGAGTGAAACTGTGTTCAGGTTTTTTAGAACATTAGGCATTTTTAACTGAGAGGTAAGTAAGTTGCAACATCAATAAAAATATGTAACTAAAAAGGTAAATTGGGGCCTGGAATGTGGCCTGGTGGTAGAGTGCTTGCGTAGCCTACATGAAGCCCTGGGTTCAATTCCTGGGTACCACATGCACAGAAAAAAGCCAGAAGTGGTGCTGTGGCTAAAGAGGTAAAGCTCTAGACTTTTGAGAAAGCTCAAGGACAGTGCCCAGGCTCTGATAACATTCAAACCTCAGGACTGGAAAAAATATAGATCATATTGTCACAATGCAAAACCCTGCCCCAATATTTCTCAGTCTTTAAAAAAAATATGCTGCTATTATAAAGGTTTTGTACAGAGGAGTTAGAGTTATATAAATCAGGTTAAGAGTACTTGTCTTAACCTGCCCAAATTTAACCTGCAGGTTATGTTAACACTCTTTGATCTATATATGGTACGTACTTTGAGTTAAAATACATAATATAAGAACATATTAATGCTTCCTTTAGAATTCAAAATAGATTTAAGAATATATGTACTTAAGAGTTCATTTCTTTCCTATTTATACAAGAATGGAAATGCCACTGAGTAATGTGTTTTAGGAATACACTGAGTTTTATTTTCTACTCATTGGGAAAAAGATATTTTCAGAAATGTTCATTTATTTTTAAAAAATGTTTCAACCATGCTATGGTGGCTCATTCCTTTAAACCTAACTATACAGGGAGGTGCAGATTTGAAAATGAAGGTTCAAGTTCAGCCCTCAAAGAAATGTTTGAGAGAATCTCTTTGTGGTTAATCAGCAAAAATATTGGACTGCAGGTGTGACTAAAGTGGTAGGATGTCAACACTAAGGAAAAAAAATCTGAGCAAGAGCAAGAGGCTCTGAGTTTTGAAAATAATGCAACTCAAAAACTAGTTCAAATACTGATGGTGATCATGAGTTATAACATTTTAAATAAATTAATAAAGTATTTGGCACAATCAGTTTAGCTGTATTTCCATCAATTCTGTAATGTGCTGATGTGAGTAATGCAAAAGAAACAAATACATATCCATGTTTAACATTTTAATTTCTGCTTGTTATAGAACAAAAGTATTATAATTTCTGTGATATCGGGATTTTCAAATATATTGCTTGTCTTTTCATATAAGAACAAATAAAGAAATATGAATGAACATGTGGAAAGCTAAGTTTACAGAGGTAACTATTTTGAGACAGATTAAGAACTGTCTTAATTCTTATAATTTATACATAAAACCAAACTCACAATCCCATTAAATAAACGGCAATCAAACCACATTTAAATGATTCCAGGACGGAGAGGAAAGGAGTAACTTTCCAAATTCACTGCTGTTCTTCCTGGATGCTCTTGTGTTTCCTGTCCACTCAGAACCAAATCAGTCAGTGCTTTGAAAATGGCAGTAGCATTTCCCCTAGGTTCTTCTGAATAAGACTGAATTGAGGATATGAAAGGTCATTGGAGTAAATGACAATAATAGCTCTATGGTTCTAGTGATAATGAGGCATATAATGAACTGACTTCATGGCAGAGACCCTCAGTGACCAAAAAGAAGAGAATTGCAAATGAAGTGGAAGTTTAGAGAAGATTAGTCCGGGATAGAGAGGAAAGTCTATTTTAAAAGGTAACATTTCAGGTTGGTTGCAATTAAGTGTAACGAGATTCTACTGTTGAGTGAAAATCCATTAAATGGCAGAAATAATTTAAATAATGGACAATGCTATGAAAGGAGACAGAGGCACTCACACACCCAGATCCTTAGTTCAGCTTCTAAAAACCGCAGTGCCTCTATTTCTGCCACATTCTACTTTGATCAATTTCATCCATGTAAGAGGTTAAATAATAGGAGCACATTTTCACCTTCCGCCATTGAATTTATTTTTATGTGAGTGTACAGAGTTATTTTTAATAAAATTAAATGAAAATTTCCTGAATTTACAGAGTCCATCAAGCTGTACCAAAGGGATGCTCAAGTAGGTGATAACACAGCATTCTTGATTTGTCCCTGAAAGTCCTTCTGGTGAGATTATAATTTAAATTTTTAGGGGGAGGTAGTCTGAAATGCAAGATTATGCTCATTAACACTGGCTGTTATCACCTATTAGAACAACAATAGAACAACAACAACAAAAACAAATGCAGCAGAAAGGTAAAATTTCTGTCTCTTCTTAAATAGATACATTGGTCTTCCTCTTCCAGTGTTACCCAATTGTATCTCTTGATTTCAGGCTCTGGAACTTATATCAGTGCAATCCCTCTACCTCCCAATCCTCTTCTGATTCTCAGGTCATTCAAATCAGAGACAAGCTAAATGATAGCATTATCTTAGAAGGGCTAAAGTATATCACTATCTCCTTATCCAGATTTTTCCAGTTTGCAGACTGCAGGTGGAAGGAATCTTTAGTTGCCATAATCACACTAACCAATTTCCATTCTGTTGGTTCTATTTCTGTAGAATATCCTGGAGAATTATGTCTGTCTGTCTGTGTGTCTGTCTATCTATTATCCATCTCTATGCTATATAGAAAATAACCATTAAATATAAAATGAGAATTGCAGTGATCCATCTGTGCATTTATTTTTGTTCTGAGAACAATGTCTTTAAATACAGACACATCTCTGATAAAGCCAGTTCCTCACTGACAGTGTTGTTTTCTATTGTTATGAATAGAGACCTAGTTCTGTCATTTACCATCTGTGTAAGATTCAAGGAATTTTTCTCACTCAAGTTGGAATACTTGTGCTATCCTCGTAGGTCTGTTGTTAGGACAAATGAATTTGTTCAGATTGTGCCAATTAAGAGAACCGGGTGGAGATGGTGGACCAGTTTTGACTCTTACTCATGTTCAATAAAATAAATAGCAACCTAGAAGGGACTCTCAAAACCTCTTACTCTTCTCTGAAGTCCAGAGGGCATCTAAAAGCTTATTAGAAATCATAATATTCAGGCTCTTTATTTCAAAATCAAGGCTGAGAGCCCTGGTTTCTTTAATTGAACCAAATATTGTCTTAATTGTTCTGAGAATAATAAAACTATGAGCATAAGTATTACCTTTTATCAACATCCTTAATTCAAAACACTATATTGAGATTCAAAAGGAAATTTCTGGTTTTATGATATTTAACTTCATTTTATAATCGAGAAAAATAGGAGTTTGAAGCCAAAGTGATTAATTTTATATCATTGCTTTTATTTTTTTTTATTGTATGATGATCCTGGGGCTTGAATTCATGGCCTAGTTACGATCCCTGATCTTGTTTATCTCAAGTCTGGTGCTCTATCACTTTAACCACAGCTCAATTTTGCACTGTTTTGGTGGGTTATTGGAGATAAGAGTCTCATTGACATTTCTGACTTTTTGCTTCGTACTGTGATCCCCATATCTCAGCTTCCTGGATAGCTAGGATTACAGGCATGAGCCTGAAAAAAATAGTAACATAATTATGAATTCTAGAAGTTTAAAATACATGATTCTGGCAGAGAGTTTTCTTTTAATTATTAATCATCTTGCCCTAAGAAAAACATGGTGAAACTATTATATAGTAATTATAATATATAAAAATAAATGTTTACAAAATTCTTTGTTAAAACTTTAGTTATGATCCCTAATAATCCTTTATCAGTATATGTAATAATAATCACCACTTACTGCATTAAAGGGGAACTTCATTTTATATATTGTATTATAGAGGGATCATTTATTATTGCTTTTCCATAATTAAAATTCCAGTTTATAATGTACACAAATAACTCATAGAAATGAAAGAAATTATTTCAATTAAAAGTTTGTAACTATTTACATATTTTAGTCCTTTTTAGTGTACTCGAGTGTGTACATGTGTGTATATGGTTGTGTTATCTCTTAATGTTGCCCAGGGTTTCAGGTGAGATAATTTGAGACAACACAATTATAATCTAAAAGATCTTTAACTTAGGTATTGTTTTCACTTAGTCAATGAAACCAAATTTTTGTGGTGAAAAACTCAGAATGAAGAGTGAATAAATGATTATAGTTTCATCTCAAAATTGGTCACTGAGTCCTCGGAGTTTCATTAGAATATTATCTTCTAAAACTGTTAATACCTTCTATTAAAAATGCCCTCTTATTAAAAATGCCATCAGTGATTTGCTAGAATTTCTGTCTTTTGGAACATAAGTCATATGTCTCCTATTTAGATAACTATCTCTTGGTAAGAACTACTCTTATTTTGATTTTAAGTAGGTGTACAAAAGAATTTTAATTCAATATATCAGTTGATGATTACAATGCATCCCTTTAATGATTCTCCCTCATTCCTAGCATAGTTTATCTAAACTCCATTTCACATATTAAGTACTGTTGAAGAAAATCTATTTCTGTTTAATTTTTGTATTTACAAAAGCCTCATGAATGTTGTTGTAATTTATTAGAAAATAAATAAACGATGAGAAAGGAATTAATTCATGATTTGTGGACATATTCTGAAACTAAAAAATTAATCATTCAATTATTATTGTCTAATACATGGTTATGTTGGAATTCTCATTATCCAATGAAAATATCACTTTAATAAACATAAATACATTAGAAACCAGTTCTATTGTCTAAAGGCTAACAAATGTAAAATTTGATAAAACATTGACTAGCTGTAAAAAAAAAAAACAGTTCTAGGGCTGATTGTATTGTTCAACTGCTAAGGTGCCTGCCTAGTAAGAGTGAGTTTGTTACTGAGTTAAAACCACAGTTCAATCAATGCATAGAAAGGAAAGAAACAATCAAAGAAAATGGAAAGAGGGAGAAATATATATTTCTGATTTGCTTTTAAATCTCATTTAATTTCCCTAAAATATTAAGCACTTCACATTTCAAGGGATCTTCTAACCCTGTTTTTTCTCTGTCTTTATATTTGTAACTTAAGCTTATATTTTTGGTTGAAGGAAAGATATTAGAAATTTATTTGGCTGCACCAATAAGCCAAGTTGAATAGGGGCACGTCAAAACTTAGATTTTGAAATACTGTTTTTCCTTGCTATGGTAAATAGTGTTGAAATGAACATTGTTGTGCTGGTGGAATTAGTATGTCCTTGTTTCTGGATGATTGGGTAAATGTCAAGTAGTGGAATTGCTGGGTCATAGGGGAGCTCTATGTTTAGCCTTTTGAGGCACTGCCATACTGTTTTCCAAAGTGGTTGAACCAGTTTGCACTCCCACCAACAGTGTAGTAGTGATCCCTCCTGGCCACATCCCCTCCAGCATCTGTTGTTATTAGTTTTCCTAATCCTGGCCATTCTAACTGGAGTGAGGTGGAACCTTAGCATTTTTTGATTTGCATTTCTTTATGACCAGAGATGTTGAGCATTTCTTCATGTGTCTATAGGCCATCTTTGTTTCTTCTTCAGAGAAGACTCTCTTTAAGTCTTTGGCCCATTTTTAATAGGATGGTTGTCACTTTGGAGATTAGTTTTGGAGTGATTCAAATTTTGAGCTGTTGATATATTTTAGATATGAGGCCTTTGTCCATTGTTTGGTTAGTGAAGAGCTTCTCCTACTCTGTAGTATTCCTAATTAATTTACTATTTATATCCTTTGCCATACAAAAGCTCTGCAGTTTAATGCAGTCCCCCTTATCTAGCTTTTCTTTAATTTGTTGTGATTCTTGGTCCTTATTAAGAAAGTTTCAACCTCTGCCAAGGAGGCCTAGGGTATCTCCTATTCCTTCTTGTAAAGTTTTCAGTGTGTCAGCTTTTACCTCCAGGTCTTTGATCCATTTGGAGTTAATTCTAGTGCAGGGTGACAAAGAAGGATCCAACTTTAGTTTTCTACAAGTGCTTAACCATTTCTGCTAGCACCACTTGTTGAAGAGGTTGTCTTTCTTACATTCTATTTTTCTTTTTATTCATTGTACTGGGGTGTACTTGGGATTCAACTTTTATTGAGCAGATACTCTCCTATTTGAGCCATGTTTGAGTGGTGGAAATACTTTCTATAAATATTTATTGAAGGAGAAAGACCTGCAAAGATTTAAGTGTTACTGGATATCTTTCACATATTTCTCAATTACTTTGTACATTCCAAAGGAAAAAATAGTGTGCTTCTATACTCTATCAGCAGGGGGCAATAGGAATCATTTTAAAAAAATATGCAAAGGAAACTGAAGGAAATGTCTTTTCTGAAGATTCTCCACAAACTCTTGAGAATAGGGTTTTTACTAGCAAACCAATCTGATTATTAGTGCTATTATAGACATAGTTTAGAAATAAAATGACATGCAATCAAGGTAAAACCTCGATTATTGGAGGGAGCACTTATTGAGCATGTTATTTCTTTATTTTTATTTTTATTTTTTGTAGGTCATGGAGCTTTAACTCAGCTTGGACACTGTTCCTGAGCTCTTCAGCTTAAGGCTATCGCCCTGACCCCAAGCCAAGCCCTGCTTCCCTTTTTCTAGAGGTTAATTAGATGTAAGAGTCTTGTTACAATATTTCACCTTGTTATCTGATATATTTTATATGAGCTAAATTGGTTATTTGAAATTGGATAGGGAAGGGGGGAAATAAAAAAGAGTGGGGGAAGGGGGAAGGAAATGGAGACCATGTCATGAGAAAGGATATCAATGTTTGTGAAGTAAGGTACCATCTATTGAATATAATGTAACCGGTCTATTAATTACAATAAAAATAAATTAAAAAATAATAAAAAAGAGTCTCAGACCTTCCACCTAAGAAAAGCCCATGGCCAGATGGATTCATAGCTGTATTCTATAAGGTCTTCAAAGCAGAGCTCACACCAATACTCCTCAAGCTCTTCAACAAAATTGAAAATGAAGGTTCTTTACCAAACTCATTCTATGAAGCCAGTATAACCCTCATCCCCAAACCAGACAGAGTTCATCAAAGAAAGAGAACTATAGACCTATTTCTTTGATGAACATCAATGCAAAACTTTTCAACAAAATACTGGCCAACCGTCTACAACAACTCATCAAAAAATAATACACTATGATCAAACTGGATTCATCAGAGGGAGGCAAAGCTGGTTCAACTTACACAAATCAATTAATATAATTCAACACATCAACAGGAGCAAAGACAAAAATCACATGATTGTCTCAATAGATGTAGAAAAGGCATTTGACAAGATCCAACACCCCTTTATGTTAAAAGCTCTGGAGAAACTAGGAATCCATGCAACATTCCTCAATATAATAAAGGCTGTGTATGACAAACCCACTACTAGTATTATACTTAATGGCGAAAAGCTAAAGCCATTCCCTCTAAAATCAGGAATGAGACAAGGATGCCCACTCTCTCCACTACTCTTTAACATAGTACTAGAATTCCTAGCCAGTGCAATAAGGCAAGAAGCAAGCATAAAGGGGATCCAAATAGGGAAAGAGGAAGTAAAACTTTCCCTCTTTGTAGATGACATGATCCTGTATTTAAAGAATCCTATGGACTCTACTCCCAAGCTCCTTGAGCTGATTCAAAACTTTGGAAGGGTAGCAGGCTATAAAATTAACCATCAAAAATCAACTGCCTTCCTCTATGTCAACAGTGAGGGAATGAGGCAACAATCAGGAAAGCAACTCCTTTTGCAATAGCCTCAAAGAAAATAAAGTACCTAGGAATTACCTTAACTAAGAATGTAAAGGACTTTTTTGATGAAAACTTTAAAATCCTGAAAAAGGAAATTAAAGCTGAACTGAGGCAATGGAAAAACCTCCAATGTTCCTGGATTGGAAGAATCAATATCATGAAAATGACGATCTTGCCAAGGGCTATCTACAAACTCAAAGCAATATCCATCAATATCCCAGTGTCATTCTTTAAAGAAATAGAAGAGGCAATCCAAAATTTCATATGGAATAATAAAAGATCCCATATAGTAAAAACACTTCTTAGCAGAAAGAACAGCACAGGAGGAATTTCAATACCAAACTTTAGACTCCCTTACAGAGCTATAATTACGAAAACAGCTTGGTACTGGAACAAGAACAGGCTTGAAGACCAATGGAATACAATTAAAGACCCAGATATTAATCCACAGAGCTATGGCCACCTAGTCTTTGACAAGGGAGCCAAAAAAATAGAATGGAAGAAAGATAGCCTCTTCAACAAGTGGTGCTGGAGAATTAACTCCAAATGGATCAAAGACCTGGAGGTAAAAGCCAACACACTGAAATCTTTACAAGAAGGAATAGGAGATACCGTAGGCCTACTTAGCACAGGTTGAAACTTTCTAAATAAGGACCAAGAATCACAATAAATCAGAGAAAGGCTAGATAAGTGGGACTGCATTAAACTGCAGAGCTTTTGTATGGCAAAGAATATAGCTAGTAAATTAATTAGGAAGCCTACAAAAGATCTTCACCAACCACACAATGGACAAAGGCCTCATATCTAAAATATATCAACAGCTCAAAAAATTGAATCACCCCAAAACTAATCTCCAAAGTGACAACCATCCCATTAAAAAATGGGCCAAAGACTTAAAGAGAGTCTTCTCTGAAGAAGAAACAAAGATGGCCTACAGACACGTGAAGAAATGCTCAACATGTCTGGTCATAAAAGAAATGCAAATCAAAAAATGCTAAGATTCCACCTCACTCCAGTTAGAATGGCCAGCATCAGGAAAACTAATAACAACAGATACAGGAGGGGATGTGGCCAGGAGGGATCACCACTACACTGTTGGTGGGAGTGCAAACTGGTTCAACCACTTTGGAAAGCAGTATGGCAGTGCCTCTAAAGGCTAAACATAGAGCTCCCCTATGACCCAGCAATTCCACTACTTGGCATTTACCCAACCATCCAGAAAATAGAGCAAACCAATTCCACTATCACAACAATGTTCATTGCAGCATTATTCACCATAGCAAAGATATGGAACCAACCTAGATGTCCCTCAGTTGATGAATGGATCAACAAGATGTGGTAATTGTACACAGTGGAATTTTATGCTGCTGTCAGAAAAAACAACATCGACCCATTTGTTAGGAAATGGAAAGACTTAGAAAAAATCATATTAAGTGAAGTAAGCCAGACTCAAAGGAACTTAGGCTCAATGGTTTCCTTCATTTGTCATAATCAGTAGAAACCTTAGACTCTACTAGCAGAGATTTGCAATAGAGCAAAATCTTAACACATAAGGCCATATAGTATGAAGCTAATTGAAAGGACCTCCAGGATATTGAAACAAAAGCCATATAATGAATGATTGTTGTCCTTAATGTACGATGTTATCTCTCATCTCTTTTGCTGTCCCTTGGTTATATCATATTGTTACAGTATCTCACTTTGGTATCTGATATATTGGATATAATTGTGTTTGGTTATTTAAATTGGATAGGGAAGGGGGGAAAACAAGGTGAGTGGTGGGGGTTGGGGGGGAGGGAAATGGGGACCAAGACTGGTTGAAGGGTATCAATGTATGTGAATTAATGCACCTTCTATCTGGCAAATATCATGTAACCCTTTTATTAATTACAATAAAAATATATTAAAATAAAAGACTAAACATATAACTCCCCTATGACCCATCAATTCTACTACTTGGCATTTACCCAATCATCCAAAACAAGGACCTACTAAATCCACCAGCACAACAATGTTCATTGGACCACTATTTACCATAGCAAAGATATGGAGCCAACTTAGATGTCCTTCAGTTGATGAGTGGATCAACAAGATGTGGTATTTGTACGCAATGGAATTCTATGCTGCTGTCAGAATGAATGACATTGCCCCATTTGTTAGGAAATGGAAAGACTTAGAAATAATCTTATTAAGTGAAGTAAGCCAGACTCAAAGGAACTTAGGCTCAATGGTTTTCCTCATTTGTCATAATCAGTAGAATCCTTGGGCTCTCTTAGCAGAGATTTGCAATAGAGCAAAACCTTGATACAAAAGGCCATATAGTAGGACGCTAAATGAAAGGATCTCTAGGATATAGAAACATAAGCTATATAATGAATGATTGTTGTCCTAAGGTATTATGTTATCTCTCATCTCTTTTGCTGTCCCTTGGTTATATCATATTGTTACAGTATCTCACTTTGTTATCTGATATATTGGATATATTTGTATTTGGTTATTTGAAATTGGATAGGGAAGGGGGAAAACAAGATGAGGGGTGGGGGTTCGGGGGGAGGGAAATGGGGACCAAGACAGGTGGAAGGGTATCAATGTATGTGAATTAATGCACCTCTCTCTGGCAAATATCATGTAAACCTTCTATTAATTACAATAAAAATATATGAAAAAAAAGAGTCTCAGGTCCTTTTGTGCTCGGGTTTGCTTTGAACCTTGATCATCAGATCTCAGCCTCCTGAGTAGCTAGGATGACAGTCGTGAGCCACAACTGGCTGAGCTTTTAAATGTTTACTGGGAAAAATTTAAGGCCTCCCCACACACAAAAAATCTTAATGGGACATGAAGAATAACATATCTAAATTTAAGTGATCTGTTTTCCTTGATGTTAACAGTTTAGAATTTGAAATGAATGGAAAACTACTCCAATTCCCAATCTCTGAATGATAATAAAAATATGAATTTAAAAATTCTTATGAAGGTGGTTAAAACAAATTATATGAACTATTAGAAACCAAAGTTTTCTAGAATAAGAGTCAAACCAATGACTGAAATATTAAAACTGTATGTTTTTTTAGTTTTTGTATTCTAAATATGCTTGATGGTTTTCATACTTTGTTTTGTTTTCTCATGTCCACTTAAAATATACTCCTATAAAAATGGTCCCACAATTTTGGTAAGTGTGATAAAGGTAGTTGATATATAATAGAGTTGCATAATAATAATTTACACTCTATCATGTGTGAAATCTTGCTTTAAATTAGATAAACTCCAGCTATTGAAGTGTTGTTCTTTACAGCATTACAGTGGAAGAAATAGCACAGATTGCATAACAATAAATAGTAAAAGAGCTATTTCTACTACGATTAGAAATGTAATTATTGAAAATTATATTTTTCCAAATGTTTTAAAAAATTAAAATAATAAGTTTAACTTGGACTTTATAATTTAATGAAGTTATCTACTGAAACTGCAGATTATTTATTTATTTGGAAGAAAAAAATTTGCTTTGGTTGCTGTTATGTTTAACAAACACAGGAAGATTTGAATAATTACTATGATTAACTCCAACATTTATTTGATTTCCTATTCTTCTGTAAATGCTAAGGAAAAAAGGAGAAATGTGAGTTTATGAATGAGGCACACCATAAGAAACACAGTCTAAAATAATATCATCATAATATGTTTCTCCCAATGAAGAGAAAGCAGAAGTTATTCTGCAGAATGAGACAAAATGACTTCACTTTTTGCATGTAAAACTGAAAGCTTTTCTAACTTGTTATAATTTTAAGCAAAACAAAGAAGCATGCTTCCAGGTACATTCCTATCATAGACACAAATTATGTAATGGAAACTTAAGATACAATGTATTGAGCAAATAATTTCTTAATTGTTTACATTGGATAAAAAACGAGATGTACTTAATTATCATATATAGAAAAGAAGCACCTTATGTCTTTGAATCCTATGTGAGATAAAAGTGTATTCATGAAAAAAAGAAAATGTCTATTCTATATGATGTAAAATGAAGTCACTGTAAATATGGTGGTAAAATTATGATTCTTATGCCTACAAGCAAAAACCAGAATGTGTATAACACAAATATTTTACTTTTGTCACCAATGAAACTTTTAAATTTATTAAATTATTAATTTGAGAACTTAAACATTGGTATTGCCAAGAAATTTATACTTTAAAAGAAAATATTTAAGCAAGCTTAAATAAAAAGAATATATTGGAACCAGTAGCCAGAGGCTCCTTCCTCTAATCCAAGCCTGAGATCAGATAATGAGAGTTGGAAGTTAACCTGCACAGTAAAGTCAATGAAACTCTTATCTCCAGTTAACCACCAAAAAGCTGAAGATGGAGCTGTGGCTCAAAATGGTAGAGTTCTAGCCTCAAGCACAAAAATACAGAGATAGTGCCGAGACGCCAGAATTGGTATGTACACACACACACACACACACACACCACACACACACACACACACACACACACACACACACACACACACACACAAATACAGTGGGCAAATAGAACATCAGATAATCAAATAAAGACTTTAAGCTATGAATAATGCATAGCCATTTCTTATTTTGTGTTTACTACAAAATGATCCATTTATATCCTGATATTTCACTCATAGATAGTCCATGAATATCTTTACTTCATAGTTGTGTGAATCAAAACTGAGATGTAAGTCACACAAGATCAGTAATTTGCCAGTGAAAAAACTGAGATTTGAATTGAGCCTTCTATATGTAAGTTAAAGCCTTAATGTTCCAATTTTTCAAAAATCTGGAAGTACTGGCTTATTTTTCTGGTTTAATCCTCCATCCTTTATGTTGGTGTGCTCGTCAATAGGCTTAATACACACTTGTTCCAAGGCAAAAGGTGGAGAATTATGCATAACCATTTGGCACAGAATATTTATATCTAATACTGAACCTCAGTAGGAGACTTTACTGACCTCTGTTTTCAAGTTCTCTTAAAATATAAATAAATATCTTATATAGTAAGATCCAAGATTAGTTCAGTTTCATGGGGCAGGTTATGAGCATATCACGGATTTGAATGCATGTTTTTCTAGATTCATATGTTGATAAGATACTGTCACTAGAAATTATTAAAACTACTGTTGAGGTTACAGTAACAGGGGTCTAGATCCAAAACTGATAGAGAAATTAATACACATAAAATTTCCACAGTCTCTCTATATTTCTTTTTTTTTTCAAGAATTTAATTTTTTTTAATTAAAAGCTTTTTTATTTATTTTATTTTTTTTATTGTAATTAGTAAAAGGGTTACATGATATTTGCCAGATAGAAGGTGCATTAATTCACATACATTGATACCCTTTCACATGTCTTGGTACCCGTTTCCCTCCCCCCCCCACACCCCCCACCCGTCTTGGTTTTCCCCCCTTCCCTATCAAATTTCAAATATCCAAATACAAATAAATTCAATATATCAGATAACAAAGTGAGATACTATACCAATATGAGATAGCCAAGGGACAGCAAAGGAGATGAGAGACAATATACTACATTAAGGACAACAATCATTCATTATATGGCTTTTGTTTCACTATCCTGGATGTCCTTTCAATTAGCTTCACATTATATGGCCTTATATATGGCCTTTTGCTCTATTGCAAATCTCTGCTAGTAGAGCCCAAGGTTTCTACTGATTATGACGAATGAGGGAAACCATTGAGCCTAAGTTCCTTTGAGTCCATTTTTCTTTTTTAACAAAATAGGAAATATTTTAATATCTCATCCAAATGAATTAATAAAACACATTTTTCCCGGACAATGTAATATTACTGTTTAGTCACTTGACATTTCCTGAGTACTATTGCTTGCTTTCAGCCAAGAATGAAATACAGTCATACCAACATAGATGAAATTGGGGGAAATTACGCTAAGTAAAATAAGGCAGTTAGAGAAAACAAGCAGTACACATTCTCATTCATACATGCATACTGGAGCGGACTCACGTATCTAATCCTCACTACACAAGGAAGAGATCCAAAGCATCACAGTTCAACTCCAAGCCAAGTATATGCCGGTCCAATTCAACAACGAAAAGGAAAGCGGATGTGGTTAAACTGGAAAATCTCAGGAGAGCAAGATAATTACTCATGTGCAAGACAGTGAGATCAAGCTCCAATACTGGCAAAACTTAATGTTTGGCACATATAATAGGAGAATAGAATGGTGATCCTCAGATACTGGTTATGCATAGGTTATAGTGACAGACCAAAGCTGGATGACAGGTACAAAAATGGCATTATATAAAAGGAATGATATAGTGTGTTCAATATCATGGAACTGTGAGACTACTTCACAATAAATTTATATTTTATGAAACAGAAGAAAGGAATACCGTATTTCTCAACAGAAAGAAAGAACATACATGTAAAGAAAACCCTATTATCCTGACTTGTTCTTTATTCTCTGTAGACATACACCAAATTATCACAGCTGGCCCCATAAATAGATGCAACTATTATAAGTCAATGGATTCATAAATAAAACTGAAATTGACCAGTACAAAATGACTGGTTATTTAGAAACTAGTTACATGGAAAAATCTGAAACAGAATAAAGTATGTTCATTGGATATTTTTTGTGAACTTTGTACATGGGACAGGTAATGTATGGTAATAATGAAGAACAAAATGATAGTCTTCTTTGAGACATTTTTTGTGCCACAATTTATTGCTACAATTTTAGGACATTTATATAGCTTTTGTGCCTCAACTTCATCTATGTAACAGGACGTGATTAAGATCTCTTCAACCAACCTCACAGCAATATAGATAGATAGATTGATAGAGAGAGAGATAGATAGATAGATAGATACATAGATATATAGATAGATAGACAGACATATACATATATATGTGTTTGTGTTTGGGTGTGTTCAATGTACTCATTTATATATATTTGAAGATATATGTGTTATATATACATATTATATATATAAATATATCAGTATATCTTTCTACAATATGAATGGCAAAGCATTAATAATCATTGCAGAAGATTATACAGATTGTCTGAACTCAGGACCTAGCTATTCCATTTACTAATCATGTACATTTTATAAAATATAATAAAACTTACTTTATCTCAGTATTTTCAACTGTAAAATCAGTATTAGAGAACATATGAATTCAGGTAAAGATAATCTAAAAATATATTAATGATTCATATCACTTAACATACTATACATATTAGCAAGCTGTTTCCACAGCTCCAAAATTGTTGTGGATTACTTATGATTATTATAATTATCATCATTAATCTGTGATGTTAGAAATCACAGACTATGAAAAAAAAGGATGAAAAACATACAGCCTCTTTAACAAATGATGCTGGGAAAATTGGCTATTCTTGTGCGAAAAACTCTTTCTCAACACATAAAAATTTAACACTATTCAGGAGATTGCTTTTCAGCTTTATAAGAATTCTTTAGAATATCATATCAAGAACTGCTTGTTTCAATAGAAAATACATTCCAGCTGGCATGGTGGCTCACTCCTGTAATCCTAGTTACTCAAAAGGCTAAGATCTGAGGATCAAGGTTCAAAGCTAGCCTGGTCACAAAAGGACCTGAGACTTTTATCTCAACCCCTAGAAAATGGAAAGTGAGGCTTGGTTCAGAGGTAGGGTGATAGCCTTGAGTTGAAGAGCTCAGTGATAGTGCCCAGGCCCAGGGGTAGAGCTATAGTCTTGGGTTGAAGAGCCGAGGCCCAGTTCAAGCTCCATGACCCACAATATATATATATATATATATATATATATATATATATATATATATATATATATATATATATATTCCAGTGTCAAAACTGAATAAAAGTATTGGTAACACAAATCAAGATGCATTGTATACTTATATTAATTTGAAAAAATGCAAAAAAGCAATCAATAATACCCCTAAAAATAAAAAAAGGATGGAGGGAATAAGCTGGGAAGGATAGATGAGAAAGTTGAAAGAGGTGATTTTAACAACATGCACTGTATTCATAAACTGTTTTCATGAAGGGCAACTCCTTTGTGCAATTACTTAAAGATGATAAAAATATTCAAAACTAAAAATGAAAAGCTAAAAATAGCATGGGCTATTGTAACATTCTGAGAACATACTGTGTATGCAAATACGTAAGCAAATAGGTTTGGAATGGAACTAGGATTAGGACTGGAGCTCATGATCCCAGGGCACTTTAAATCTCTTAGAAAGGAGAATGATCTATCTATCTATCTATCTACCTACCTATCGGATATATATGTATACATGTTATATAACCTATGTATATATGTTATATGTTACATATATAGGATATATATGTGTATATGTTATATATATGATACACATATAATATATATATATATATTCCTTTGTAGGGCTTGAACTCTGGGCCTGGGCACTGTCCCTGAGCTTTTCAACTCAAGGCTTCCACCTTAGCCCTTGAGCGAAAGAGTCATTTCCAGTTTTCTGGTGATTAATTGGGGATAAGAGTCTCAAGGTCATTAGTCCCTGGGCTGGCTTTGAACTGTGATCCCCAGATCTCAGCCTCCTGTGTATTTAGGATTACAGGCATGAGCCACCACATGCGGAGAATGATAAATAATTTAAAGCACAAAATTTAAGTAGCAGTATAGATATTTTAGTACATGCCATATCACTTTAGAAATGGGTGTTTTACAGTTCATTTGACTGTTTTCCATTGCTCTAACTTCCCCCCTACTATTGAAAACTCAATATTCTTTTTTTTTTGCCAGTCCTGTGCTTAAGCTCAGGGCTTGAGCACTGTCCTTGGATTTTTCTCAAGGCTCTTAGAGCTCTACCACTTGAGCCTTAGCACCACTTCCGGCTTTTTCTAAGTATGTGGTACCGAGGAATCGAACCTGGGTCTTCGTGCATGCTAGGCAAGCACTCTACCACTAGGCCAAACTTCCGGCCCTGAAAACTCAATATTCTTATCAGACAGTATTGCATAAACCAGTTGTAAAGAGCTCATGCTCTTTACATGCAGGTGAGTACTTCTACTTAACATTTAGTAAGTTTACACTTACTTAATATTTTAATATGTATCTGTCAATAGTTATAATTAACTACTATGTGGTCTCCTAAGTTAAACAATCAACAACCATCTCCAATCTGTGAAAAGTAAACTCAATAAACAAAAACTCTACAAAAGTACCATATAGTTACTGAAGACATAGGATAATGTCTTTGTCTGGAAAGATGAAGAGAAAATAAGTGAGGACCAATTAGGATACAACAGGAGAAATTCTGAATGTAAGACACAAAGAGTACGAAGAGCTAATCATGGTCTGAAACTCAGTGGAAAGGAGTCAGGAGTGAAATTCCCAGAGTAAAGAAAGAACGTGAAAAGCAGAAGAGACCTTGTGACAGAAAGAAATCCAGACAAAAGGAATTCACACACATTTATAGTTTTGGAGGTGAATCATATGATTAGACACTAGAAGATGAGCTGTGTAAGCCTGCAGAAATCATTGGTTACCAGAAAAGAGACAAATTTGGTAGAAGAAAAAAAATTCCTGAGAAGTCTATGAATTTTCCGTGTAGGAGTAGAGGTGAGAATGAAAAAGCAGCTGTAACTTTCTAACCAAGTTTTAAAGTTTTATTGTATAGAAGACACAAGTCAGATATATTTACAATGCACTATTGCTTTTCAGAAGAGAAATAATACTGTTTTTGAAGAATAGATATTCAGAGCCCCAGAAAGTAAAAGTACTTTTTTATATAGTTGCAATTGCACATATTCTTCTTTTGTCAATAAAAGTTACAATAATAATGGTTAAATGTTATCTACTTAAGTGTTACTGGTTTACCAGTATCCTTAAAATAATAATACCCTTTATTTTTATAACTGCATAAATCTTTGTGAAGAACATTGTCTTCCATACAGGTATGCTTTAGTAAAAACTTTGCAAAATTGGTATTATGTAGGCATTGTTTTCCCCATTGTTTTGTGAATGGAGAAATCTTAAATAAATTGCTTTAAAAAACTGACCATGATCAAGATTTGAAAATGTCAGGAAAAGCTCTCGAATCTTGCATGTTTTTTTATGAAATGTGGCCCAAACTTTCTCCACTTCTTGAATATGTCTTTTTTTTTTTTTTTGGCCAGTCCTGGGCTTGAGCTCAGGGCCTGAGCACTGTCCTTGGATTTTCTCAAGGCTAGAGCTCTACCACTTGAGCCTCAGCACCACTTCCGGCTTTTTTCTATGTATGTGGTACCGAGGAATCGAACCGGGGTCTTCATGCATGCTAGGCAAGCACTTTAACCACTAGGCCAAACTCCCAGCCCTTGAATATGTCTTTCAGTGCATTAAATGTTCTACAAATAATACATGATACTCTATAGTACAAGTGTACATGTGTATGTATATTCTTATATGAATGACAATTCAAAAATTATTTGATTTCTAAATTTTGCTATTTAAAAAATTCAGTAGCTTTTAAATGAGTAGGATTATGACAACTACTTTTTTCACAGAAATTGTATCATTTGATTAAGTATTGTATCATCTGTGACCCTAAAACTGTGGTTGGTTGAATTTAATAGGATTCAAAAGACATAACCCTAAGGAAAAGTCTGAGGACTTCAGTGACATTTTTTTAAATTAAATGTCAGATCCTTTAAGAACAGTGCAAGGATAAGAAATGTCTTCTTGCATTCTCAAGGGCCAATGAAAGAGTACCTGTGGCTAAGAAACTAAGGAACAGGAAGAAGGGAGACAAAATGAAAGGAGGATCAAGAGACAGGAAACAAGGGGAAAATGAAAAGGGTGGGGGCAAGAGGAAGGTAGATTCACAAAGTAAATATGTTTTTAGTTATCATAATATTCATTGTTGTCAGTATCTCCCACTGAGTCAAATTTGAGATTGGCTTAATTTTCTAAGTCTCACCAATCCAATTAAAGAATTTAGAATGCTTAATTTCCTTTCTTTGACTCTGAAATATCTCTGTCTTGTTTATATTCAGCTATTTAAAGCAACTTCTGCAAATGAAAATTGTTCCTGTGGAAATTCTGCCAATTAGATGGAATCAGATGCTTCAACCCTTGTAAAGAAACATGAAAGTTACAGTTGTTTTGCGTACAGGAGTTTCAGTTTTTTTAAAAAAACTTTAGGTAACAAGGACAGTGCCAATGTCTCTGCACATTGTTAAAAAAATGAAAGAAATAAAAAGAAAAGCAAAAAAAAACAACCACAAGAAAATGAGTCTTTGCCTCTATGAGGCAAATGCAACATACCAATTAGAAGCAACTACAATAAATGGAGCTCAAGCACTGGCACTGGCTCTCATACATTATTTTATAGTTCTATAGTAAACAGGCATCAATAAATAAAATATAGAGTGTAGAGAGCAAATATATTACCATTTAGCAAAATTGTCTTCTTTCTCCTTCATAATTCTTACCTTGCACATTCTACTGTTCAGATTCCACAGTACTAATGTTATTTCATTATAGATTATTTTTCCTCTCTAGACATTTATATAATTGTAATAATAATTTAATCATGTAAAAAACTGATTTCTTTCTTTGGAATTTTTTAAGTCTTTTCAGTTACAGCATCTATCAAAGGATCCTTTTAATTTACAAAGAGCATTGAATCATTTGGTTGTGTTATCATTTGTAGATTCATTTATTTGTTAATAAGAATCATGGATGGAATATTTAAGTCCCTCTGAATTCATCTGTTGAGGATGTAACTTCCAATGTGGATATATTTGGAGATGGAGATCCTGAGAACTAATTAATGAATCTCTAAGAACAAGGTTATGCACTAATTCTTAAAGAAGACAAGCCAGTGAATTTTCTAAGAGCACTAAGTGAATATCTATGGAGAATTTGGCTGTTCATGAGCAAAAATGATAGCCCCTGCCAGAACCTAAGTATACCTGGAATCCCAGCATCAAGGACTCCAAGAAAAGTTTCTCTCTTGTTTAAGCCACTTAGAGTATATGGTTAGGGCTGTCTGAATAGACTAAATATACAGATGTTTGGTTTGCTCATATGTATATATACATATATATGTATGTATAGCTATTAAAATCAAAACCATTACAATTGTTCCTATAAAGACTGGATTGCCACATTTAACAAACAAAACTACAGCACACAGAAGTTAAACTGAGAATATTTATAAATGCTCTACATGTGCTCACTGAAGTAAAATAATATTATGCCTGTGTTTATATTTTATTCCTTGTTGATATGAAACACATCACCATTGCCTCAATGATTAAGTTCTTTTTAATTTAATTTCTCAAAGGTGTTTGCCCTCTGTAAATGTTCTTTTTGGATAATTCATATATAAATTTTCTTCATTTAGAAACTTATCAAATTGAAAATTCTTCTAGTTTATTTTATTTGTATGGCCACTGAGAAATAATTAATTAGAAAACACCTTAATGTTAGTATAAATGGCATGCTGAATTTTCTTCCTTAAGTTTGACAAGTCTGAAATTTATTCTTCCAATTGTATTTATTAAAGCACATATATGTGTACATATATGTATATACATACATACATGTATATACACCATATGTATTATATACCATATGTATACACCAAATTGTATATATGTCAGAATGGCTGGTTTCTTTTTACAGTATCATACAGATTTTCTTAATGATAATGACTGACTGAAAATAACACTGTCATCTATTTCTACATACAAGACAGAGGATACAAAAACTGAATACAATGAAAACAGGGGATACACCAAACAGAGGGAAATGAAAGAGAAAAAAATAACTTTGGCTGGGAGCATGGCGTAGTGTTCAGGTGCTTGCCTAGCATGCAAGAAGCCTGGGTTCAATTCCTTGATAGGGCATGCACAGGAAAAAGCCGGAAGTGGTGTTGTGGCTCAAGTGGTAGGGTGTTAGTTTTGAGAAAAAAACAAGGACAGTGCCCAAGCTCTGAGTTCAAGTTTCAGGACTGGAACAAAAAGAGGAAGAAAAAAGAACTTCACACAATACATTAAAAACAACAAAGAAATAAACCTCTTGTTTCCATATCACCTAGCCTCATATTATATGATCATATGTACATAGCTACTGAGCTAATGTGATCCACTTCTAAAACTATCCTATACATATTTTGATTATTACAGATGAGGGAAATGATAGAGTCTATATTTCTTTGGGTCTGGATTACTTCACTTAACAATTTCCTTCCAAGGCTTTTCATTTCCTTATGAATGTGGTAATGCCATTCTTTCTGATGGAAGCAAAGAATTCCATTGTGTACACCTACCACATTTTTCCATATATTTTTATTGTAATTAATAAAAGGGTTAAATTATATTCACCTGATAGAGGGTGCATTACTTTACATACATTGATACCCTTTCTCATGTCTTGGTCCCCATTTCCCTCCCCCACTCGCATAAAATGTTTTTGATCTATGGATTTATTTATGGATATCTGGGTTTCATTCCATATCTTAGCTGTAGTAAATAATGCTGCAACAAGCATTATTGTGGTGGTAGGTTTAGGTTGGCCGTGTTTGTGATCATTTGAGTAAGTGACTAAGGGTGGAATTTCTAGGTCATAGAGGAGCTTTATATGTAGTCTTTTGAGGGACCTCTATTCTGCTTTTCAGAGTAGTTGCACAAATTTACCCTACGACTAAGAGTGGCAATATCCCCACCAGAATCTAATGTTATTAGATGTCTTGATAATGGTTATTAAAAATGAGGTAAGGCAAAATCTCAATTAATTGCAATACCTATCAATATCCCAACATCTTTCTTCAGTGAAAGAAAAGAAGAAATCCAAAAAATTCATATGGAATAGTTGAAGACTCTAAAGAAAAAAAAAATCTTAGCAGGAAGAACAAGTGCTGGAAAAATATCAATATCAAATTTCAAACTCCATTACAAAATCATAGTAATCAAAGCAGCTTGCTACTGGCACAAGAAAAGACGTGAAAACCAATGGAATAGAACTGAAGACCCAGAAAGGAACCAGCAGACTAATGGCTACCTAATCTTTGATAAGGCAGCCAAAGCCAGAATCGTTAAGTAGTTTTATAAAGGAGTTACAATCAATAAAGCAGTCTACAAATACAATACAACTTCACCAAAGTTACTGCTTTCAACCATCTCACCCATCAACATCGTTTTCTTGACTGCGTTATCTGCCTCTTCTCCTCTTCATTCTTCAACCACTTACTACTGGACCTTACACCACCCCTTTCAAGTATCTGCTTCCTGGCATTTATTTGTTCAACTTTGATTTTTTCCTTTCCAAAGAATTACATTTGAGTTCTCCCTTGAATCTACCACATTTCAATGAATGTATTTCTTTACATTTACATACCACCCAATTTATTTATTTATAATCTTATGAACTAAAGCTAGCTTCTACATACAAGGAAAAACATGCATCCCTCTTCTGTCTGGACCTGACTTCACGAAAGACAATTTTTCCATATCTTTCCAATTCTTTACAAATGATACAATGCCATTCTTTCTAAGAGATGGTTAAAATTCTTTTTTCATATTTTTATTGCAATTAATAGAAGGGTTACATTATATTCACCAGATAGAAGGTGCATTACTTCACATACATTGATACCCTTTCTCATGTCTTCGTCTCCATTTCCCTGCCCTCACCTCCTCCCTTCATCTTGATTTCCTCCCTTCTCTATATAATTTTAAATAACCAAATAAGCATATATACAATATATCAGACAACAAGGTAAAATATTGTAGGAAAATGAGATAACCAAGGGACAGAAAAAGAGATGAGAGATAACACAATACATTAAGGACAACAATCACTCATTATATGGCTTTTGTTTCTATATCCTGGAAGTCCTTTCATTTAGTGTCATACTATATGGCCTTATGTATCTAGGTTTTGTTCTATTGTAAATCTCTGCTAGGACAGCCCAAGGTTTTTACTGATTATGACAAATGAGGGAAACCACTGAGCCTATATTCCTTTGGGTCTGGCTTACTTCACGTAATATGATTTTTTCTAAGTCTTTCCATTTCCTTACAAATGGGGCCATGCCGTTCTTTCTGATAGCAGCATAGAATCCCATTGTGTATAAATAGAGATGGTTAAAATTGCCATAGTTTGAGTTTGAGCATATAAATGAAGTAAGACTAATATCGCTTCAGTTTCAATAGAAATTTTATTGAACGCTATGTACAATATTTAGATTGTCCAAATTTTCAAGATGCTCCTCCATTTTTACCCCTCAATCATGGACAAACAGTAAGTTTTTCTCCATAAGCACTAAACCAAATTTATATTTATATTATATTGACTATGAACAGTTTAGGTCCAAATACTTCCAAATTAAAAAATATTCTGTATTAGATTACCTATAAAAATTTATTCCAGGGCCAAGATTTTGGCCGAGTGATAGAGTGCTTTCCTGGCATATACGAAATCCTTGGTTCGAGATATGGTCATTTAATAAATGTGCCTCCTTTAATCTCTCCCATTGAACAGTAAATTTGTCTAGTTTTAATGTTCAGATATATTTATCTACAATACAACACAACCACTTACATTTCTGTTATGTATTAAGGAGGCCAGATTGTATCTGTTAAGTGCATCATAATAGGTTTAAAATTTTCTGATCACCATCTATATATACAGCATTTAAAATTCAATTTTATTAAAATAGTACATGCGCATAGTTTAGAACATATATTTTACAGAACTCTTAATGAAAATGAAATGTACTTCTATCTCTTCACTTTTGGAGTTTCATGATGCAAAGAAAATTCTACACATGAACAAATACTAAATAAGTTGGTTGATAGCATCTAAACTGACATAAAACAATGCTTCCAATCATGCTTAAAATTTCAGTGTGTATATACATTTATACTCATCATGGATACTATACAACACATTTTTTTTTTCCTGTCCTGGGCTTAAGCACTGTCCTTGGATTTTTCTCAAGGCTAGAGCGTTACCACTTCATCCTCAGCACCACTTCCAGCTTTTCTAAGTATGTGGTACCAAAGAATTGAACCCGGGTCTTTGTGCATGCTAGGCAAGCACTCTACCACAAGGCCAAACTCCCATATGCAACACATTTTTTAAAATTGATTTTTTGTGTGGGTCATGGGGCTTGAACTCAGTCTGGGCATTGTCCCTGAGCCCATTGCAGTGGGTAGCTTGGTTTTATATAAAGTCTTAGACAGTCTTGTAAGAATATCTCCAAGGAGCCATTCTAGATGAATTTTAGCACATGTCTGGACACCTACCACTGAGGGCTATAAGGATTCCTTGACTTTCTCCTTAGATTTTGTTTCTTTTTCCCACCTCCTGTATATCGAAGCAGGCGTGTTCCTTAATTCATTTCACAAGGATATCCCTTGAAATTCTTCATTTGTGTCCTTCTTCTATTTCCTTATATGAAACACATGGAATATATACTAACTGGAAACAACGCTAGAGCCAGATGAATAAAACAAGTAAAACTGCTGCTAACTGGAAAAATAAAGGAAAAGGAAAAAAAAAGAAAGATTAGCCAGGGCGGTAGCATTGTTTTTAATAAAATAAATCACAACCAGTGAAGAAATAACTAGACTAAGTAATATGATAGTGAACACAACTGGATGAATTATTACAAAACAGTAAAAGCCTATACTTAGGAGAGAGATTGCAGTGTGTTATCAGCTGAGGCTAAGGTTAGCAGGAGCTTACCCCAAAACAACCTTATTGTTCAAAACAATCTAATTGTTATCTCAGCTATTCAAAAGGAAAAGGTCCTCAGAACACTACCACTGAGATATGCCTTCAGCCCTTCAGGGCTTGTATTTCTTATGTTCAAAAGGTAATTTTGTTAGCATATCTTAATGTCAAAAAAGTGTTTAATTGTAACATTGCTTTGTATACTCGTACTTGGATCAAACTAATTCCTTTCCCATCTTCTATATCACTTCTTACAGCAGTATTAATGGCATTCATGCATAAAAAGTGCTTTCACCATCTTTACTCTTGCTTTCCCTCTGCATTGGCCTTCCCCATTCTGCTGTTACCTGTCTACCAAAGAAAGGTCATTATTCATTTTTCTACTGTGTAGTAATTGTACAAATTATTTTCATTAATATATTTCACATATGCATTGTAATTTACTCATTTGCATCAGATCTGTCAAAGACATTTATTTCATATAAGTTTGTGGTATTTGCCACCAATTTATAAAATATAGATTTAGCTAGAATAATCATTGTAGAAACTTCAATTCATTACCTGGATAACTATGCTTGTCACCACAGAGCCTAAAATCCCCTTGTCTGAGAATCATTCAAGTTTCACATTTAACAAAACAAACAAACAAAAAAACAGCCAGGTGCCAGGGGCTCATGCAATAATCTGAGCTACTCAAGAGATATGAGAATCATGGTTTAAAAGCAGCCTGGGCTGGAAAGTCTGTGAGCCTCTTATCTTGAGTTAGCCATCAGAAACCAGAAGTGGTGTCGTGGCCAAAAGTAATAGAGTGCTTTCCTTGACTAAAAGAGCTCACCATCAGAGCCCAGGCTCTGTAATCAAACCCCACAGTTAGGCTTCACATCAGACCAAGAAGATTTTTAATAGCCTATTAATAAAATTTCATTTATAACAGGATTGAAACAATCAAATGTGTTCTCAACAGTGGAAAATACTTTCAAACAGTAATACTATTTTAGTAGGTGAGGAAAAATTGATCTCATTAATGTATTAGAAGCATAAAAAATTCTCAGATGGGCCGGGAGTTTGGCCTAGTGGTAGAGTGCTTGCCTAGCATGCACCAAGACCGGGGTTCAATTCCTTGGTACCATATACATAGAAAAAAGCTGGAAATGGTTCTGTGGCTCAAGTGATAGAGCACTAGCCTTGAGAAAAAGTCCAAGGATAGTGCTCAGGCCCTGAGTTCAAGCCCCATGACTGGCAAAAAAAATTCTCAGATACCAGAAATGATTCTTAGAATTGCATATCAGATGAACCATATTTTTAAATATACTATTGAGATATTTGTGATTGTCATGAAGAAAAGGTAATGTGGTTTTCTGCTAATTATAATCATCGTGGACACAAATGAACTACTATTCAAACAAGAAGTCTAAGCTACAAAATTCAATACTTAAATATATTGTGTAGGTATCTGTGTTTGCTTTCCAAGTAGAAGCATTCCTTATTCCTCACAAGATATTTTCAAGGGCACTTAAAAATGAATTTCTAACCCTAAACAAATCAAGGAATTAGTCATTGAAGATAAATATCTAATTGATTAGTTTCTTCATCTTTCTGAACTTTTCAAGTTTGAAATGTAATTGTGCCTTCTAATTTAGTGAATTAAGTGCAAGGTTTTTGTGGTCCTTATGAACTAGAATGTACATTTGTGTCAGGCTTGATCTATTTACTTATGTTCCTAGAAATAGCATAACCACAGATGGATTCTACAAACTCAGAAAATTGGGGTACTCTGACATGCTATATATGTAATGAATTGCCTACTGGGCTATTATATATTTAAGAATTTTAATTGCTTTGTACTTCAAACATTTCTTAGGTTGTGCCATCTGGCACATAGAAACTTTAATGAATTTTTAAACTTAATGGGGTATGTTCTGCATTAGGAATCTCTGAAAATGAGGTGCTCAGTACTGGTAAATGACAGATTTATCATCACAAACTTCACAAAATTACTACCAGTGGCTTTGTGTCATTACAGAAGTGACACATTGTAAAATGCTTCAGCAGTAGTCTGACTGAGAAAACCTGATAAGCACATCAGCATTGCTTGCTATTTAAAGGAATCGCCTCTGTAATAAAATTGCTATTATTTTTCTCTGAAAGTGGCGATACAGAAGTGGTTTTATATTATATTATATTATATTTCACTTACCATTTAAATAAATTATGAGGTGTTGGAAAAAATCAGATTTTTAAATTTTCTCCCTTTCATTTTAAATTTCTGCTGCTCTCATTTAATGAATATCTCTTTCTTAGACCTCACATTTATCACAACTTTATTTCATGTACATTAAATGTGATAATGACATAAAATGACTAGTTACTAGAATTATTTCAGAAGTGTTCAAGCTTTTATTTTAAAAACCTAATCATTATCTTGTTTTTTATTATTTTATCAGTGCATTGGAAGATACATTCTACATATCTCCATCAAAATGAAAATGTAAAGTTTGCCAGAGAATGCAAATAGTAAATAAAATACTATTTATCAGAACAAAAGTATAGGGGTTAGAGTCTTGACTCACATAGAATTCCAACCTGTGATCAAGAGCACCACTCGTAATGCAAGCATAAGCACACGCTACTGAGGGGCATCTGGGTTGATTCCATATCTTAGATAGCATAAACAATGCTGCAATGCACATGATTGTGCTGGTAGCTTTACTGTGGCATTGTTTGTGATCATTTTGGTAAACGCCTGGGATTTGGATTGCTGGGTTATAGGGAAATCTATGTTTAGTCTTCTGAGGACTCTCAAGACTCCTTTCCAGAGTGGTTGAACCAGTTTTTGTTTCCATCAACAATGTAATAGTGTTCACTTTTGGCCACATCCCCATCTGAATTTGTTATACATTTTCTTGATAATGGCCAATCTACCTGGGGTGAGGTAGAATCTCAATGTTGTTTTGATTTGCAACTTTCATGCCCAGTGAAAATTAACATTTCTTCATATATCTATTAGCTTTTCTTATTTCTTCTTTGGAAGAAGTCTCTATTTTTAATGAGGCCCTTCTGTCTTTTAGGATTTTTTTTTGGTGAGGGAGTTAGTTTATTAATCTCTAAGAATATTTTAAATATATGAAGCAATGGCTAGTGAAGATCTCTGAATCTGTGCGTTTTCTGTTTATCTTACTAGCTATGTCCTTTGCCAAGCAGAAAATCTGTGGTTTAGTTCAACCCCACATATACTGGCTTTCTTTGATTTGTTGTGTTTCTCAATCTTAGAAAGGTATGATGATGAAAACTTTAAAAACTCGAGAAAGGAAATTAAAACAGACTTAAGGAAGTGGAAAAAAATCTATTCTCCTGAATTAGGAGGGTTAACGTTGTGAAAATGTCAATCCTGCCAAGCGCTATCTAAAAAATTTAATGCCATATTCATCCACAACATTCTTCAATGATATAGCGGAAGGAATCCAAAAGTTCATATGGAATAATAGAAGTCTCTAAATAGCAAAACAATCCTTAGCAGAAAGAACAGTACTGGAAGAATGTTAATACCAAACTTCAAACTCTATTATAAAGCCATAGTTATAAAAAAAACTACTTGGTACTGGTACATAAACAGGCCTGAGGGCCAATGGAGCACAATTTAAGATCCAGAAATGAATCCAGACTTATGGCCACATAATCGTTGGTAAGGGAGCCAAAAATATCAAATGGAAACAAAGATAGCCTCTTTAACGAACGGTTGAATGGACTGGCAGAATGGTTTATGCCTGTGTAGAAATCTGATGTTATAGCCTTATATGTCACCCTGCACCAGAATCAATTCCAAATGGATCAAAAAGCCCAAAGTAGGAGCAGATCATGAAAATATTACAGAAAGGGAGAGAGGAAACACTAGAGCTCCTTGGACCAGATTAAACCTCCTAAGTATATATCCACAAGCATCTTAGCTCATATACTATATCTTCTCAGTGCTTGGATGCGCCATTTTCAGTTGTGTGTTATCTGCTTATCCTAACCACAACTGCTTGTAACTTATTTGTAAGATTGCTAGAAACAGAGCAATTATACAGGATCTGGATATCTTCTCTTCCTCTGCTTCAGTGTGCTTATTATTAAGTCAGTACAAAGCACTAACACAGTAAATGGATTCTAATTATTTCACTCATTGTTAAGACTGATAGAACAGTAAGATTTTAGGCCTTATTAGGAAAATGATCCTATGCATTTCTTACTGTTTATAGTGTTCAGCTCAAAATATATGAGATATTAAATACTTGCTAATGTTCCTTTGATGTACATCTTTTTCTTGAATTATTATTCTCTCAAACATATTAGAATTTCCAACTAAAATAGTACTAACATTTAAAGAAGAAAAAAAGAGTTTCCAATTAACTGAAGGGTGATGCTAAACTATAATAAACAAAATAGTAGAAATATATGTAGATCAATATATACATATTCAGAAGTAACAGCTAATGAACAGTAACTTCTTTTATAACTATAAAAACACACATACATACATGTGTGTATACAAAAGACTGAGTTTCAAGGATATAATTATTTATACAATTTCATAATAGTAAGTAGCCTATGGAATCAGGGCCCGTAGGAAAGGGAAGAAAGAAAGCCTCCTAAGAGTTTTCTTCCTGTCTATAGATACATAGCTTGGCTTTTGCCTACCTCTATTGCATCACTTTTCTGAACTTCTAACTTGCTTTCATGATCTTGACTACTGTCCTTTCACAGTATTTGTATTGCTAATACAGAGGAGACATTTCAATGTTACTCTACCCTTTGGATCTATTCTTTCTTCTCCCTCTGTCACTCATCCTGCTCTTCTTCCTTCTCTTCCTCCTCATGTTTCTCTTCTTGTACTAGTACCCATTAGGTTTTGTTTTCAGGCAGACTGATCTCAAACTCAGTATCTTCTTGCCTGTACTTCCAAACCAGCTGAAATTATTGACCTATGTAGAGCTTCCTTCTAAATATTCTTTCTTTAGTAGTGTTAAATTTCTGTAGTACCTTCTCTGTGTTTTCTTAGATAGACTTTTTTCTAACTTATTTGGAAACTGAGATTTTTTTGCCAGTCCTGAGCCTTGAACTCAGGGCCTGAGCACTGTCCTTGGGCTTTCTCAAGGCTCGAGATCTACCACTTGAGCCACAGCACCATTTCTGTTGTTTTCTGTGTGGTAACAAGGAATCCAATCTAGGTCTTTGTGCATGTTAGGCAAGCACTCTACCACGAGGGCAGCAAACTTATTGAACTAGTTCACAAATCGTAGTCTGGGAAAGTGATGCTGCAACCAACAGCTTTTATTCTTTTATTGCTCATTGAACTCCTAAATGATCTTTGCTAAGCTTTCAAATAAGACAAGTTGAGATTTGTATTACCCGGTTGGAAACAGCACTCCATTAAAAAGGAAATTATATGCCTTTCTAAATTCTCATTTCTATGACTGAATTCTCCCTCTCCTGAGATCTAAATTAGTTGAGTCATTTTGTGAGAACATGACCTACTGGTGAAGGCACTGAAAATTGTTCAGCAAGGAAGTGAATTTTGTTGCAAGTTATTGCCAAAGTAGTGGTAACTATCCCTGGAGTCATTCTTTTAAGTTCTACAACTTAGTAACATAAAATACTCTTTTGGCCTAAAGCTACTTAAACTGTCACATACCTGCAGTTGATAGATAGGTGGTTATGTGGATAAACAAACTGAAGGGCCAATAACAAGGAAGCATCTAGTTGATAAAGTTGAGTAATTTCATTTAAGATAAATAAAAGTAGCTTATCTATCCATATTATTTCAATGAGCATCTATATTTATGTAAGCAAAAGGTTGGCTAGTTCAACACAAGACTCTAAGAAAAAGCAGTGAAAACAACTCTATTTTATCTTTAAAAAATAAAGATTTCTACCAAAGAAATATTGAATTGTTGCAGTAATAAATCCACAGGAACATTCTGCAGCTTTGTAAGGATCAGGTTGTTATAAATTAAGTTCCATTAATTTAAAAATAGCCTCTAAAAATCTTTATTTAAAAAAAATCTTTACTTAAAAAAATAAGAAACAGCAAACAAAGGTTCAAATATTTTGGTGAAATCTCATCAGTACTTTGGAAGGATGAAAGCCTGGGAGACAGTAGGAAAAGCCTCTATGTAAGCCCCCAGGCCCTGTGCCTGTAGTAGCTTGGAGGGTTCTATGGTTTATGCCTCTATGGCTCATGACTTGAGAGAAGGCTTTTGTCTGTTCTCATGGTTTTAGGGTCCAAATCTAGCCAACACTTTCAGTGAAAATGATTAGAAATATTGATACGTTGTTTAGCACTTACTCAGAGCACAAGGTGTAAGAGAGTTCCTTTAATTTGGTTCTTGTCAATTGAATGAACATATTTATGTAAAATATGGCTTTTACTGCAATCTTTCTCGTTCATATTGAATGAAAAACTTTGTAAAAGATTTTATTAATTTTTTCTTTTTAAAAGAAGAATTAAAATAAAGGGTGAAAAAACCTGCAGATTTAAGTGGCATCAGTTTTGATTTCATTATACCTTCGGTGAGAATAACTAATAGGAACTCATTGTATTTTATTATGCAGGAAGCAATCATCAGTACTGAACTCATATCAGCACAGAATATTCAGGAACATTTGGTATTATTAAGTAAAAGAAATCCGTTTGAAAAGGCTACACTGATAACAACTATATAAGGTGAAGGTGATGAGTAGATTAGTGGTCAACAGAAGTTAGGAAAGGATGGGTAAGTAAAACTCAGAGGAGTTTTAGGGAAATGAAACAATGCTGTGTGATACCATTTTCTAAAACATAACAGGGAATATGATTTAAGTTGTAGAGCAGTTGACTTATAACATTGCCAAAATATTGCATTAAGCAGGACACTGGTGGTTTATGTCTGTAATCCAATGTACTTTGGATGCTGAGATCTGAGCATCATGGTTTAATGTCAGTCTATGCAGGAAATTCTGTGAGATTCTTATCTTCAATTAACCACCAAAGAACCATGAAGATTAGCTGTGGCTCACTCAGTATAGAATTATGTAAAAAAAAATTGCACATGGACAGTACACAGGCTCTGATTTCAAGTCCCAACACCAGCACACACACACACACACACACACACACACACACACACTCAAAAATACAATGGTTATTAAAACCATTAACAACCCATCCACGGTCTAGGGGTGATGGGTCAGAATGGGTTCGTTGATTATACCAAATGTTCTATTGTCAAATTTGATATCAGTAAGAAAGGCCATACATATGCATGCTCAGTATACACACACACAGAAGCACACACACACACACACACACACACACACACACACACACACACACATACACACACATACAGACATTAGTAATATATTGGTAATGTCCACTTGATTTTTATTGTGTAACAGAAATGACTCTAGAAAGTAATTTCCTTTTATACTAAAAACATTATTCTTAGGTATTGATATTGTCTCTTCCTGTAATCCTACCAACTCAATAGTGTGAGATTTGGAGGATCTCAAGCTGGGTAGAAAAATACTGCACACGCCATTTCCAATTGATCAGAAAATAAAAATAAAAACAGGCTGGAGACATAGATTAAGTAACCAAACACCAGTAAGCAAATAAGTGTTCTGAATTCGAATCTATGCACCAGCAACAATCATATAATGTTCTCTCTCTCTAAATACACACATATATATGCATATATGTATATCACTGTATGTGTGTAAATTAATAATCTTTAAATACTCGAGTGTTGAACAGATTACTATTTTATTCCATTTTATCTTTTTGTACTCATATTAATAGAACTATGTATGTTGTATGCTAAATTAACTTATACATATAATTATTATGTTTGCTTGAGTTAAGGAATGAAGCTAAGTTTTAATGCTTGCTATGTAGGTATTCCACCACTGAGCTACAACTTTTGGTCTTTTATCTCTGCTCATTTTTGAGATTAAAAAAAGGGGAAAAAAGTAAAGAAAAATATAACTTCTCATATTCACATAGTGCCTTAAAAACAACAAAGAAAAAACTCTTGTTTTCATATCTTGGAGTTCATTTAACTTTGGATCATCTTATATGGTTATATGTACATAGCTATTGAGCTACTGTGATCCTCTTCTAAAACTCTGCTGGACAGATACTAATTATTACAACTTGGGAGAAAGATGGAGAGGGGAAGGGAAGTGGGAGAAAAATGAGAGAGGGGGTAGCAATGTTCAACAAAAAGATGTACTCGTTACTTTAAGTATGTAACTGTAACCCCTCTGTACATCATCACCTTGACAATAAAACTAAATTAAAAAATTAATTTATCTCAATTATTGCATGGATATCCTGAATTTATTTGTCCTTTATTCTGTTTGTAGAGTTTTGATTAATTAAAATTTTAGATATTATTAATAAAGTTCTTATGAACATGGAAAAAGTTTAAATACAATATTATTGCTAGGAACATAAGAGAGTGCTTTTACATTTCATTGGCCCCATTGATCTTTGTCAGTGTAAATCTCTAATGAGTAATAAAAGTTGCCTTGTTTTTAAAAATAAGCTCCTATCTCCTTATGGAATGTGAATTTGATTAAATATGGATTGTTGAAAGTTTGCCTGAAAGCTTTTTGTCTCGGTATATCTGCTGTCTCATTTTATTTAAGACTCTGAATTAAACCTCAGTGACATACAACAATATATGAGCAATTCTTTCAGAATACAAAGTGTTATCAAATGTTTTCTGTATGTATTTATCTACATACATATATTATATATGTGTGTATGTATGTATGTATGCAGATGCATTGATGTCAGCTTCTTATAGCAGTGTGTACTAATAAAATCCTCAGTGAATATTATTAGTAAGGAAATTCCTGCTTTTAAAATCTTTAGGCAACATCTAGTGATGAGAAAATACTCCTTCTATAAAAAAAATCATGCTACATATTTATAACAAGATTCTAGAACCATCAACCATATGATCCTTGACATCTTGACAAAGTCTCAGTTCTCGTGGAAAGTTGTCAAAGGGCATTTTGAGAAAATACTATTGGCTCATAAATATGTATGACTAATGTTGTAAGGTTGGCAGCATCCTCAGGCCTGCTGCCCTTAACCTTCTGGAGATGATGTACTCAGTGAACTAAATTATGATGTGAATGACCGGGACAACCCATATTAGGTGATGTGATCGCTGTGACATTTCCTCAAGTCAATTTCTTACATTGGCTATATCCATATGTAGGTACACAGTATATCACTTTTTAAAAGTATAACTTGATCGTCTTTAAGGATTTACCATTCAACAAGCCAGTTTATAAGTACAATCAATTTGATCAATGTCACTCTTTTCATCATTTTTCTTATCCCTTTCAACTCAAACCCTCATAGGATAGGCAATGAATATTATGTCTACATTCCCCAATATCACTTCTGATAAATAGTTATTAATTTGGCAAAAGAGAGACACTTCTTTGTTCTGTATGATTCTACTACTGTATGTTGCTTTTCAAAACATATTAATAAATAATCTTCAGTTACTCTAAAAAATGTGAAATAGAGATTCCAAGAAAGGACAAAAACAAAACATATATACATCTTAATATGAGGACTTTGGTACATTATTATGAATTTCTATGGAGTCTATTGAAGAGATAAATAGACATTATATACTATTTTATACACTTTATGTGAAGAAATCCCATGAAGAACTCAATAACTGTATCATTGTCTTTGTGTGGAATTTAAATAAAACCTGCAATATTGTTACAGAGAAATACTACATTTAAATTTTTTTTACAGATTTATTGAATGTCAGCTCTGTGTGACCTAAAGGTTAAGATAAATCTTTTTAGCACACATATTTGTGATAAAGCTAATCAGAAGAATGTCATGATTATGTTCAGGTCACATATTTTCTTATTTATAGATTAATTGAAAACTCCTTCATATCTACTTGGAAACTGGTCATAATTGAATATCCACGTGTTATCACCCAGCCTTTTCCTGCCATGTTTCTGCTAGATTCTTCAAATAGAAAATCACATTTCATTGTTTATTGTTAATGTTTCAGAATGGATTTCTAGAACTGGACTTTAGACAATATTTTATTTTTCAATAAGGACTATCCATTCCTATTGAGATAAAAATGCTAGAATGGGACTAGTTGCCAATATCTCATTCCTATAATCTTAGCTACTCAGAGAGGCAGAACTCTGAGGATTGTTTTTCAAAGCCAGCCTGGGGGAGTAAGTCCATAAGACTCATATATAATTAATCACCTCATCCAACAGGAAAGAGCCGGAAGGGGAGTCGTGACTGAAGTACATCTCATAGAGAATACTCATGTCCTGAATTCAAGCCTCAGGCGTTTCAGAAAATTTGCCAATCCTATATAGCATGGACATATGCACACAAGTACCCCCCCCCACACACACACATACACACACACACATATGTAACAATACACATCTAATAAATTTCCATAATTAAACCTATCCTTTAAGGAAATGAAAATCTCTGTAGTGTCAGAGCAAAATCAGCACATTGCACATTTGCGTGGATCTACAAAGGGAGAGGAGTCTGTATGCACATGGCCGATGGTTGTGATTTTGTTCTAACCTCTTGCTAGAAATATGGCAAGAATTTTCTTTGGATATTTTACTTTCTTCAAAGCAGAATAATATTATGTGTTCTGTTTTTGATAAATGAAGAAAATATAAACAAGACTGCGTGAAAAATTTTCTAGGGCATTCCAATATAATAAGAGAATGGCCTATTTCGATGCCAGTCTCAACTCCTAGGTTAAGCTGGCCCCGTACTTAGAAATCATATACTGCCACACTTGTAATGACTCCACAACAAATACAAGGGAGGTTCCTTTGGATCTAACACAAAGCCAGTGAGATCTAAGTGAACATTCAGCAAGAATAAACTATGTGAACAATTGACACACTGCCGTGACCATAATAAACTGGAGAAATTCATCCAGCCACTCCTTTAAATCAAACTCCAAGTTCTCCTCATGCAAGAATATCATCTTGAATGGCCTATAGACACATGAAGAAATGCTCAACATCTCTGGTCATAAAAGAAATGCAAATCAAAACAACTCTAAGATTCCACCTCACTCCAGTTAGAATGGCCAGGATCACGAAAACGAATAATAACAGATGCTGCAGGGGATGTGGCCAGGAGGGATCAGTACTACACTGTTGGTGGGAGTGCAAACTTGTTCAACCACTATGGAAAGCAGTGTGGCAGTGCCTCAAAAGGCTAAACATAGAACTCCCCTATGACCCAGCAATTCCACTACTTGGCATTTACCCAACCATCCAGAAACATGGACATACTAAATCCACTAGCACAACAATGTTCATTGCAGCACTATTCACCATAGCAAAGATATGGAACCAACCTAGATGTCCCTTAGTTGATGAGTGGATCAACAAGATGTGGTATTTGTACACAATGGAATTCTATGCTGCTGTCAGAAAGAATGACATCGCCCCATTTGTTAGGAAATAGAAAGACTTAGAAAAAATCATATTAAGTGAAGTAAGCCAGACTCAAAGGAACTTAGGCTCAATGATTTCCCTCATTTGTCATAAGCAGTAGAAACCTTGGGCTCTACTAGCAGAGATCTGCAATAGAGCAAAATCTTGATACATAAGGCCATATAGTATGAAGCTAATTGAAAGGACCTCCAGGATATTGAAACAAAAGCCATATAACGAATGATTGTTGTCCTTAATGTACTATGTTGTCTCTCATCTCCTTTGCTGTACCTTGGGTATCTCATATTGTTACAGTACCTCACTTTGTTATCTGATATATTGAACTTATTTGTATTTGGTTATTTGAAATTTGATAGGGAAGGGGGGAAAACCAAGACGGGTGGGGGGTGTGGGGGGGATGGAAATGGGTACCAAGACATGTGAAAGGGTATCAATATATGTGAATTAATGCACCTTCTATCTGGCAAATATCATGTAACCCTTTTACTAATTACAATTAAAAAAATAAAGGGCAAAAAAAAAGAATATCATCTTGGCCCACAGCCCAGTCTAAAGCAGGTTCGTCTTCAGTACTTCATCCTTGGTTGACTTAGAGCTCCTCTGTTTGTTTATGTTCTTTACATATAAGGGGTTTTCCTCAGGACAATAATATTAGCATTGTCAGGATCACAAGGAAAGACATTCACCCAATTTCAGTCTCATTAGAGAACTTGAATTAGATCTTGTTCTAGACCTCTCCAATCACAACTCTGTAGTTTCTTTTGTCTCTGGGAAAGTATAAAATCCTAAGAATTTCACAATTCAACTTAATTTCTAACCTTCTTTATCCATACATTTTGTATCTGTATTTTTATTACTTTAATTAAAATGCTTCATTTTTACTTCCAATAAACCTGTTGCTATTAACATGCTACCTTTAACCCTTTTGGGCCATTCTTCTTTAAGGAATTCCTACTAAGTGTTGATATTTTCCCCCCAAACATACCTTATAATTCCATTCATTTCTAAGTGTTTTAAGGCCATTTTGCCATGTAGTAAAATTCTTAAATCAAGACTGCCATTCAATCTCTGCTGTGGCTTTTTTTCTCTAAGTGTTAAGTATTGTTTTGTGCTTTGCTTACATCTTTATTATAAACCACTCTTCAGTTATTCCATTCTTCAAAGCTGCTCTTCTTAGCAGGATCACTCCATATCTCTTATTTCTGCAAATGTGAATGGACCTGAATGTCTATAATCCCACACCGTAAATGGTCATTGCATTAAGTTAGCTTTTAGTACAAAGATAGTCTTGTCTCCCCAACATTACAGCCTAGATAAGGTATGTTCTCCATCATTGATTTGAAGCAAGTTCTCATCAGTTGTAACAGTGTCTAATGAGATTGGAGTTGTGCACTTTGGAATCCTAGGCAGGTATACAAATAGATGATAAACTAATTAACACACAATGGAACTTGGCATCTCATAGAAATGGATTCAGTCCTTCTGATCTTCCCTCTCCACATTGGTCTGATGGTCTTCCCAGATTCCATGCAGCTTTTAAAGAGATATCACTCAGAAGATAACACAGGATATTTTCTTTGGCAGTCTTGATTAGTGCTGAATGGAATACCTTGTGCTTTTATTCCTTCCATTTTGTTTCATTCCTTTGGAGACTATGCCTATGAGCAATCATCAGGACATTCAAATTGAGGGTATTGTTTCCTTGGCTTTCCCCACACTTTTTTTCAAATATTTTTATTGTAATTAATAGAAGGGTTACATTATATTCACCAGAGAGAAGGTGCATTATTTCACATACATTGATACCCTTTTTCATGTCTTGGTCCCCATTTCCCACCCCCCCACCCCACCCCTCATCTTGTTTCCCCCCTTCCCTATCCTATTTCAAATAACCAAATACACATGTATACAATATATCAGATAACAAATTGAAATACTGTAACAATATGATATAATCAAGAGACAGCAAAAGAGATGAGAGATAACAGTACATTAAGGACAACAATCACTCATTATATTTTTCCCACACTTTTTAAATTAGAATTCTCCTCATGAAAATACATAATTTTCATTACCTTAATTGGACATCTAAAAATGACCTCCTCTTAACTGCATTGGTGCTTCTATATCCAGGTGTAATAATATTTCAGTAGCTTAGGCAATTTTTCCACATTATTTCATTGTTTTTTTATTCTAGTCACTTCTGTGTTTTTCAAACCCCATAATTTCCACACATTGCTTCTCATATTTTTTACTGCTCCTATAATAAATGCCAAAAAATCAAAAGGCTTGCCTTGCCATAATCACAGTATTTCTTTCACAGTATGCCATTCTAATTTACCTTGTAGACAAAGATTCCAGAGTACATTTTTCATGGTCTACATGTTTTAGAGAACATTTGTGGATTGTACTTCCAAGTATGGATTTTAGGAAAAAAAATTCCATTGAAATGAGCCTATAGTGTAATCACTTGTTCTGATATTTGCACTCCATTGCTATCTGTACAACCTCACTCTACCACATTCCGTAGCTGAGGCCCAGAGGTATGGACAAAAACTCAAATGACTGCCCAAAAATACTGTTCTATTTTTGACACAGATGGAGATGCCAGAATCTGAAGAGTTACAAAGTAGACAATTACATAGCAATTTCCTAAGTATAAAAAGATAAATAACCCCCCAATACCAACAAAACCCTGGCAAACTTGTGACTTATTTAGTGTAATTTCATTTATTTATTTTTACGTCCCTGTTTTAAAAAATCTAGCCCATTTTCACATTTTAAACCACACAAGCCTTCAAATATTTCACTTCAAAATTCATATTAGGAAATTTCCTTAGGTAATATATACATTTTATTATGAGTTGTACCTCAAAAGTTTTAATATTTCATGACTTTCACAAAACACTCTGCAAAGACTGAATATCTTTTGGATGAATAAGACAATAGAGCTATTTTCACTAGTCCTAAACATTTATTCTTTATCTCTAGTCTTCTTTGATAATTTGTAGTAATAGCTGTGGGCTTGATATTAATTTTTATCTTCCAAATCTAAGCCACTGATTTAACAATTTTCTAGAATGCTTATTAATGAGTAGGAAGAAGAAGAAAACTGGTTGTCTATCTAGATGAGAGAGACTTCTTTTTTTTGAGACTTCTTTTTCCAAAGTTATGAACTAACATTGGTAATTCATTTCTTCTTGGCTTTCTCTTATGTTTTACTTTACTTGAACTTAGAGCTATCTATTTCCCTTTTTATTTTTTTGAGTAATTATCATGTGATATCAATTATGCAGTCCTATGAAGTTCATTTCTTTGAGCATGACTATAGCAAAAGCAATCTTGAAAGTAAAATAATAAAACATTCATGCAAAGTGAATTCCCAACATGTTTATAAGACACAGCAACTGAAAGGGAAATTCATTTTTGAAGTTAAACATCTTATCTTACCTTCTATTTGAACTGCGCTAACAGAATTTTAAGATTTCATTATTAATGATAATGTTATTAATTTTCATTTGTTCATGAGATAAAATCCAGGGCGCACATATCATACGAAAGTTTTATTTTTGATATGCACTTTGAGTCCTAAAAGGATGCAAAATCCCAAAGATCCTGCTATATTCTTAGTTTTAATGTGTTCTAATTTAATTCTCCTAATTAGTAGATTCAATAACAATCATCTGAATTGATCTGAGAATTACCAAGTCCAGACACAGAAAACCAAATTTAAAAGCTGCAACTTAGACAAGCAGTTTCTAATAGGTTATAAAAGTCTATGTGTAACTTAATGTTACACAATACAACAGCTCTCCTTACATGTAAGGCATGAATGTAGACAAGAAGATGGACAGGTAGCTAAAGATACAGATCAATCGATAATAATAATAATAATAATGATAATAATAGAGTAAATCCAAAATTGATTCTATACTCTTTATAATATATTTTCTAATTGTTTGCTGTAAAGTTAGATAGAATTCAGAGGATGGTAGATATTCTTCTTCAGCAGCAGATATTGAGTGTAGCCATCTACACTTCCACCCTTACCCCAACACAAACATATCATAATTGATTTTCTCTCATATTTTTATCATTTTAGTGTATTAACACATGGATTTAAGCTGCAATTTAGAGTGGCATATCAAACTGGAAAATGTTAGTTATTATATCAGTTATTTTACACCATTGTTTATGTTTGAAATCATTATACAACTCTCAATATACTAGTATATTCTATTTAATTTATTTTATTTCTTTAATTCCCTATGAATGTAAACATCATGTTATAGCTCTGTACTCATAGCATACTTTGTATATAAATGCTGGCACCTCTTCTTGTTCCCTTGCTAGACATCCAGCTTTTATAGATGGGATTTTTGAGCCTCATGCTGAAAATTTAGCTGCAATGGCAACAGAAATGACTGCACTCATCCACAACCCATGCCACCGAAATTACACCTCATGGAGGCATAGAAAGGCAGTGTTTGTTCCTGTAAATCTGAAGGAACACCTGCAAGCATACATAGGGATGAAAGTCAAGAGCACCACTGAGCACCTGGGATAGGGAGTGTTTTAATCATTCATCTTATGGAAGAGAAATAATGCTAAATCTCTCTCTCTCTCTGTTGAACTAATTTATTACCAAGACATGCTGCCAACTCTCTGTTGTGGGATTTCCTATTCATCTGAGATAGGCTGCTTATCCTAGTGAAATATACTCCTTTCTGAACCAGGTCTTTCCCTGTGAACTGCTAACACGAATGCATTCCTGTGTCATGAATAAAAACAATCAGTGGACACCTTTATTAAATTCCACTTGTTCTGTGGAAGAAGAGTCTATTTGGAGATTGTTCTTATGCTTCTATTTATATTCATATGACTATTACTCTTACAAGAAAATAAATGCTTTGTTCTTAAGGGTAAGAAAATAAAAACACTATAACATCTGAAATTTATGGCAAATTATCACTGAATTAATGTTTCCAAGGAATTTACCTGCCATACATTATTTAAAGTCTTATTGTCCTACACACACAGAAGAGCAGCCAGAATCTATTATTTTCTTGTGAAGGGACTAGAATCTACACAATATGAAAGACTGGGATATTATAATTACTTGAAGCTATTAAGAGGCATTGAGCATTGATGATAATCGTGATAATCAGGAGAATTTCAGGATTATAGAGCAATTCTATTTGTGAATATGTAAGTATGAGCAAAATTACTGAAAGAAAAATTGTGATTATAACAAAAGGAATTATTGCTCTGCTTGAGGCAAAACAGCAAATAGGTAACGATCATGTAAGACTTAACAAGAGATGGAAAGACATTGTCCAAAAGAGATGTACTCATTACCTGACTTATGTAACTATAACCACTCTGTCCATCACTTTTACAATTATAATAAAAATTGGTGCTACAATTTAAACTAGCATACATAACACACATAATATATACTTACAGATATATTACATACACATATATAAACATGCATATACACAAATATGTATATAAACATCTGTATGTACACATACTGACATATTTATGAACATACATGTATAGTATACTTATTTTTCATGTAATTTTCATGAACATTACACTCTTATCATGATAATAATACCTTGATCCTTAGTATCTTTAAGCAGCTTGACTGTCTACATTCCCCCAAAAGGCCAAGGATAATGTCTCCTATATTGCAGCTAGATGGTGCTAGGCATCTCTCATTAATAATCTGATAGAAGAACAACCTGGTAATTTTCCTGTAGCAAAAACACTTAAAATGATGCAAGTAATGATGATAATGATGACAATGATGATTATGGTGATGATGATGATGATGACAAGGATGTGTGTGTGTGTGTGTGTGTGTGTGTGTGTGTGTGTGTGTGTGTGTGTGTGTGTTTGCACATGTCCTGTGGGTGCTCTACATTGAATCCAGGGCCTTATTCAGGTTAAGCAAATCCTCTACCTCTGAGTTATATCATTAGCACTGTAATATGGATTGATCCATTGATCAATTTACATAATTGTAAATTATCTAACTTTATTTGATGGGTTCTTAAAAGTAATACTATAGTGGGAGATACTCAGTATAGAGCACTATTTAATGTATGTGTTAATAAAGTAATATTATGTGTAAAATAAAATTGTGTCTTTTACTGGAATTCTACATTGTTATATGTATACAGGCTTCCTTTGTTTTTGAAGAGTAATCCATTTGGTCATTTTAGATTTTGGAAGGTCAACACAGAATTGTAAAAAAAAATCCACCTAAGTATTTATTTTCATTCTTCTATTTTTCTCTTCCATTTCAGTCATTTCCTGTCTCTCCTATGAGGAAGACAGAAGCAATGGAAAGAAAAATTCAGAAAGAATGACATTGCCCCATTTGTAAGGAAATGGAAAGACTTAGAAAAAATCATATTAAGTGAAGTAAGACAGACTCAAAGGGACATAGGCTCAATGGTTTCCCTCATTTGTCATAATCAGTAGAAATCTTGGACACTCCTAGCAGTGATTTACAATAGAACAAAACCTAGATAACTTTTGGCCGTATAGAATGATGCTAAATGAAAGGACCTCTAGGATATAGAAACAAAAGCGATATAATGAATGATTGTTGTCCTTAATATACTATGTTATCTCTCATCTCTTTTGCTGTCCCTTGGTTATCTCATATCTCACCTGGTTATCTGATATATTCTATTTGGTTATTTGAAGTCGAATAGGGAAGGGAAGAAAACAAGATGAGGGGGTGGGGGTGGGGCGAGGGAAATGGGGACCAAGACATGAGAAAGGGTATCAATGTATGTGAAGTAATGCACCTTCTATTTGGTGAATACAATGTAACCCTTCTATTAATTACAATAAAAATGTATGAAGAAAGAAAAATTAGGTAAATTAGGTATTAAAAGTAAATTAAGCATAATGACATGAGTAAACAATCTAGAATCTTAGAGTCTTATAATTGCATTGCTTTGAAGTTGAATGATGGAAATATTTCCCATTTTGACATGAGTTTTTCTAATTTTCCAGAAACAAAGGCAGAGAAAGAACCTTTTCCATAGCATTTTCTTACCATTTATGTGGTATTAATAACTATTTTACAATAATAGTTAAAAGTAAAGATCATATAGTAGCATTTTATGCACACCTAATTTTGGAAATTATTAGAATAATCTATGGTTCATATCTTGCATTACTAGGGGAAAAAAATCCACCAACAAATACTACCAATAAAATTGTTGGCTATCTTTTCCAGGGAGAGGGAGAGATCTTCAAGAATTTGCTTCTCCCGTTTGAGTTGAAAAAAGCCAAAGTATCCCTAAAAGTCTAATATTTTTTTGGTAGAACTCATGGAAACTGCTCATAAAGAACAACAGGAAAGCAAGTTATTCAAGCTCAAAATATTCAGAGGTCTTATCTGCTTACAATTGCAGGAGCAATATTAGTAATGCATTCATTGACTCTTGTGACTATTACGTCTGTATTTACATAGTTTTTGCCTCTGATCTGCATAAGCGAAACAGTCTATTATTGTAAAGTGCTGCTTAATTTGAATTTTTTATATACAATCTACAATGTTTTCTGTTTAAATTATAAAACTATATGTTTTCATACTCTCAGTATTTTTGCATTTAATTAGCTAAGCAAATATCATTTTCTTTGAGTATGTTAATGGTTTAAATAAGTCAATTTACATTCCATATAAATCTAAACAAAGTCCATACTGTATGAGTCACCATTTTCTTTTATTTACATGATGACTAACATAGAAATCCACAGACCTTGTTTGAAGACCAACATTCTTCTTTCCTTTCTCCCTCAGTACTTCCCAACACTGGAGCTGTGGAATTCTTGCAGTTCCTCTACATCTTAGAATGATGGGAATACTCGAATTAGAGGAAGAGATGTCATGGAAAACACTCTTGCCTGATAAATATAGAATCTTTTTCACATTATATATATATATATATATATATCCCAGGGGTTTTAATATCTGGAGTTGAAGTAGCCATATAACCATAATTTTTTTAAAAAAACTAGAAAAAATCAACAAACTAATGGTTAGAGAAATAACTGGGTAGGATGAATCTATAATGCGATCTTGGTCTGGCTGTGATGATTCTGTTTTGTCTTCTTGATGGAATGGAGGAATGAACAGAAAACTAGTAAAGAGAGTCTGTGTATGGCTGGGGGAGGGTTTCAAGAGAAGATTTGTGTTGACAAGAGGTCTGAGTGAGGAAGACCTGCCTTGAATATGAGCTGTATTATCAGAAAGGCAGGAGCTCAAATAGGTTGCAAAGTCCAAAGGGTAAGCATTCTCTGGCAGATGCATTTTCCCCCTTTGCTGCCAGTGTACATTAGACTTTCTGTATTTCAGTTTCTGAACTGGAATTGGCACCATCAGCTCCCCAGGAATATGCCCCCTGTTTGATCTTGGACAGGGACTGCCTACTTGTTCTTGCTCATGATCTCAGGTGTTCAGCTACTTGTACTGAACAGTTACCAGGTTTTTGTTGTTGTTTTGTTTTTGTTTTTGGCTTTCTAGACCTGGTTACTCTCTATTCAGTCCACAGAGTGTGACCAAATCTAAGTCCACTCATAATTTTAAACATCTCGAATACAATTTTTTACTGTCTTATTGTTATATAATAGTGGGATAGGGTGCACCAACATAACAGCAAAACATATTAGAGACAAAGCTGGAAATGAACCGTACAACTCTGGGGAAAGGAGAGTCAGGGAGGAGGGAAAGTGGGTGAAATGAGGGAGGGGAGTTACAATGTTCAACAAGAAGTATCCTCATTACCTTACTTATGTAACTGTAACTCCTCTGTGCATCACCTTTACAATACAATAAAATTCAAAATAATTAATATAATCTTATTTTTTCTCTTATTTTTGGAATTATATGTCATTTTTGAATACTTAAAGGTAAAAAACTTGAAAACAGAGTCCTGAAGCTAGAGTAATTATCAATTATTTGATTATTAGGAAGAATGACATTACATTTTTTTGCAATGGATAATCTTAGCAGAGGATCACAAAAGCTCAATAGCTATATACCTATGACCATAGAAATTGATGCTAAGCAATGAACTCTAAGATATAGAAACAAGAGGCTTTTCATTGTGACTATTGTTTTTAATATATCATATGAAGTTATTTCTTTTTTCTCTCTCTTTTTTTCCTATGGCTTATACACTGTTGTCATTGTATTTGATGTCAGTACCCTGTGTACTGTATGTACATTTATCTGAATTAAGGAAGGGAAAGGGAAAAAGAAAATGGTGCGACAAAGGACAAAGTGTTAACCAATGGAAGGGCAATACTCTCAAGACAATATGTTGGAGGGGAAAGGAAGGTTGGAGAAAAACAAGGATGGAGTAGCAATGTTTGATAAGAATTGTAGTCACTGTAACCCCTCTATAATCACCATGACAATAAAATTAAATTGAAAGAAACTTTAAGTAATTGATCTGAACTCCAATGATATTAAGAGTCTTTCAATTAGTGGTTGCTAATAAACTAAAAATTCAGTTTCTGAACATTTTTACACAAATTAATTGTATCATGTGAGCTAAATATATATTTATAGTAATGAAAGAAGAAAAATACATCTGAAATGTATGCTCCATTTACAGATACGTATGTGCACACATATGTGTATGTCTTATATACATGGACATATACATTCAGAAGAATTTACTTCCATATTTTAATTTAGGGTCACTAAGCCCATTAAAATTGATAGAAAATATTTGTTAGTAAAAAAAACAATGTAGAGGGCTGGGAGTTTGGCCTAGTGGTAGAGTGCTTGCCTAGCATGAACAAAAACCCGTTTATTTCCTCAGTACCACATACATAGAAAAACCTGGAAACGTTGCTGTGGCTCAAGTGGTAGAGTTCTAGATTTGAGAATGCCCAAGGACAGTGCTCAGGTCCTGAGTTCAAGGCCCAGGACTGTCAAAACAAAAACAAAAACAAAAAAACAATGTAGTATGTAAACATAAACACAATGCTTACATAATGTCATAAAGGTATTCAGAATATTTTATGAAGCAACATTTTTCTAATATATTTATTTTTTATATATCTCCTCTTCTGTGCATTAGAAAGTTACTATAATAATTCAGAAAGAAAATCTATAAACAGATTTTATGGAGATTTTTAAAAAGCTGTGACATGCATAATATTATTTGCAACAAATACTCAGAGGAAAATATCATGTCTTGGCTGCATTATTTTGGATTTTACTTCTTTTAGGAATCTGAAGTTTATTTCAGTAATTTAGAAGAACTAGCAACTCTCAAAATTTCTCTGTAGGCTGCTGATTTTAGATGGCACTAATTATGTCCTTCTGAGGAAGTTTTTCTAAATGCACTTGGGGAAATGCTGACCTAAACCAATATTGGAAATGGTCATTTCACTCAGTATATTGTAAAGAGGAGATGCCTAGTTGGTAAGAACTCAGTTTATATCCCTGAAAGAAAACTTCACCATTTTTTTAAAAAGAATTAACTTTTAATATCCCTTCATAAAATAACTATGCAGAACATTTGACCAAAGAAAGAGAATAGTTTCTGCTTGGCCATTTCTGTGCTTGGCACCTGTTTCACAGCAGCTTGTTACCAGGAGAGCTGTGGGGGTTTGGGGCATTCTTAGGACTCTTGTCCTGCCCCATGATGACAGATGAGTACACTTAGTGAGAGTATCAATTAATCAGGGATCAGCTAAATCTTTGACCAGAAGAATTAATTGAAACTAGGTAAGTAGGGCTTTGTGATAAAGATACTAGATAGATGGTTTTGAGAGGTTGTGGGGGCAGACTGTGACATTTACAATCACAAGGCCTGATTGGGTGATCATTTTTCATGCATTATGTGCAACAAGAATACTATACAAAACTGCTTAAACTTTTTTCTGCTCAGGCCACTTCTCCTACTTTAACAAAATGATATTACTATGTATAAATATATATTTTAAGGAAAAATGGATACTTATAAAAGGCTGGACTCTGGGAGAATAGAGAAAGAATAAGAAATTAAACTTAAATGAGATGAATGGGATTTTAAGAAGAGAAGGGACAGAGAAAGAACAAATCTTGCCATTCACAGGGGTATATGATTTTCACTCTGAGTGCCTACATGGTGTGGATTCAACTATGCCCTTCAAATTTATTTAGTTTAACTCATCATTTCCTACTGGGATAGGGGCAATGGCTTGATTGTGATTTGCTACTTTTCTATCAGTGCTTTGCTTTTACACCCATTAGCAATGGCTGCAAAGAGCAGTACTGCAAGGTGCAGCAGTATGCGGGCTGGACCTTGTTTTTAGAACTCTATGTAAGTTTCAGTCATGGTCATCATCACTCTCAAACATAATTTAAGCACAAAGTGAACATGACTTTATTGCCTGAGCCTTTACAGACATGGCTCATTATTCAAGTCATTCCATTTTGTGAAATCCTGGTGCCTTTTGTCAAGATGTCATTGCAAAACAATAGCCCATAAACATCAGAAGTAGGTTTGACTTTGGATTTTCTAGGGAAATGAGTGATAATTATTTTTCCAATAGGAATGTCTTTCAAGAGAGCAAAAAGGACAATTTTGATTATGTTCTAAAAACTTGTACCAGTGATTGTATATAGAGATTCCTTCTTGAATACTTGTTTGTTAAACATGTCATCTGAAATATGATGTAAAAATCAATATTAATAAATTCTTTAATTAAAAAAGAACAACAGAGAAAACTCTCATCATTGATAACAAAAAAAAATCATTGTGATCTAGAGACCTAAAAAGTGTGACAAAGGTTAAAAGCAGTACTTAATTTGGCTCAGAAGAGGAGGAAAATAATTGAAATGATGGAAGGTAAAACTCTGTTAAAAATTAAAAAAAAAAACATCAGACACTGGTGATTCATGCTCGTAATTCCAATTTATACAAAGACTTTAATCTGAGGATTGTAATACAAAATTAGTTCATGCAAGAAAAATCAAGAGACTGGTATCTGTAGGTAAGAATTCTAAAGTCCAGAAATAGAGTAATGGCTCAAGAGGTAGAGTTCTAGCCTAGTGCCAGAGTGCTCAGGGATACAGCCCAGATCTTGATTTTAAGGCCCAGGATGGGCATACATGCATGCATACATACATACATACACACATACATACATACGCATACATATACACATACATACACATATAAACACACCTACATGCATACATACAAATATACATTTATACATATAAACATATTTATCTTCAAGCAGAAAATTCAAGTATTTTTGTCTGAGACTGTAAAAGGAAATACAATTTAAAAAGGTTTCTGATAAAGTGAGCCAGTCATAAATTGAACATAAAATTAGCAGTATTTCAAAGCAAGTTTATTCATAGTAATATGGTGAAATCTTGATAACAGGTGATTTCAGAAGCTAATTTAGTTCTCCATGACATCCTGTCCTATATCTAGATCTGCAGTTCTGTGGGATTTTTTCTATAATATTTTACTCTGTGTGTGGGGGGGTCTATGATCTCTGTAACTAATCTATCAACATATCCTACACAAGTAATGACAAGTTTCCTGTCTTGGGCTTTTGTTTCATCCTGTCCTGTCATCTAGGATGGGAATAATTATTTGGTTGCAGTGTTCATCAGCATTCCATCACTGTGACAAAACACCTGAGAATATCAACTCAGAATCTGTCCAAAATATATTTAAGATGAAAGCTGTCTTTTCTGATCATGAATATTGGGTTGGTTATGCTCTCGCATTTTATCCATTGTCTTTCCTCCGCAGTGGTCAATTTCATGTGGTAGACCTAACCAAAATGTAATAGCCTTGTTTTCTGACTTCCAGTTGTGCCAAGACAATGAGCATGTTAGAAATTGTAGCGTTTTAGGGAAATGGTGGGTTTTTGCTCCTTCCTGGAATCTTGCAGTTTGATGGTGTTCTTTCGTCAGTTAAGGCACCGTTCCTGTTTGGCACAGCTCCTGTTTGCAACTAGTTTCCTGGCCCAGCCTTACCTAGGATTCAGTAAGATTTCTTTTCCTTCCTTCTCAGGCCTAGAGAAAATAGTAGCTTTCCAGGGTTTTAAAATCACAATACTCAACCACTACATACAGGTTTTTCTAATCCTGCCATTGCAGGGGAAATCCAAACTTCATCACATTGTGCCAAAATACAACTAAATTCATCTACTTGTTCTAACTATAACCCTGGCTAATAAATACAGGAACAGTATGCTGTTTTCCCAAGCCAAATTTATTTTTTTTTCTTCTCTGTTTTATAAGAAATCTTTATGAATCACTTCAATTTATACTTTCTACAGAGACTTTGAGCTAAGACATTTTATTTTCATTTCTTAAATTTAACATTTAATTAAATATGACCTTATAAAATAATCTTGCATTTTCCTCATGTAATTTCTTCTACTTTTTTTTCTTCTTGTTTTTGTTCTTCTTCTTCCATTGTTATTATTAATATTATTTTCATGTGTTCATATATGGAAATAAAAGCTCCCTGACAGAAATGAATAATTATTATATAATTATTTCATGAATATTAAAAATTAAATATATTTTCCTATGATAAATGCTTTTTTACATCATGGACTGGGTTACTTCCCATGGCTTTTATCTAAATACATTAACTATTATTAAGCAAATATTAATACCTATTTGATGATTACTTTGATTTAAAATCCAAGTTGTCATTTCACTAAATTTACCAAGTGACTACGTTTTGATTTTGGTTATTAAACCACACACACGAGAACAATAATATCTTTAATGAGAAGGTAAAAAGACAGCTGATCAGAGGTCAGACCCATTCATATCTCTTTCATGTTTTGATGGGTTACAGAGTCCAAACTACTTGTATAACTTAAACATTCTAAGTTTCTCTTTTTCTAAATGAAATTTAGAGTTACTGAATCCATTTTAGGGAACTATGTTGAAGAGTACCAGAGGCAATTTATGTAAGGAAAAGATAAATATTAGTTTGCAAATACATTGTGGGAAATTTGAAACTTGATTTGAAAATTCTAATGTAGCTTCTTTTTTCCTTAGAGAACTCTTGTAAATCTCTAACTTAAAATCTCTGATTTGTTTGTTTAGTGCTATGTTTGGGGTTTCAACTCAGGGTGCCCTTAGCATTTGTATTTACAGCTGGCACTCAACTAATTGAGCATTCCTACACTTCCTCCTTTGTGCTTATTGTTGATGATAAGTCTCTCTTACATTTGTCTGCCTTGGTTGGCTTCAAACCAAGATTCTCAGATCTCATCCTTCTAAGAATAACTATGATTTTAGGTAGGACTCATCATCAGAGTTCACTGTGGTTTATTGTTTTATTTTTATTTAATTTTCATTTTCTTTGCCAGTCCTGGATTTTGAACTCAGGCCCTGACCACTGTCCATGGGCTTTCGCAAGACTAACATTCTACCACTTGAGACACAACACCACTTCCAGGTTTTTCTTTGTATGTGTTACCGAGGAATCAAACCCAGCTCTTCCTGCAGGCTAGGCACTCTAAGGCTAGGTCAAACTCCCAGCCCTTGATTTTTTTTTTTGTCATTTAAAAAGCTGTTCATGTAGACAATACATTTGATCTGTTTTATCCCTTCAACCTTTTCACCCACTTACATTTTTTTCTCCACTCTGTGGTATGCACTAAGAATTCTTGATTGCATTATTCCCCATTCCCTCTTTCATTCTTTTACCCCTCTTTCTTTGCTTGTACGTATCCTCTTACAATACCTATTTCTTTGAACTTATTTAGTTAGTGTTTGACTTAGTCCTTCTAAGGAATTACACTATTTGAGCTCTCCATAGAGCCTATTATATTGTAGTTCATTCATTTATGACCACTTGCTTAGTACCCCGTATCTTCATACAACAAATGAAAACTTATTCAACCACTCTAGGAAACAATATGACGATTCCTCATAACAGCAACAACAACATAACAACAACAAAAGAAACCCCCAAAGCAAAAAAGAACTGAACATAGAACTACCCTATGATCTACCAATTCCATTCCTTGGCATTTATACTGTTGAGCACAAAGAAGGCTGTGGTAAAGCCACTAGCACAACCATGTTTGTAGCAGCACTATTTACCTTTGCAAAGATATGAAATCAGCACAGATGACAAATTGATCAAGGAAACATGATCCATAACTGTGTGTTTATACATACACAGTGGAATTTGAATTGTCCTTCCAAAAGAACAGTATTTTGCCATTTGCAAGGAAATGGCCAAGCATGGAAGGAATTACACTAAATGAAATAAGAAAGAACAGTTCTGTGTTCATTTGGACAGGAATAAAAGCAATTTTGTTTTCAAATCCTGATCTGCACTTTGACATTAAAAGTTGTCAACATAAACACATGTTTAAATATCTAGTCTTTAAGTTCCCTATTCCATCTTCTAAAGGAGTGGTAAATATACCTAATCAGAATATTTCTCTCTCAGACGATCAGAATTCAATCTTCTGAAATTGCAGCTAAAGGTGCAGATATCTATTTGAGCTGATTGTCCCTTACATTTTAATGAGTTGAAGGGACACAAAAGCAAAAGTGGCAACTGCAAACACTTTCCTAAAGAAAAAAAGGAAAGTTCTGTGACTCAAGAATAATGTGCATGTAATTATTGTCCTTTCAGTGGTTTGAATATAATATTTTTAATTAAATCCAAGGCATGTCTACAGTCTTTTCTACATGAATACCAACAAATTGGCAGGCACATCAAGAGTACCTGATAGACACAGTGCTCCATGCATAGCCTGTTCATCAGTCTGAAAATTAGTTTAGCTAATCATTGCTCCTTGATTGGCTAATCCCCAAGCAGCCAAGTTGACCAATGTGGCTCAACTTTGTTTCCTACTCAAGACTAAATACTGAATGAAGAATTTATTGTGTTTACATTTTTGAAAGAATTTCTGGTAGTATAATTTAGGCAGCACCTGGACCACAGGGAGGAAAAAATCATGATTGAAATATTCGTTGTCTAAAATATATTTCCTGGCAATAATTTTTTAATATTTAGGTACAATACTAAAAATAGCTTCACAGAGGATTAGAGTAGTATAACTAACTACACGAATTATCTATATATCACAATTTTAGGCTCATTATACAAAATTTGACCTTTTGAGTAAAACTTTAAATATATAAATTATTCTCAAAACAAGGACATACTAAATCCACTAGCACAACAATGTTCATTGCAGCACTATTCACCATAGCAAAGATATGGAACCAACCCAGATGTCCCTCAGTTGATGAGTGGATCAACAAGTTGTGGTATTTGTACACAATGGAATTCTATGCTGCTGTCAGAAAGAATGACATCGTCCCATTTGTTAGGAAATAGAAAGCCTTAGAAAAAAATCATATTAAGTGAAGTAAGCCAGACTCAAAGGAACTTAGGCTCAATGGTTTCCCTCATTCGTCATAATCAGTAGAAACCTTGGGCTCTACTAGCAGAGATCTGCAATAGAGCAAAATCTTGATACATAAGGACATATAATGTGAAGCTAATTGAAAGGACCTCCAGGATATTGAAACAAAAGCCATATAATGAATGATTGTTGTCCTTAATGTACTATGTTGTCTCTCATCTCCTTTTCTGTCCCTTGGTTATCTCATATTGGTATAGTACCTCACTTTGTTATCTGATATATTGAATTTATTTGTATTTGGTTATTTGAAATTTGATAGGGAAGGGGGGAAAACCAAGATGGGTGGGGAGTGTGGGGGGGAGGGAAATGGGTACCAAGACATGTGAAAGGGTATCAATGTATGTGAATTAATGCACCTTCTATCTGGCAAATATCATGTAACCCTTTTACTAATTACAATAAAAAACAAAAAAGGAATAATAAAAAAAATAAATAAATTATTCTCAAACCTGGCAATAAATCAATGACATCTATTGTGTTAGTATTAACACATTAAAGACAATTATACTGTGTTTTTCATGTTTTTATTTCATTTTTGTTGTCATTAGTGCTACTGCTTTGAGGAGATTATTTTCTACTAGATGGTATTGTTCATGACACAGAAAATGAGCTCTTTGTTTATTGAAAATAAATTTGTGTGTGTATATATACGCTATGTATATGTGTATACACATGTATTTATGAGTGCTTGTTATTTATTTTGCTACTTTTACTTCAAGTTTGTTGGAAGATTTTGTATCTTTTCCAAAAAGAACTTCATTATGCACTTCATATTTTAGAATTAAACATAAGGCCTAACCAGTTAGAATCTACTAAGATTTTTCTACCTATTCCCCAGTGTGTATAAAGTAACTTGCCCTGGGCTTTGTGAACACATTAGAATCAATTTCTTCGTTCAATCATCCTCCTAGTAGGAGGTCACAATAAACATAAAAACTGAAATATGCAAATAAAATTGCTGCTGAGGGGCTGGGAGTTTGGCCTAGTGGTTAAAGTGCTTGCCTAGCATGCATGAAGACCAGGGTTCGATTCCTCGTACCACATACATAGAAAAAAGCCGGAAGTGGTGCTGAGGCTCAAGTGGTAGAGCTCTAGCCTTGAGAAAGTCCAAGGACAGTGCTCAGGCCCTGAGCTCAAGCCCAGGACTGGCAAAAAAAAAATTGCTGCTGAGATGAGTTACTTTAAAAAGAAAAAGTAACATAGGAAAAATAGAAATACATATTGTATCTGTTTTATTTAATATTTTTAAGAAAAATCACTGGCAAGGAAATATTTTACTTAAGATTTGAAGTATGGTTATAAGCTACTTTTTTGCTTTCTTAGTATGTCGAGGTTAATAAAATAATATCTGATATCAGTTTAAAGATATATCCAAGGCATTTTACTACGGCATATTTGTGAGAATTTGGAAATATATTTTTACTTATGATTTAAATTCATAGGTTGAACATTTTCAAGAAATACTGGACTGAAATCTGGTCTAGGGCCAGGCTTACACCATTTTGAATTCATTTTCTTGTACTAGTTTACAGTTCATTCTCAGAATGAAAGCCTGGAAGTTATTTCTAATAGAATGAAAGATGATTGGGAGGGGGGTGGGAGGAGAGAAATGGGGACAAAAGCATAAGTAGGGTTATCAATGTATGAGAAGTAATGCACCTACTACCTGGCGAATGTAACTGTAACCCCTCTATGTATTACCTCAATAACTATAAAACAAACTACCTGAAAATCCTGAAGCCTGAATTTTCCTATCTTCCTTTCATGGATACCTGGGATTATTGAATAGAAACCACCATGGTCACATTGTAATACATACTTTGAAACAAATCAAATAAAAGGGTTTTGAATTGAATCAATAAAAGACATCATTTGTGCTAGCATTTGGAATTCCAGAGACACATTTCAGTTTCTTCCCCAGTATAGTTTTTGATAGTAAATACTAAAAGACATGCTTATTTAATCATCAGCTAGTTACCAAGTCAATGTATGTTTCCAGGACTTCCTGCCTCCCAGGCCATTCACAGTGAGAAGAGGGAGGGAAACTGAAAAGCCATCAGCATGTCTCTAGTTTAGTTTCTTAGTATTCTTGACCAAATATTTAATATTAATAGATAAAAATAAGAAAGAATTCTAAGATGGAAGACATAAATATAGAAATTCAGTTAATTAATACCAAACCACATACTTGATAGTTGTTCATTTGGAGAATTTTCTACTTTACATAACCTTGTCTCTTGACAGTGAATACACTACTAATGGATTTCTATGGTACATATGAGTAGAAAGAATGTTCTTTATTACAGTTAAGGGGAAATTTTATATTTTGTATGACTGGTAGAATTCTTTTAGGCATGTGTGAGACCATGGGCTTAATCACTAGTACTATTCCCCTTTAAAAATATACACATTGTGAAAAAGAAATCCAATTATGGTCATGTATTTTTAATTATAGGTTTTAAGAAATGAAAGCATCAAAACATAATTGTTTATATTACATGCTTTTTTATTCTATTTTGACTCAAAATTCTGACATATATAGTATAAAGCAATTACCTTGGCACAATATTTATTAGCTGTCTACTACAATCAATCGTATGAAAGAGCAATTATAATGATAAAGCACACAATGCACATATTCTCAGAGATTCTTTTTTAACATTTCACCAGTGAACCAAGGGTTAAGGAACAGATTTCAAAATTATTGTACAACTATTGCCCTTAGGTTATAAATGACTAGTATATACAGTGAAATATTTTTTGAAAATGATGTTTGATGAAATGTTTGAACTATTAAAAGCCTGAAAATCTTATCTGCCTCCCACCAGTGAAATTTAATGACAACTTGTCTGTTGAATTAGCTTGCTTAGTGAACAAATCTGAAATGCAACAATTATGCCAAAGCAATATAGGCCATACAGTGACATTTACATAAACAAGTACCTGCTGTGACAAATTTTGTCTATTATTATTTTTGATGTTTCAGAATCAATCAACCTGGACCACTCAATTTTGAAAGGTTAAGATTTCCATGACTTTTTTTCTCATCTATATACCAACATGAATCTAGAAATATTCATGGGGGAATTGCTTAAGCCCCGAACCTTATCTTAACTGTAACTAACATCTTCAAACACACACTACAATGCTTTTTCATACTTGCAGTAAATTATTGTAGACATGGAATTCTCAAGGCCCCAGGAGCTAAGGGAGTCTGCAAAGTGGAACACTAACTACACAGTTTAAATGAGGGAGTGCAGATTCTAGCTCTGTGCAATTTCAAGTAAGGTGTCTAAAGACCAACTTGTTAGTTTGTAAATACCTTGGATTACAACCAAAATAGATAGATACTCTAAGCATCTTTTTCATGTGTGATGTAACATTTATTACTGCCTTTCCAATTAAATAGAGTACTGTACACCAAATATGTAGAATTGAGATAGCTTTTCATCTTTTCTTTGTGTTGGGACAAAGTTTTCCCTCTTAGTAACAGTGTACTCATACTGTAAGCCATGCAGGAAAATTAGAGTGTCATTAATCTCCCATCAGGAACAATTCTTCCATAACCTTAAATTCTAATTTCTCTTCCCTCCCTCTCTCTCTCTCTCTCTCTCTCTCTCTCTCTCTCTCTCTCTCTCTCTCTCTCTCTCTCTCTCTCTCTCTCTTTCTTTTCTATCTTTCTTTTTTGTCAGACATGGGACTGAAACTCTGGGCCTGGGCGCTGTCCCCTAGCTCTTCCTCTCAAGGCTACCACCCTACTCCTTGAGTCATAGCCCAATTCCAAATAGTTTCTTTCCTTCTTTTGCCAGTCCTGGACTTTAAACTCAGGGCCTGAGCACTGTTGTTGGGCTTTCTTCAAGGCTAGCACTCTACCACTGAAGCCACAGCACCACTTCAGGCTAATGAAGTATCAAACCCTCATCTTCGTGCCTGCTAGGCAAGCACTTTACAACTAGGCCCTAAATTCTCATTGCTCAGATACCAAACAGACCATGTTTCCATATAAGAGGTGATAATCCAAACGTGTTAGTCATGCTGTCAGAAAATATTTTTCTTCTGACAATCAGTGGAGAAGCTTTATCCCCAACTCCAGAAAATCTTGTGTTCTATTTCATATGTATCAGCTGATTCATGTTCATTGACACTGCTTCTGTTCAGGCTTGAATATGTAGATTTGCATTAAAAGTCACCATATTGAGAAAAAGCTTCTCACAAGATAGCAAGAGTAGATTTTTTTTATATTCAGCCAATAAACAATTAAAATTCCTAATAAAAGAATACGGATACACTCTGGTATATATTTTGTTGATCGTATTCATGAAAGTAAAACTGACTCATCTTTTTACAGTGGGTCTTACTCACAATATCATTCAATCATCTTCATCATTAAATTGTAGAATCTTTTCATTCCCACAAAAACTCTTATGCTAATTTTTAGTCATTTTTCCATTTCTGTGTTTTCTTGGCTCTAGAAAACAGTAAGTTACTTTTTGTTCTTGTGAACTTGTACTTGTAATATTACAGAAATACAACGGGTTGATATATGAACTTTTGTGCTGCTCTTTACTTAAAATATTTTCAACTTCATCTATGTTATAGCATTTACAAGAATTTTCTTGCTTATAATGACTAGTTAATATTTCAGTGTGTGGCATGCCTTTTTAGCTTACCAATTCATCAGTTAATGAGCAGTTTAGTTGTTTCATAGTTGGCAATTATACAAAAATGTTTGTATCAAATATAACTAAGAGAGGTAAAGGTTATACTTACACATAAACTATTGAGCAATGTGCAAAACTGAAGTGATGTTGTCTTGGAGTAGGTTGAATTTTTAGGTATATTTCATTATTTTTTTAATCTTATAAGGACTCCATCTATTCCATTCAAACAAGCCATTTTCAAGTGACATGAGCAATGTTTGATACCTTTCCTCCTTCACAGGGAAATGTGATGGCTTTAGTACAACAAAAAGGGTTTTCATGGAAGGCATAGCTGGATTTTAGATGCTTTTGCAGACTATGCTTAGTCTTATATTCAGTTTAGTGAGTGTCACAGGGAAATGTACAACATTAATTGATAAAATGTGTTTCTATAGGTACTTATAAACTAGTACAAGCCATTTATATTCTATTTCCCAGAAAGGAAAAGAAATTTTAAACAGAAGTTAGCTTTCAATGTTGTATACCTGGTTTACAAGAAGGAAGAAAAGAAAAACAACTCTTGATTCTGTCAGAAATTACGAATTCTAAATTAGCTATCTATATTACTTAATAACACAGAAATGAAACAAAAATAATTTTCGGACTCTTTAAGGCCAAGGGTTAGAGCAAACTTTCAGGTACTTGATGGGACCGGTGCAGGAAAGCACGCAGGCTGAGGACCTGCCCTAGGGGGTTTAGTTGAGTCACATACACAGAAATACCTCAAGAGAGGTATGCAAGGCCAAAGCCCTTTACTGGCCGCTGAGCCGGAATGGCACGTATTGATAGCCCAGCCCTCCCCCAATTAGATAGCCCAGCCCTCCCCCAATTACCTGGGAGAAGACAACACTGAGCCAGGAGCTGTGTCAGCCATGAAAGTGCAGCAGATCTCTCCTTTATTGAGTCAGGCACATAATTATATAACTTGTGGGAGGGCTGGGCTATCGATACTTGCCATCTTGCTCGGTTCCAGGGGACTTCCTGGGTGTCCCTCTCATACCCGTGTTGCTAGAGAGCAACACCTGGTTAGTTTTTAAAGGCTGCTATTTAATACATATGATCTCAATAATGTTACTATAATACTGAAATGCAAATATCAATAATTTGGGGTTTTTTTTGCAAGTATTGGGATTTGAACTCAGGGCCTTCATTTTGCTTGGTTTACTGACCAGTCTGGCACACACCCAGCCTGACTTGAGTCATATCGCCAGCCTGAGTATTTGTTCGTTGTTTTGGAGACGGTGGATTGTGGATTTTTCTGCCTAGGCTAGCTTCAAACTATAAACTTTCAAATCTCAGCTTCCTGCGTACTAAGATTAGATGGGATAGTCAATGAAGTCTGGCATCAATAACTGACCATTTATTTTCTTCACTGCTGACCTGTAAATGAAGATCAGCTTCGACTCCAGTTACCATGAAAGAATCTCCATCATCTCATGATACTGCAATGTGATGGTCACTGAAGTAAATATCATACTTTAAATTGAGAAATGACATTGAGTTGAAAGGCCATCTTTTATTTTTTCCGGTACTGGGTCTTGAACTGAACGCCTGAGCACTGCCCTTGGGCTTTCTCAAGGCTAAAGCTCCACCACTTGAGCCACAGCACCACTTCCAGCTTTTTCTATGGATCTAGTAGCAAGGAATGGAACTTGGGTCTTTGTGCATGCTAGGCAGGCACTCTACCACTAGGCTAAACTTCCCTGGCCAAAAGGCAACATTTTAACAGCTTTTAGTTAAGTTCTACATTGATCCCACCTCCTCCAAACAACGATGAAATACTAAAGGATCAAAGAAAGAAGATCGCCTGGTCAATGTGGACTGACAAGACCTGAGCAGCTGACACAGTTGCTTCTTAGCTCTCTCCGCAGGCCTTTGGGCAGGATGGATTTGGTGTTCCTCTGTCTACATGCTTCAGAGCTAATATGGATAAAACTATTTCTGGCTTTTTGATGATGTGCCATATGCCATTCTATGATAAGACAACTAAATTAGGGACATAATAACTTGATACAATACCTTGATATAAAAGAGAAAGACAATTAATGGTCAGATAGCACATCCCTCTTGATGCAAAATCTTTAACACTTGTCAACATCGCTAGGAGAAAACTGGCATGTCACTGTATTTTCTTTTCTTTTCTTTCTTTCTTTTTTAACCACATTAACATCTGTTGGCACAGGCCTCAGGAAAATGGAAAATAGAAATCAGTATGAACAACTACTTGATTCTATGTGACAACCAAGCAAATGATTGTCAGTTTTAGTTTTTGTCTCTTAACGTATTTATTTTGTTTGGGTGAAGTGAAATATTAAATTCTAATTAGAGGATAAGTTATTTTTGTAGGAATTTTATTTCTAATTGAGACAAAAGCAATTGGTAACTTGCAGGATTCATTAAGGTCATTACAGTCAGAGACTCGAAGAATATTTCATCCTAATGTTCAGAATGCTGAGGAAGCACTTCATTGTAGTATTGTCCCCCATTCCCACAGACAGGGTGGAGCTTTTGGACCACACACACTTCTGTTTGTTCTTCCCCATTTCATCCCTGGAGCGAAAGGTTAAATAATGGATGCCTGTATTTTAGCATCTATTCACTCACAGAAATGATTCAATGATTTCTACTCCGAGAAACGAGTCAAGTAAAATGCCTTTAAATGACAACGTCTTAGTTAGCAAGCAATTTCTGCGTCAGTGGCATAGGGAGCCACATAGTTATAATACAAAGCACTTTGGTTTCAATTACAGGTTTGGATTTCCAAATCTAGTCTGGGCAGTTTTCACCAGGGAAATAAATAAAGATGTGTAGTGTGAGTAAGCGCGCGCGTGTGTGTGTGTGTGTGTGTGTGTAAACACATACATCTTGTAGTATAGACAGACTGAGCTGAACATGCTGTTTTCATGGATTACTGAGAATATTTTATTCACTATATTTTTACTGACACTATAGATAATTTTTGTTGTGAAACTTGTATATATTGATTCTAGATTGATATATAAATAGACTTCTCTACCTCTTGCCTTACTTTTCATGGAACAAAAGATGTAACAATGAATATTTAATTCCCTTCTATTTTAGCTTCTTCCATTTTTGCATTTCCTCACTCAAATACACACCAAACCTCTGTCTTTGTGGTTCATATGTTTTGTTCCAGCTCATATCTTAAAATCAGTGAGATTATTAAGCCAGCAGTGAGCCATATTCTGTGAGCCAGGCCAAAGACACATAAATAACAAGTGACAATGGTAGCTTGTACCTCAACCTATTATTATATACCTTTCCAGGCTATGTTGTAAAACTTTTTCCAAAGTGTTGCGATGTCAATATTTCTCAAGTTAATTATACACATTTTCTTGTAGAACAACTTTCTTACATGTCTATTCATATACACTTATTTAGTTGCACATTGTTGAAATCCAAATGAATATAAACTATAAAAACAAACTAAGTCTCATAAGTAAGCCCAGTAAATAAATCAATATACTAATAAGGCTTCCTATGTTTCTATAATACCAGTCTTCTTTAATGGGTTTTCTCTGTCTTGGAGAAAAAAATGAGCTGCTTTTCTATAATTCTACTAAATGTGCAATGTGCTAGTTAAATGAATGAATGGACTGGTTTTTCCTTCACTATAAACACTGATATAATAAGGGAAAATAAAATGTGTATGTCCTTTGACAAAAGCACAGAAGATAAAAGCATCCATAGCAGTGACAGAAAGAATGTGCCTGAGGAAGGGACAAATGGCTAGGCAGAGGAACTTCCTTAAGACATCTGAGTATTGCATTCTATTTACTTTCATGGGAATCTAGGGATGAATTTCAGCATATTCAACATTCTAGCTGTAATACACTTTCATTAAGCTAAATATAAATGATAACATTCATTTTCATCTTAACACTATATGGACATTCTAGTTATGGGCTAGTGCACCTAAGCAAATAATAATATATCTACTTTTTATTACTGTGTAATATATATTATCCTAATGAGGAGGTTTTCAAATCTGCGCCATTATTGATAGCTTTATACCTCCAAAGTAGCTATTTGGAATTTATTATATGACATAGCTATCTTTTTTTTTTTGCCTGTCCTGGGCTTTAGCTCAGGGCCTGAGCACTGTCCTTGGACTTTCTCAAGTTTAGTGCTTTACCACTTGAGCCTCAGCACCACTTCTAGCTTTTTTCTATGCTTTTGGTACCAAAGAATCAAACCCAGGTCTTTGTGCATGCTACGCAAGCACTCTACCACTAGGCCAAACTCCCGGCCCCGACATATCTATCTCTTTTGACCAATTGTGCTACATTATGAGCTGAAGAATTCAATTTTCAAGCTTACTATAGAATAAGTTAGAACTCTGGAAATAGAATTAAATTCTGCTAATATATATATCCAAGAATAAAGTAAAAATATTACTCATATGTGTAATATGAATAACACCATGGTTTCTGAAAAAAATAAACTATCTTGGAATCTAAAAAGATTTATTTATATATTTATATATCTGAAAAGATTCATAATAAGATGCCATAACATACCGAGTAACAATACTTTGCTGTTAGTCTTCCTACAAACTAGTACAGAATCTTCTAAATCACAGCACAGAACTTTTGGAAATATAATGGATCATGACAAAGTTGTTAAACTTAATGGAAATTTTACAAGTGGTTTACTAGAATGGCCTGGAAGAATTCGAATACAGCTTGCATTAGTTGCAAGCTATAGAGACTAGAATGCAGAAGCATAATTCATAGAAGGAAGAAATTCCATTAGAACATAATTGTTTATGAAGTCTTCTGCTGTTTGTGAACCCTCAGCTCAGAATTCAAAGTGTCTCAGTTTAAATCAATTCTAGTGGTCACCTATGTAATGACAGAGAAACTGTTAACTAAGTAACTCATGAGCAATACATGCTTATTCACTCACAGCTTTAATAAGTTCTCAGGTTGCACCACAGGGCAGATTCCACATCATTCACATTAGGCGCCTTGGTTTATGAACCTAACTTTTGACAGGTTAAAAGGGAAGCTTGTTGATTTTCTAAAATGTTGGTGTATTTTTTCAAAGATTTTATTAACACTGAATTTTACATCATATTTCAAATGTCGTGTTTAACACGTATTCAAGAAGGGAATCTCTATGCAATCACTGGCATATAGATTTTAGAACATAACTAAAATTAAGCTGAGGGTTTCTATGTCATAGATACTTATCAATCTACATAATATTATGTCAAGAGAGTATAAATGCCATCATATATTTTGATGTCTATGTAGTTCTGTTTATATTTCTAAGACCATGCTCATAACCTTGTGTAGCCAAATATTGAGTCATCACTCTTGTACTGTTTGGACCTAATATCCACATATCAAGGAGACCTTGCCCCTTTTGTTCCTTTGGCTCTGTCTTACCTCACTCAACATGATTCATTCTAGTTTCATCCACTTCCCAGAAAATGACATTATTTTATCTTGTCTGTTGGCTATGTAGAATTCCATTGTGTATATGTACCACAGTTTTTGTATCCATTCATCTGCAGTAGGGCATCTGGATTGTTTCCATCACTTGGCTATTGTGAATAGTGCAGAGATGAACATGGCTGAGCAGGTGTCCTTGTCATATCTTGGGTTATGATGCTCAGGGTAGATGCCTAGAAGTGATATGGAAGGATCAGAGGGAAGGTCTATTTTTAGTTTTTTAAGATACCTCCAAACTGCCTTCCAGAAGCTGAACTAGTTCACATTCCAACCAGCAGTGCAGTAGGGTTCCTCTTTATTCACAACCCTGCCGGCATTTGTCTCTGTCTGAGTTCAGAATACTGGTCACTCTAGTTGGGGTAGCATGGTATTTTAGGGTATTTTTATTTGCATTTCCTTTATAACCATGGATGATGAGCATTTTCTCATGTTTTTCTGTCATTTTAACCTCTTCTTTTGATAAGCCTCTCTTTAGTTTCCTTGTCCATTTAGTGACTGGTGTGGTTTAGAGGGATTAGTTTCTTGATTTTGTTCAAGAAGTTTTTGCCTGTGCCTATGAGTTCCAGTGTCTCTCCTACTCTTTCATGTAGCAGTTTCAAGGTTTCAGCTCTGATATTGAGGTCTTTGATCCATTTTCAGTTAATGTTTCTGCACAGCAATAGGCTGGGATCGATTTTACTTTTCTAAATGTGGATGCCGAGTTTTCCCAGCATTAAAACTATCTCATCACTTAAAAGCAATAAAACTAATATACATGGACATGCTTTTCATTTTATATTTTCCCTGTAAAAGATACTGAAATTAGATTTTGAAAAGCTGGACTTGATATGTTTTTAATGAAGTTCAGCAATGTGGTAAAAATAACTGCAGACAATTTCTGATTATAAATTTTCTTTTCTCCAGCTTAATAATATTTGATCTTTTGTAATTTTCCATGAATATCAATCAGGAAATTAAAAATGTTCATAAAAGGAATGAGACAAAGTGATTATTAGTAGCTAAATCAAGGAAGCACAAACTGTCATTTCAACTAGCAGACTATAATTAAAAGTACATGTCAAATCAAAAAAAATTATTCATTTAAAACTTGGGCAAATGTATTTGAAGTTATCAAAATATTTGCCTTACAGTATCCTTGAGGTGAAGAGCTCAGGGACAGTGCCCAGGTCCAGTTCAAGCCCCATGAGCTGCCTCCCCCCAAAAAGAAGAAGAATATATAGTGGTAAATAGCAGAAAATGTCACAATGGCCAAAATATATAACAGTTAAGCAAATTATGGTACAGACACATGATGTCATGTTTTAGGAGAAAATAAGCAAAATTTATTGGAAATTCTTTCCTCATAATTAAAGAAATGTTTTAAGAAGCTTAAAAAATTATATATATATATATATATATATATATATTTAAGCAACTATGCTGCAGTAGCTCACCAATCAATTTAAATTGACATTTTGCTATAACAGGAGTATTTGGGGGATAAAAGATGATCACCCTTTCATCCTTACTCATAAATCAATTTTATTTGTTGCACAAAATATAGAAAATCCTTTAGCTCAAGTTATTAAGGTACAATCTTAACAATATAGCTACATTTTTACTTCCCTTGCCCAATCTAAGACAATCATGAAAAGCTAAGCACAAAGTACGGACCAAGAATAATGTTTGGAAGTATGCAATTCTGTAATAGTAAATGGTTGTAAAAATAATCATTTCTTTCATTTCACATCTCTTTTATTCAATTTAAAATTCATAAGGATTTTAGGCAATTTTCTGGCTTTATGGTATGTTACTTGCATAAGCACATACATACCCAGACCAAGCTTTATATTTCTGTCTTTGTTCTTTTATGGTTATGTTGAAACTCCATCTAATGTAGAGTATTTATTTCTGTATTTTAAAAGTTGCTTATTGTTATTGTAAAGGTAATATACAAACAAGTTACAGTTATATGTCAGATAAAGGGTATACTTATTTATGAATGCTTGTCGCTCCTTCACTAGTTTCTTCCAGTTTATTTTTGTTGTTGTTGCTGTCTTTTTTTTTTTTTTTTGACAGTGATGGGGCTGGAACTCAGGGCCTCGGCACTGCCTTTGAGCTTCTTTTGCTCATGGCTAGTTCTCTATCACCTGATCCATAGCACTGCTTCTGTTTTTGTTTTTGTTTTTTGGTGTTGTTGTTTTTGTTATTGTTTTCTGGTTTTTGTTTTGCTTACATGCTACTGAGGCATGGATCCCACATCTTCATGCAAGTGAGGCCAGCACTCTACCATTAAGGCACATTCTCAGCCATTGTCCAGTTTTTAAAAGATATCCTTTTTTATTCCTTACCTGGAACTTTTCCCTGTTCAGATGGCTTTTATGTCTTGATAAACCCATGCAATCCTGTGATAGATATGATGTCCATAGCTACAATTTCGAGGGAATGTGCCACCTAGAAACTAATATAATAGATGAATATGAATATATATGTGGAGACAAATCCAGAGATATGGAGATAAATTACTGTTAGATTCTCAGAAACTCTGCAATAATAGATGTTTTTTACATTTTGTGATATTATACAAAAAACTTATTTTATTCAAACAGCAATTACAGATAAAAATATGAGTACATCTTAATACTTAAAATCTAATTATATTTAGAAATCATTTCCCTCCAAACCCAGACAATACAAAGGCTATAACTATGTTAACTCAGAGATTTTTTGACCTTTTTTTAATGCTATTCTTTCAGTCGTTGAAGATGTCTAATTCATTCAAAATCATAGTATTATTTTTATTGTTGCATTATTGCAGTTTTTTGCAGTAGTTATAAAGTCTCTTTTCTTCCTTGGCCTGTAATGCCTTTTTACTTCAGCTGTATTCACTTTTAATAGATATTTAGATTAGGTAGAGTATTCCCAATTGAAAGTTGTTTATTTTCATCCTTGAAGAAACAAATTGTTTGCCTTTTAGCTTCCTTTCACCTTGTGATTTAAATCCATCACCATTCCACTGCTAATTCCTTTGCAAGTAATCAACATGACTTGGTATCTTTGGATCTCCTCCCACTCGTTTTGGTTTCCACAAGAGGCGGTTACTTTTAGACTCTACAGCTTTTCATCATTATCATGTAATAATTCATATAGGTTCCTTGTGGTGGAAAGGATTGCTTAGCTGAGAGTGTTGTGATTTGAAGCACAGTGGCCTCATGGTGTGACAGAAGGTAGAGGACAATGTGTGCAGAGCAAGAGCTTACATGTAGTACCAGGGAGAAGGCCTGACATGAGTCTTTGTTATCTATCTCCCAGCAGAGTAAAGGGTCATAGAAGAACCTGTTTTGAAATATAGTTTCAATGACCTGAGGAATTCCCAGTAGGCCACACCCCTTAAAATATCATTATATAATTGTTTTACTTCTAGTTTCTGAGGATCTTGGACATTTATTTCCCAAATCATTGAATCAGCTTACAAAACCACCAGTAGTTTAACAGGGTTCCTTGTCCACTCCAGCATTGGTTGCTTGCTTGCAAGATTGTCAAATAGTGATGAGAACATATTAGTCACTAGAAGATAACATCATCCGTTGCCTTTGGTATTTTAGAATAGAGTAAGGGGATAAATGTCCAATAGACCATAATAGTTCAGACAGTCTATGGTTTGCAAGACAATAAAATGTACTTAGGCAAACTAATATATACATATATATTAAGTGTTCATAGAAATCATGTTATTTCCACTTAAAAAGCAAACCCACAAAAGGTTATAAATCCTTGTCATAAAATTCTATGTATTCATTGGAAGATGGCACCGAGACAATAGGGACCCAGCCTAGCTCTCTCCCACAAAAAGAGAGAACCAGGGAATCCCACAGCCAACTATCTTAAGAAACCCATAACTACAAATTCAAGAAGCAATGGAGAAGTACACAAACTGGGAAAGAAATCCAGTTAAATCTTATATCCAACACTCTCAAAGAATCCAAAATGTGAGGACCCCTCACGCACCCCTCCCCATCGGCTCCAAGCTGTGAAAGCTGCAGTGGAGGGAGCCAGGGCCCAGGAAGCCGGGAACTCCAGCAATTCCAGAAAGTGGTGGAATCGAGATACAAGAACCCACACAGACCGGGCGCGGACCACATAGACAGTGGCAGAGACCAGAGGGAAAGTGAACGACCCTCCAACACCACTGAGCAGCTCATAGCCAAAAGCTGAGGAGTAAGTAGTCCAGCGGGGTCCCCAAAACCCATTGGGAAAGCAGATCTGGTGGAGAGCTACAGAACTTAACCCAGACCCCTCCACCCCACCCAAGAAAGACTGGCAAATGCAAGGGGGCAAGGAATTAACAATCCTGTCCTTCCCCCAACAGCCCCCTCCCCCAGGCCTTTGACTGGAGACTGACAGGCGGGCGGGCACTAAGATCCAGCATCCCACCAAAGGGGGCAGAAGTATCCCTGCTCCCACCTGCCCAACAGCCTCCTCTCCCAGGCAACTGAAACTGGAGACTGAGGGGTGCTAAGAACCTGCCTTTCAACAGCAGTTAGGGGTGTGCCTGAGTCTGGGAGCCAGCACCTGACCAAACCAAACCTAAGTGGGGTGCCCTCCTGCTGGGAGCCTCTAGCAAGACAGCACCAAGGGGACCCCCACAGAGTCACAGAAAGACTCTCAGCCAAAGCAGCCCCGTACTTCTCTGAAACACATCAGGGAACTGAAGGGAAGACAACCAGGGGCCAAGTTCTCACTGGGAGAGCCAGTTAGGCACAGCTCTGTCCTCTGAGTCCATGACATCAGCTGGGCACTGGCCCTAGGAACAGGGTAAAATTCAGTCATCCTGGTTTACTTGAGAGTTCCTGGAAACTCCCAGACTCCAGGCCCTTGGCTGGGCCCCACCCCTGGAAACAGCATAGGAAAACTGGGCATCAGCTTGCTGAGACTGAAGTGCTCAACTCCATTCTACAGCCCACTGTGAGGCCACTGGTTGGGCTGAGAGCTAGCCATGCAGTGGCACACAGCCCCTGGGAACAGGCAGAACACCTGTAAAAGTTGCAAACTCTGACCTAGTCAGCGGCAGAACTAATTTGGCTGAGAAAGACACATATACATAGATTTTTCAGAACCACCAGTCCCAAACTGAATAAAGACCACCACATACCGACCACAGAGCAAACATACAACTACAGTCTTCAATGCCTCAGAAAGCGCAAGGACAAATTATGGCATATATAAATAATCAAAGTCCCACACAAAGCCCAAAAGGAAACAAGAGTGGGGGGACGAGAGTGATGCCACCATCCCAAGAAATGACACCTGAAGAGACACGATACATGACTATTCAAGAAGATGGCTGTGAACATGACTGAAGAGATTAAAGCAGAATTCCAAAAACAATTCCAGGAAGACAAGAAGGAAATTACCAAGCAGCTCCTCGAACTCAAAAGAGAAATGGAACAAAAGATTAATACCCTCAGCAGATATGATCAGCTCAGTGTCCACAATGCAAACAAAATTGGAAGCATTAAGCAACAGATTGACTGAGATGGAGAATAGGACATCAGGAATGGAGGATAAAACGCAAGGGCTGGAACAGAGAATCATCAGTCTGGATAAATCAGTCAGAATTCACCAAAGAGAACTCCAGGACCTGGCAGACTCAACCAAGAAATCCAATCTTCCTATAATAGGGATCGATGAAAGGGGCTGAGTTTATCAGTAAAGGAATGCAACCCTTATTCACCAAAATCATAGAAGAAAATTTCCCCAACCTCAAAAGGGAAAATACTCACATTATTGAAGGCTTCAGAACTCAAGCAGGCAAGATCCTAGAAGGAACTTGCCTAGACACATCATAGTAAAAACACTAGTCCCGAGTACCAAGGAGCTGATTTTAAATGCTGTAACAACCAAATAAGAGTGATACTACAATGGGAAAAAATTGGAATAACTGCAGACCTCTCCATGAGATCCTTAAATGCAAGAAAAGCTTGGAAAAGTATCATTCATGCCCTGAAGACCAACAACTGCCAACCCAGACTGATATATCCAGCAAAACTAGCATTTACATTTGATGGTGAAACAAGAATATTTCATTCCAAAGAGAAGCTATATGAATACAAGCACACTAAACCATCATTACAAAAAAATATTAAGTAATCAAGAACAAATTGCAGAACAGCATGAACCCCCATAAAGAAGCAGTCACCTGTAAATCACTAAACACAAAAGGGGAAAAAAGGGAGAGAAAGAAACTCAAAAGTAGAAATAAATAATGACAAAGGACACTAACCACTTCTCCATAATTTCCCTAAATGTGAACGGGCTGAACAATACAATCAAAGGACTTAGAACAGCAGAATGGGTTAAGAAACAAGACCCATTCAAAACCTGGAAGCTGAACAACACACTTCTGAATAACTCCTGGGTTATAGATCAGATTAAAGTGGCAGGATAGAAAATTAACTTTCAGAAGTCAGTAGCCTTCTTGTACACCAACAATACGCAAACAGAAGGCCAAATCAAGAAAATGATCCCATTCGCAATAGCCCCCAAAAGAATACAATACTTAGGAATTAACTTAACCAAAGATGTAAAGAAATATTTAATGAAAACTATAAAAGCCTAAAAAAGAAATTAAAGAGGACACCAGGAAATGGAAAGACATCCCATATTCATGGGTAGGGAGAACCAACATAGTGAAAATGGCCAAACTGCCAAAATTGATACACAAATTCAATGCAATCCCCATAAAATCCCAAAGACATTCTCTACCGAAATAGAAGATACAATCCAAAGGTTCATATGGAACAAGAAAAGACCTAGAATAGCCCAAACAACTCTACGCAAAAAGAGCAATGCAAGGGGTATAACAATACCAGACTTCAAACTCTACCATAGAGCCATAATAATAAAAACCGCATGATATTGGCACAAAAATAGACCAAAAAATCAATGGAAAAGAATAGAAGATCCAGAAATAGAACCACATAACAATTATAGTCAATTTGTATTTGACAAAGGAGTTAAAGATATACAGTGGAACAAACACAGCCTATTCAATTATTGGTGCTGGCAAAACTGGGCAGCCACATGCAGAAAACTAAAAATTGACCCTAGACTTTTGCCATGCACAAGCATTAACTCAAAATGGATCAAAGACCTCAATGTCAGACCAAAAACCGTGAAACTGCTACACGATAGAGTAGGAGAGACATTGGAACTCATAGGCACAGGCAAAAGATTCCTGAACAGAATTCTAGGGTCACAACAGATTGGAGAGAGACTGGATAAATGGGACTACCTAAAAATAAAAAGTTTCTGCACAGATAAAACATAGCCACAAAAGTAGAGAGACAGTCAACCAATTGGGAAAAGATATTTACCAATAATACATCTGACAAATGCTTAATATCCAGTATCTACAGGGAATTCAAGAAACCAATCCACCACAAACCCAACAAACCATTCACCAAATGGGCAAGGGAACTAAAGACAGACTTTTCAGAAGACATTAAAATGGCATAAAAGCATATGACAAAATGTTCATCATCCATGGTCATAAAGGAAATGAAAATGAAAACAACCCTAAGATATCACCTTACCCCAACAAGAATGGCCAAGATTTTGAACTCAGACAATGACAGATGCTGGCGGGGTTGTGGAGAAAAAGGAACCCTACTGCACTGCTGGTGGGATTGTAAACTGGTTCAGCCACTCTGGAAAGCAGTGTGGAGGTTTCTTAAAGAACTGAAATTTGACCTTCCCTACAGTCCCGCCATACCACTTCTGGGCATCTGTCCTGAACACCATAACCCAAGATATAAGGACACCTTCTCAGCTATGTTCATCTGTGCACTATTTGCAATAGCCAGGCCATGGAAACAATCCAGATGCCTTACTGCAGATGAATGGATACAGAAATTGTGGTATATATATACAATGGAATTCTACATCGCCAATGACAACATAAAATAATGACATGTGCAGGAAAGTGGATGAATCTAGAGCGAATCATGTTGAGTGAGACAAGTCAAGACCAAAGGAACAAAAGGAGCATGGTATCCTTAATATGTGGCTATTAGATACAAACAGTACAAGAGCGATGACTCAATATTTGCATGCTCAATACTATGCATATGGTACTGGAAATATAAACACAACTACATAGTCATAAAAACTTATGACTCTATAGACATAATGTTTTATTACATAGATTAATATGTATCTCTAACATACAAACCCTCAGCCTAATTTTGATTATGTTTTAAATCTAAGTGGCAGTGATTGTATATAGAGAGTCCCTTCTTGAATACTTGTTTGTTAAACACATCATTTGAAATATGATATAAAATCAATGTTAATAAATTCTTTACTAAAAATTCTATGTATTCATAGATATATTAACATTAATGATTTCCTACTCTAAAATATATACATTAATGGACAGCTAAGCTCTTATCTGTAGGTTTTTTTTTCAATGATTTGGGGGAAAAAAAAACTAGCCTGACAAACCTTAATAAAATGCTTTGCCATTAAATATAAACTCTGTCTTTTTCACTACAAAATTATTTTAGTGTATTGATACAAATTTTTTATGTTTAATAAATACAAGGACTCCTACTAATTCTAATAATCTTTTGGATCTTTACGCCCGTTATCTTTTCTTTCTTCTTTTTCCCCTCAGTCATGGCACTTGAACTTGACCTGGATGCTGTCCCTGAGCTCTTCAGCTCAAGGCTACCGCCCTACACTGGAGCCAAGTCTTTCTACTTCCTGTTTTCTAGAGATTAACCGGAGCTAAGAATCTCAGGTCCTTTTGTGCCAGAGCTGGCTTTGACCCTTGATCCTCAGATTTCAGCCTCCTGAGTAACTAGGATTACAGGAGAAAACCACTGCACCCAGCTTGACTGTTAACTTTTCTATCATTAGCTAGATACAGCATTTCCCACTTTATTCCTCTCGCCGCTTCATCATCAGAAGCTCATATCAAAATGGAAATATTCCTTCTTGTCTTGGAAAAGGTTTACAGGAAACATGATCACTTTGACCTTTTCAGTGTTCTTCATTTTGACTGGTTGTCGGTTCCAGTTAGAAACTCTAGAGTGTAAACAGGGAAAGACAGCATAGAAAGCAATCCCAATCACAGAATACTAAAAAGGTCATATTAATGTGGTGATTCCTTCAGAGAACATGAAAGATAAGGAAAATGATAAGGTTTGAAAAAGGAGTGAGCAAGATCTTACCTTGTTTTAAAGAAGTCACTACTAGCAAACACCAGTCAGAGGTCACTCCAATTTTGTTTATAACAATTTGATTCTTGAACTAGGGTCTCCTGATACAGCCCACACTGGGCTTGAAATCACAAGCCTCTTCTCTCAGGATCCAAAATATTGGCTTCTCTCAGCATCCAAAGTGGTTTTATGAACACTTGGCTGTTTAGTACATTGGTTTGTTTATAGTATATTTAAAATAGTATGTTTTCAAAAAAGATATATTTTTCTTACAAATCTAATGCAAATCATTATTGTTATTATCATTATCATTGTCATTATTAGTTGCTGGTTCTGGGGATTGAATTCAGGGTTGTGCACTGTTCCTTGGCCTCCTCTGTGCTCTAGACTAGAGCTCTACCACTGGAGCCGCTGCACTACTTCCAGATTTTTCTGAGTAGTTTATTGGAGATAAGAGTCTCACAGACTTTCCTGCTCAGGCTGCCTCAGGTCTTAGCCTCCTGAGTAGCTAGGAATATAGGCATGAGCTACTGCTTGCTAGATAATTTTAATTATTTTTAGTTAGAAGTACTGGAAATATCTAGCATATTAGTGCTGAAAATATTTTTAAAAATAAATTTTATTTCTTTTTCCATCCAGAAAGTGTTATAAAGTATTGACTAGGAAATGTCTAAGCAAATTATATACTTTATCTCATTTATTTGAGCTGCTTGAAATTTCCCACCCCTGGGTTCATTACCTTTCATACTACATTAAAATGAGAAAGTGATCTTTTCACTGTTTCTTTTATAGATAGGTGAAAATTGTGTGTGTGTGTGTGTGTGTGTGTGTGTGTGTGTGTGTGTGTGAGACAGAGAGAGACAGAGAGAGAGAGAGAGAGAGAGAGAGAGAGAGAGAGACAGAGAGAGAGAGAGAGAGAGAGAGAGAGAGAGAGAGAGAGAGAGAGAGAGAGAGAGAGAGAGAGAGAGAGAGAGAGAATTTCTGCACACGGTCACAGGTCTTGGGGCTTCAACCCAAAGCTTAAGTGGTTTCCCTGAGATTTTCTATTCAATACTAGTGCCTATCCCAATTCCACTCCTAGTTTTGTTTTTGTTTTTGTTTTTTTTTTTTTTATCATGGGGCTTGAACTCTGGGCCTGGATGCTGTCCCTGATTTCTTCAGGTCAAGGCTACTGTCCTACCCCTTGAGCTGCAGTGTCACTTCCAGTTTTCTAGTGGTTAATTGGATAAGAGAGTCTCACTGACTTCAGTGCTCAGGCTGTCTTTGAACCATGGTCTTCAGATCTCAGCCTCCTGAGTAGCTAGGGTTACAGGTGTGAGCCACTGGTACCTGGCATTTCTAGCTTTTAAAACTCATTTTTATTTTCCTTTGGATTTTTAGCATGGTTATAAGATTCATAAAGTGGAAGAGCTTGGATTGAAAATATCCTATTAGGCCATGGAAGGCTCCTGGCATAACTAAATTAAGTTCTTATAATGATAGGTAGCAATTAGACTCAAAGAGCTACCTTTACTTCAGTGTGTCCAAAATGGTATCTCTATTTATTTCTCTATGGCCAGTTTGAGGTGAACTAAACTTTTCAGCACCTAAGCTTCTTGTTCCACATCTTTATAAAACTGATTGACAGTGAAAAGGTCTAAAGTCAACAAAGACCTGATATAGTCAGCTCAATTTTGAGATTAATTTTGCTCTGGAATGTAACTCATCCTGATGTTCTTCTGAACCTGAACCTGAAGTTCAGATGGGATACTCTGAAAGTTTTCTTTGACATATTAACATATCATTACAATCTCATTATAGTTTAAAATTCCCTACCCCCTCCACTATGGATTAACCATAGGTGGTGATAGTAATTGCATTCATAGAATACTCTTGAACTATATCCCAGTTATTTTATAGCTTTCTTGTCAGTCACTCTCTGCAGCCTGGTCTTTAGGAGGACTTTGATGCTTCAATCATCTTAAGCATCAATAGTTTCCCTATAAGAGTGTCCTTTTCTATTCAAATGAGCCACATTCTTCTCATGTGTGTAGAAAGTGATAGCTTTGCTGATTATATAATGACATCTATTTTCTCATCAACTATATGAAGTACCTGCAGTGCATCACATTTAGGAGCCTAGCTATAAGCACAGGCTCTCCTTACTACTTGGGAATCAATATGTTCTAAGTGACATCACACCAACAGAAGTCAAGATTGCACACAGAAGTTTTTGTTGTGGTTGTTTATTTTTTGCTTCATTGGTCAACATTTTTTTTAACTGTTGAGTGTGGTGACTCACACCCTGTAATCCTAGCTACTCAGGAGGCTGAGATCTGAAGATCATGGTTCAAAGCCAGCCTGGGCACTTATCTCCAATTAACCATCAGAAAAACAGAAATGGCATTGTGGCTCCAGAGGTAGGGCAGTACCCTTGACCTGAAGAAATCTGGGACAGCACCCAGGCCTAGAGTTCAAGTCCCACAACAGACCTAACTAACTAACTAAATAAATAAATAACTGTTTAAGCAAAACAACTGTTTTAAATCCTTTTATGGAGCCCTGTTTTAAATGAACTCATTTTAGTCTATGTAAAGCCATGCTGTCAGAAAAGATAAATTGGTTTTCCTAGCCAAGTAGAGTACACAGTGAGTGTCTCACCAGTGGTCGTTCAGTGGATGGAGGCTGCAAAAGATCACATATTACTTGATTCATACCACTTACTCTGATACACCCCATTATTTACCTTATTATTTTAGATTTCTATGAATACCCTATACATAAACTAGTAAAGATATATTTACTGCATGGGTAATATAAATTTAAGCATTCCTGTTAATGTATAGCTACTTACAAATTTCACAAAGTCTATTGTCACTTTGATCATTTTATGTAGTGCTTATTTAATGTAAAGAAAGAAAATGCTCTCTGTGTTCAGTCTGATTGTTTCCCTTCCAAATATTTCCTTTTCTTCTAAAGAAGACTCCTACTTTGTTTCAATTGAGCAAACCTCTCCCACAAAAACCTTCCTTCTTTTGTCTATAGGTGAGTTCCACTACATCTAAGTAGGTATGCTTGTCTGTAATTGAATAGGCTGTGTGGAATCTAGTCAGAGTAGAGAATAGTTCCAAGATGACCCGATTGGACAATTGGATCCAATCTATTTATATTAGTTATGCAATAAAAAGCTGGGTTCCCGTGACTTAACACTTGTAATCCTAACTCCTTAGGAATCTGAGCTCTGATGATCAAATCCAGTCTCGGAAGAAAAGTCTGTGAGGCACTATTGTGAATTAACTAGCAAAATGCTATAGTCAAGTGTGGCTCGAATGCCATAACTGTAGCCGTAAATAAAAAGCTGAGTAATAACAGAAGGCACTGAGTTAAAGCCTGGGTACTAATGCCAACAATAGAAACAATAACCCTAGTTTTTGATAATAGATACCATGCAAACTAGAAAATAGTAAATCATAGAGGAAAAGCCAGCATAATAAGATAAAAAGGAATCTCAGAAAGAGAAAGATACAGATGTAAGATTCCTGATGTTTGCTATTTTTTTGAATGTCTCAGTACATGGGACATTGCTTCTGTTTTTGGAAGCACTTTTACTATTTTATAAGTGCCTTTGTTTATTCACAGCTAAAATATGCAAATGAAAAATCTTCCCATAAGTGTCTTTGCTTATAAATTTGAGGTTTTTTTAAGTGGTTGCTTTATGGGGACCTGGAGTGTGACCTAGTGGTGGAGTCTTAGCCTAGCATACACGAAACCCTGGGTTTGATTCCTTGGTACCACTTAGTTGAAAATCCATCCATTCATCCATTAAGTGGCATCTGGACTAATTCCATTTCTTGACTATAATTCTGCAATGAACATAGTTGTAATGGTAGCTTTAAGGTGGCCTTGTTTGTATTCTGTTGGATATATGCCCAGGAGTGGCATTTCTGACAGGGAAGCTTTTTGTTTAGTCTTTTGAGGAACCTTCTTATTGCTCCCTAGAGTGGCTGAACAAATTTACATTCCCAACAATAATGTTACAGCGTCCTCTTCTGGCATACATTCTCCATGCCAGCATTATTCCCCCCAGCATCTGTTATTGCGAGCTTTCTTGATAATGGCCATTCTAACTGGGGTGAGATAGAATCTCAGTGCTGTTTTTATTTTCATTCCCTTTATGGCCAGAGATATTGAACATTTCTTCATGTTTCTATGGGGCACTTTTGGTTCTTCTTCTGAGATGTCTCTAAGTCATTAGTAAATTATTAAAAGTCATTTTCTTTCATTCCTTGATTCACTGATGAATTATTTGCTTTATCAATATCAGTTGCAAAGGATGTAATGAATCTGGTTCCAATGGTAGAGCGCTATCCTTGAGCATAAATAAGCTCAAGAACTGTGATTAGAGTTCAAGAAGACCCACAAAGAAGAAAGAGAGAAAGAAAGAAAGAAGGAAAGAAAGAAAAAGGAAGGAAGGAAGGAAGGAAGGAAGGAAGGAAGGAAGAAAGAAAGAAAGAAAGAAAGAAAGAAAGAAAGAAAGAAAGAAAGAGAAAAAAGAAAGCAAGAAAGCAAGAACAATGGACTGAGTTACTTATAAACAACAGAGATTCACTGGGCCAGAAGTGTGACCTAGTACAGTGCTTGCCTAGCATGCATGAAATTCAGGAACCCCTGGGTTTGATTGTTAGGCACCACATACACAGAAAAAGCCAAAATGGTGCTGTAGCTCAAGTAGTAGAGCTTTAGCCTTAAGAAAGTTCAAGGAGAGTGCTAAGGCCCTGAGTTCAAGCCCAAGGACTGGAAGAAAGAAAAAAAAAGACAAAGGGTGGTAGACATGATGAAAAACAGTAAGTCCAGAACCACAGAAACAATATGTACTATTTTCAACCATGAAACTTTGTGTAACTTGTTAATTATCTTTGTGTCTCAATCTGGATTCATTTAATTAATCTTTGACCATGATTTCGATATATATTTCAAAGTAATTGAATTGGCTTTCCTATAGCCTTCTAATTCAGTTTTTATTATGTCAGACATCTGTTTTTCCTAATTATTTTACTTTAATTGTTTAAAATACCCACTCCTCTCTAGAAAATATACATCTTTAAAGTATTTTTCTATTACTCCATGATTGTCAGAACTTTATTTTATGACTTTCAGTTCTTAATTATCTTCAAATGAAAAGACTAAAGAGGATAGAGTTAATAAAGGATGAAACAGTTAATACTACAAGAGGAACAATAAAAGTTTAATATCATCTGAAACACTCTAAAGAATTGTTGCTAATATAAGATTTGGGAATTGTGTTTTGTATAGTACAGTCTATTTTACAAAATATCTTAAATACATAAAAACCTTGTTTCAAAATGTATCTATGTACCTTAACATTGGAAGCCAACATCAACTCATTCTCATCATTAATTTAAGGATTCATTGCAACTGATTCAGATGTGATTGTTTGCATCAGTAATCCCAGATACAAGGAAGGGAAGATACCTGTAGAAAGACTGCCTTTGCACACCAGCCTGGACAAAATTACAATACTCTTATTTTTAAAAAAAATCTAAAATAAAAGGAACTTGGATGTGTAATCAAATGTAACAGTGCAATGAAAGAGTCTTTTACAACAGTTTTAGAGGCTGGATCATTTCAGATAAAGAATGAACACAGTTAAAACCACTGTTGAAATGTCGGGGAGATTCACAGCAGAAAAAGAATCATTGCCCCAGGTGGAGGCAAGCCAAGTTCCAGAGTTATTTAACTGCGTGGGCTGATCTTGACTACTTCACATGATTCAAGCAACACATTTATTTATCTATAATATGACATTTCTATTATTAAATAACTGTATTCTTCAATACTGGTTTAATTCAGATATAATTACTAACTATATTTTTTGCAATGAAGCAACAACTTGCTCAAATCTTATAAATAAGACAATTTATTTTAAACAGTGTACACAAGCACAAGCAATGATAGCTAAATTAAGGACTTTAAAAGACACTGGCTTTGTGAGAAAATACAATATATCCTTTTTACTTATGACTCAAACTTGTTCAAACAACATCACATCATTATTTATTGAGTTTTATGCGGTCATTTCAATTTTTACCTTCAAATTAAACTACAACCTACATGCTTGAATTATAAACTCAATGCTGAAAATTTTATTTTAACCATTTATTTCAGTATTATTTATTCATTCATTTTCTACTCTTCTTTATTGCATTTTATTGACAGGGTAGGTAACAAATAGAGGGGTTACAGTAACATTTGTCAGGTACCAGGTACATTACTTTCTGAATATGCTTGAATTACAAACTCAAGGCTTGAAATTTTATATAAAACATTTCCTTCAGTATTATTTAATGGATAATTATTTACATGAATTTATTTAATGGAATTCCTTAAGCAAAATCTGTATAGTTTCATAAAAATATAATCTAAATCATCTGTAGCTTGTTTAAAATAATTTGTAAAGTCAACTGAGTTTAAAATTATGTTAGTACTGAAAATAGGATGTCCTTTTTGGGGCTTTTAATCTCAGGTCTTATAAGTAAGTTAACCAGAGTATTCCCAGAGACACAGGATTGTTTTTTCTTTTCTTTTTTTCCATATATTTTTATTTTAATTAATAGAAGGGTTACACTATATTCACCAGATAGAAGGTACATTACTTCACAAACATTGATACCCTTTCTCATGTCTTGGTCCCCATTTCCCTCCTCTCATACCCATCCCTCATCTTGTTTTTCCCCCTTCCCTATCCTAGTTCAAATAACTAAATAAACATATATATATACATATATATATTATATCAGATAACAAGGTAAAATACTGTAACCATATGTATCCTGCTGAAATACACATCAAAATCCAATTACTAATTACTTCATGTTGTCCAGAATGGTATGGGCTGCGAGGATGGGGGGAGTAGCTGGGCGATTGAGGGAAAGAAGGGGGAGAACTCTTCAGAACAAGTATTAAGGGTTCAGAAAATGAAACAAATAATTTAATATTTACAAACATTCCAAAAGTAGACAAGAAATAATATTTAGGCTGTAGAAAAATGAGGAGTGGTCAAGGAGTAGAATGCTGTCATAATAGTCAGTGCATTTTTCATGAAACTAGAAAAATTGAAAGAAAGTGTTGGGCAAGAATGGATGAGAGAATGATTTAAAGGTAATACAGATCAAGATGCATTTATTGTATTATAAAGTGATTTGTTGAGCACTAACCCTTTGTAATCCTGTAACATAGTTTAACATATGCTGTTTCCCCTATTTATTTCACATATTTAGCAATGTGTTTTCATTACTGAGGGTAAAATGTTACTTAAGAAAAACAACTAAGCTTATGAAAAATTATTAATTAACCTTATCCACCACTACTTTAGGTGTGGTGACCTGACAATATCCTCTTTGCTTAAATATGTTTCCCATCCAAAATCAAAGCTTTCTAAGTTTTGCTTTTCTCACAAATGTCTTGGATCTAAAACTGTCTACTGACTTCTGCTGTTGTGTTTGATCTACATCATTAAGTCTAACATCTTTGGTTTTCTCTTTTCTTATTTTGCCTATTATTATCTTCATTCATTTACATTGTATACTTTATTTACAGTGAGATAGATCGTTCTAGTAAAAAAAAGAAAACAAAAACTCTATTTCCCAATTTCTGTGAAAAAAAAAAACCTGTAGGGATCTTTGTATTTGCAGTACAGTTAAGTCCAATTCTTTAAATAATATTTAAGTGCTCTGGAATCAAAGTTTAAACAATTTGATATTATTGGCACTAAAACACTTCTCTAGATAAAATGAATAATTTATATGTATTTTCTGTGTGCCAGTCCTGGGCCTTGAACTCAGGGCCTGAGCACTGACCTTGGGATTTCTCAAGGCTAGAGCTCTATCACTTGAGCCACAGCAACACTTCCGGTTTTATTTTCTGTGTATGTGGTACTGAGAAATCGAACCCTGGACTGCATGCATGCTAGGCAAACACTCTACCACCAGGCCAAACTCCCAGCCCCATATATTTCATTACACTTCTATTAAATCCTAATAATGTTGTTTTATAGCAGTCTATTTGTGTTTAATTTGTTCATTCAGTTGAAAATGTTCTTTCTGACAAAAACAGAGCACAAAGATACTTTCTTTTTCTTTTCTTTTGTTTTGTCAGTTGTGGGGCTTGGATTCAGGAACTGGATGCTCTCCATGAGCGTTTTCATTCAAGGCTAACACTGTACCACTTTGGCACACAACACCACTTCTAGTTTTGTCTTTATATTTTTTGGGGGGATGTTAATTTGAGATAAGAGTCTCAGGGCTCTCTATGCATGAGCTGCCTTTGACTTGAAATCCTCAGATCTGTCACTGGCTCCCAGCCAAAGCTGCCTCTCTATAAATATTTCCAAATTTCATATCATATGCTGATTTTTCTCTCCTCTAAACTATATCTATGATTTTACTTTACTTCCCTAACCATATTCATTATAATAAAAATGATCTCAAATGTAGAAAATAAAAGAGTGATCTATTATAATCTTCAATAAAAAGAAAGGTCAAAGAAAAAAATAGAGAGGGTGCATAAATAACAATAATCAAAATAGACTTAGAGAACAGAAATCAGTTCTGATTGTTTTGTGGCACAGTGGTGCTGATGCAGTTTAGAAACATGTTTTTCAAATTGACTTGAAAATAGAATTGTTATTATTCTCTACAGTAAGACGTAATAGATGTTTGAATGTATGGAAGTTTGATTCCCTGATCTGATCATTGAACATTTTATATTTACATTTTATTATCACATGCACTGGACAAATATATATGAGATTATATGCCACTTAAAACAATAAAAAATGGTATGAAAAATTATTTTGATTTTTGTTCTTCGTTAAGGCATGAATTATATTTGCATTTTTCATGCATTTGCCTATAAGATTAACAGTATATCAGTATGATCTTAGATTATTCTAGGAGCTAAATAATAAAGTATTTGTCAACATAACTAATTTTGAAGTGGTTTCAGAGGAAGAATTTCATTTAAGATAGTAATAGGACAGTTCAGTATATACACATTAAACATATTAGTTATTTATGTAAACCAGATATTGAGTTGGCACAGTATGCTACAAGAACATTATTTTGGTGTAGGTTTAAAATGACAGAAAGTCCAATCATGGAATTCTAATTCATTCAGACGTTTTCACCTCAGAAACTTTCTTCTAATTCTTTTCTATTGAAAGCAGCCTTAACATCATTGGAACACCTATTAGAAATGCAAAATCTCAGGCTCTGCACTAGACCTACTGAATTAGAACCTATATTTTACTTTTTAATTGATTAGTTATTTTATTTTATTTGCCAGATAGTAGGTGCATTAACCCTTCTCATATTTTTGTCCCCATTTCCCTACACCCATCCTCTCTGAAACATCTTGTTTATCCCCCTTCCCTTTCTTATTTCAAATAAACAAATAAATGTATATAGCTTATACCAGGTAACAGAATCAGATAGAATAATGATATGAGATTAATCAAAGGGCAACAAAAGAGAAGAAAAATAACATAGTAGATTAAGAACAACAATCATTCAAGATAAAACTCTTCTTTCAATATCCTAGAGATCCTTTCATTTAGTCTCATCCTATATGACCCTATGTACCTAGGTTTTGAATTACTGTAATCCTCTGCTAGGAGAGTGTAGATGTGGATTAATTATTACAAATAAGGGAAACCATTGAGCCTATGCTCCTTTGGGTCTGGCTTACTTCACTTAATATGATTTTTTCCAAGTCTTTCCATTTCCTTCAAATGGGGCGATGTCGTTTTTTCTCACAGCAGCATAGAATTCCATAGTGTATAAATACCACATCTCCTTGTTCCACTCATCAACTGAAGGGCTTCTGGGTTGGTTCCATAATTTTGCTATGGTAAATAGTGCTGCAATGAACATCGTTGTGCTAGTGGATTTAGTATGTACATGTTTCTGGATAAGTGGGAAAATTCCAAGTAGTGGAATTGCTGGGTCATAGGGGAACTCTGTTTAGTCTTTTGAAGAACTGCCATACTGCTTTCCATAGTGTTTGAAAGTTTACACTCCACCAGCATTTATTGTTTTGTTATTAGATTTCTTGATCATGGCCATTGTAACTGGAGTGTGGTATAATCTCAACGTTGTTTTGGTTTGCATTTATTTTATAGCCAGAGAAGTTGAGCATTTCTTCATGTGTCTATAGGTCATTCATGTTTCTTCTTCAGAGACGTCTCTTGTTAAATCTTTTGCCCACCTTTAAATGGGATGTTTCTTTGAAGATTTGTTTTGAAGAGATTCAATTTCTTAATCTGTTGGTACACTTTAGATATGAGGCTCTTGTCTGTTGTATGGCTAGTGAATATCTTCTCCCACTCTGGGCTTTCTATTTAACTTGCTAGCTATGTCTTTTGCCATACAGAACCTCTGCAGTTTAATGCAGTCCGATTTGCCTAAGCTTTCTTTAATTTATTGTGTTTCTAGACCTTTATTAAGAAAGTTTTGACCTGTGCCTAGGAGACACAGGTATCTCCTATTCCTTCTTGTAAAGTGACCAGAAAATCTGATTTTATTTTGAGGTCTTTGATCCATTTTGAATTAATCCTGGTGAAATGTGACATAGAAGGATCCAACTTTAGTTTTCTGTAGGTGCCAGCACCAAGTTCTTGAAGAAGCTGTCTTTTTTCCATCCCATTTTTTGACCCCTTTATCAAAGATTAGATGGCCATAGGTTTGCAAGTTGATTTCTGGGTCTTCAGTTCTATTCCACTGGTCTTCAGGCCTGTTCGTGTGCCAGTACTAAGCTATTTTGGTTACTATAGCTCTGTAATAAAGTCTAAAGTTTGATATTCATATTCTTCCAGAGATTTTCTTTCTGCTAAGAAGTGTTTTTTGCTCTATGGGGTCTTTTATTATTCCACATGAAATTTTGGATTGTTTCTTCTGTTTCCTTAAAGAATGACGTTGGAATATTGATGGATATTGTCCTTGGAAGGATTCCCATTTTCATGATGTTAATACTTCCAATCCAGAAGCATGGGAGGATTTCCACTTTCTCCATTCTACTTTAATTTCTTTTTTCAGGTTTTTAAAGTTTTCATCATAAAGTTCCTTTTCATTCTTAGTTAAGTCCTAAGTACTTTATTTTTTTTTGAGGCTATTGCAAAAGGAGTTGCTTTCTTGATTTCTGCCTCACTCCTCTTGTTGGCATAAAGAAAAGCAGTTGATTTTTAGGTTAATTCTATTCCTTGTTACTTTGCTAAAACAGCTCAAGCAACTTGGGAGTAGAGTCAACAGGGTTCTATAAGTACAAAATCATGTCCTCTGGATGGTTCATGAGACAAAGCAGGTGGCTCCGTCAGCCATTCACTATTGTCCATTATATAAAGGAATTGGCCATATTTCCATATGTTCATAGTACCTAAAATCTACTTGGCAAAAAGATGAATTGGGAACAAAATAGTGTACCTGTTAAATCAGTAAATGATTAAGATTGCAACTGTAAAACAATCATCCAAAGTAGATAACGATATCAGCATAAGGGAAGAAGCCTTGTCCTCTTCCAGGATCTCAAGACTCATCCCACCCACACCCTTGCTCTCAGTCACTGACAAGGGGACTTGGATTAACTTTTAAGGATTCTGTATTCTGCAGGCCGATAAGTTAAAGAACAACAATAAGAAAGCACTATTTTAAATTATTTCTTAAGATAATGGACAAATGAGAGAATAAATAAAATAGGTGGGCATTCCAGATGCTTCCTGCAATGAAAGAAAAATAAAAGGAGGAAAGAAAACAGAGGATAAATGGATGTCCTGGAAAAAAAGCAAGTTATTTACCAAGACAATAATTTGTTTAAAGTTATAATTAAATAAACTACAGAAGTTGTTTTAGGCCAATACTTTGTACTAATTAAAATATTTAGTAAATTGTTTCATAACTACAAAATTATTAGTTATAATCCTTTAGAATAGAAATATGCCATGTGCTTAGGAATAATCACTAAGCATATTCCTCACAGACCTGAGGCCCATCCTGGGCCTTGTATTCCGGCCTTGGATTTTATGCCTAAGCTTTTGCCCTCAAGGTCAGCTCTCTACCACTTGAGCAACAGTTCCACTTCTAGATTTTTATGGTGGTTAATTAGAGATAAATATCTCACAGTGTTTCTCCCTCAGTTGGCTTTGAAGGCAGTCCTCAGATTTCACTCCCCAAAATAACTAGGATTTCAGACATGAGCCATTGGCATAGAGACGTTTTATTGTTTGCCTTTCTCATGTTATTTTAATGGATTTTTGGATCTATTAAAATTTATTTTTGTGCTAGTGTGCCATTGGATCATTTAAAATATTAGTTTTGTTTTCCCTTGATTTTTTTTATCTTACCCTACATTTTTCAAAATTCTCAGAACTGAATCACCAATTGTAACATGAATGTGTTAATTGTCAGCTTCAGTCTATTCTTAGTAATTAAATGAAGTATTAAGAAGAAAGATATTAATAAGGATCTGCATGAACATACAAATGTGTACATACATATATGTTATATATATGCTTTTGTATGCTCTCTTGCAAACAGAGTATGGTTGCAGAAGAAAGACTAAGTGAATATTCATTGATTAAATGTAAGAACGACCAACTGGATCAATGAATAAAAACTAAAAAGTATGAAATTGTCTGGATACATACATTGATTACTGATTTTACTTTTCTCCACATATATCACCTAGTGCACTTTTTAGCATAATTTAATGTAACAAAACAGGTGCAACTTTGAGTAAAGGTCATATTGAACTTAGTTCTAATGATATTTTATTTTGAAAAATGAAAAATAAAAGGATTTCATTACAAATGTAATATTCTCAGATTAAATTCAATTTATGAAACTTAAAATGATGTCACATATTTAGTACATATAGTTGGAATTATGGAAAGATTTGTTTTCTAAATTTGAGAATTCTTTAGTTTTGACTATATAAATTTCTATGATGGAATTCTCTATATATTTGTCTATTTGTCTGTCCTATCTATCTATCTATCTATCTATTATCTATCTATCTGTCTGGCTAGTCACAATCACTGCACACATTCAGATCTATGGAACACTGTTTTATATTTAAGGGATTTTAATGACTATCTAGTTTATTATTAGTATAAATTACTTGACAGGTCTTTAAACAAGTTATTTTATCTTTGAGAAAAATATTTTAACCAGTAATAAAATAGTTTAAGGCACTGAGATAAAAGCTTTTATGTGATTTAATCTATATGCTGATTTCTCATGAAATGTATATGGTGAAAACATATAAAATAAACTTTCTAAATTTGGAAATACATAGTATTTTAACTAATAACTCAAAATGCACAAAGTTCAGAAGGCATTCCTGTTAACCCTCTCTAGATTTTTTTTCAAGAAACTCGTGGCAATCTTGAAACAAGGACCAAGAATCACAACAAATCAGAGAAAGGCTGGATAAGTGGGACTGCATTAAACTGCAAAGTAACAACCATCCTATTAAAAGATGGGCTAAAGACTTAAAGAGAGTCTTCTCTGAAGAAGAAACAAAAATGGCCTACAGACATATGAAGAAATGCTCAATATCTCTGGTCATAAAAGAAATGCAAATCAAAACAACTCTAAGATTCCAACTCACTCCAGTTAGAATGGCCAGGATCAAGAAAACTAGTAACAATAGATGCTGGATGGGATATGGCCAAGAGGGATGACTACTACACTGCTGATGGGAGTGCAAACTTGTTCAATCACTACGGAAAGCAGTATGGCAGTTCCTCAAAAGGCTAAACATAGAACTCCCCTATGACCCAGAAATTCCACTACTAGGCATTTACCCAACCATCCAGAAACAAGGTCAGACTAAATCCACTAGCACAACGATGTTCATTGCAGCAGTATTTACCCTAGCAAAGATATGGAACGAACCCAAATGTCCCTCACTTGATGAGTGGATCAACAAGATGTGGTATTTGTACACAGTGGAATTCTACGCTGCTGTCAGAAAGAATGACATCACCCCATTTTTTAGGAAATGGAAAGACTTAGAAAAAATCATATTAAGTGAAGTAAGCCAGACTCAAAGGAAGATAGGCTGAATGGTTTCCCTCACTTGTCATAATCAGTAGAAACCTTGGTCTCTCCTAGCAGAGATTTGCAATAGAACAAAACCTAGATACATAAGGCCATATAGTATGATGCTAAATGAAAGGACTTCTAGGATATAGAAACAAAAGCCATATAATGAGTGTTGTCCTTAATGTACTATGTTATCTCTCATCTCTTTTGCTGTCCCTTGATTATCTCATATTGTTATAGTATTTTACTTTGTTATCTGATATATTGGATATATTTGTATTTGGTTGTTTGAAATTGGATAGGGAAAGGGGGGAAAACAAGATGAGGGGTGGGGGTGGGGAGAGGGAAATGGGGACCAAGACATGAGAAAGGGTATCAATGTATGTGAATTAATGTACCTTCTATCTGGCAAATATAATGTAACCCTTCTATTAATTATAATAAAAACATATGAAAAAAGATAAAGTTGAATTGCTTAATTATTATGTTAGTTTTTATCTTCAAGTTTCCCCTCCCTTAACAATTTGTATTTTCCAATGTCAACTTGAATTAGGTCTTCTGTGTTTTATTAACTACTGTACAACTTTACAAACCTTTATTAAGCCAGGCGCAGTGACTCACACCTGAAATCCTAGCTACTCAGGAGGCTGAGATCTGAGGATCAAGATTCAAAGCCAGCCTGGGAACAAAAGGACCTGAGACTCTTATCTCCAATTAACTTCTAGAAAATGGGAAGTGGGGCTTGTTTCAAGGGTAGGGTGGTAGCCTTGAGCTTTATTGCTCAGGGACAGTGCCCAGGCCAAGTTAAAAAAAAATATCAAATGACTATCCTTTTGGTCCTTTGAGTATATTTTTTACACCAATGAAAGCTTCCATGTTAAAAAATGGGGTAAGTTATTGCTAATGACTGTTTTTGTCTATAAAACTTCTCACTTCAGTGCCTTATTCAAGTACATAAAAAGGAACACATATAGGATCTTCCTATATGTCCATTTATTTTAAACAGCAACATCCATAAGCTTTGAATGGATCTTTTGTAAAGAAAGCATGCCATGACTTCATCCTACACTGGGTGGTGATAAGTTCACCATGTATGTTGCAATCTGATATTTCCCTTTTGGTCACAGATGAATTAGCAAAGCTAAATATATGACTACATAATAGATAATCTATAGGGCAACTAATGGCTCACAGATTGGTCTAACACAATAACTTTGTTCAAGAGAAATTCCTTGAATCAATGATTTGGCAAGAGACTTCTGATTGTTTTCTCAAGAGACTTTTATTCTTTAATAGCTAATCATCCCAAATTCTCATGACATCAGACTGGGGCATGGTTGAAGTGGTTTAACACTCAATAAATAAGCAAGGCACTCTAATTTCTATCCCCAATACCACAGCAAAATAAATAAATAAATATGAACTCTGAAAACTAGCAGAAGATAACAATAAAACAGAAAGTTTATTAAAAAAAAACTTCTTGAAGATAGTTAACATGTTCTGGCCCTTTCTCCCTTCCCTGATTCAATTAAATACCAGAAACTCATGCTCTTTATGTATTTCAAGTAATACTTCACTGAATACATTTATAGATATCATTAACCAATCTATTCTTTATATTAAAATCTCTCTGTTCAAGTAAAAAAAAAACTTCTTGATGCTGGTGCATATCTATTGAAGTTATAGGAGAAGTCTTCCATGGCCTTTAAATTCAAGAACAAGATGTAAACTCTCTAGTTGAACATGAGAAATCTTGCCATAGTGGAGAGGAAAGATTGTTGAACAATGTGCCAACAAAGCAACAGGGAGTTGGATGTGACACACAGAATTTCCCACTCACACTGCATCTGTTAAGCAAGTGACATGGGGCAGGGACAATCAACAGATTGAACATTTAATTCTCCCACAGGGGGACCCATAGAAGGGACATGACAGTTGTGACAAGGACCATAAAGGATAGCAAAGCCATAAACCTCAATGTCTCTTGGAGGACAGAAGGACAGTGAGTCAATGCAGAAAACACACACACACACACACACACACACACACACACACACACACACACACACACACACAGAGGCAGTGATATAAAAGCAGTGATGCATGGGGCATTAAGTTAGCTCCAGCTAGATGTACAAAGGCCCATCTAGTTCTCCCTTATTCTCTAAAGGTCAGCCTGGCTCTGTCTTAACATAAACTCAACTATTCAGTGTCCTGTTTCGTTTCTTCAATCTTTAAAATGAAACTCACTTACTGAATGGAATTTCAGGAGCCATTTTTCCCCCCACACAATTGTCAAGTGTTGAAGTTTTCTTTTCTCCCTTATTTGAGGGATGATACTGACCAAGATGTTGTATATTCCTATACTGTTTCATTAAAAGGCAATTCCTTGGAGCTAATGAAACAAGATGCATTTTACATTTAAACACTACGCTGGAATAAAACCCTCTGTATGGCTATTGACGGGTAATACATAAAAATAATGGATCCAGGAAAATTGGATACAATAAATAATAATTTTAATGACACATATGTACATATATCTTGTAAATATTTATTTGAAAATAAAAACTAAGTTTACCAATTCAAAGCGAAGAAAGGGACCAAAAGAGAGATGAAGAAGGAAGGAAGGAAGGAAGGAAGGAAGGAAGGAAGGAAGGAAGGAAGGAAGGAAGGAAAAACAAAGCAACTGGAGGCAAAAAACAAAAGCAAGGTGCATTAGAATGTCAAATGATTTTATCTAAGAATTTCCAAATGTGAGTTTTTTTATTGTATTTTATTGTCAGGGTAATGTATAGAGGGGTTACAATTACATTTATCAGGTAGTGGGTACATAATTATTTTCAATGTTTTTTATTATAATGTATTTTTATTTGACATTAATACTATTTAAAGGAAATTTACTTGACAAATTTTCAACTTTTCATTTCATTTCATATCACTTAAAATATTATAGTATTTGCAATAGTCTATAACATTCTCATATTGGAGGGTTTTCACTAATTACAATTTTATCAAAGTACATATTGGAAAATCATACTAATCAGTACCTTACATGACATAAATATTGATATGCAAGTTTTTGCTTGCTTAAATAGAAGTTTGAAATTCTACTTTATATATTTAGATGTTTTAAATACATAATTGCTTAAAATAAACTAAGTGATATTATATTAGTATAGTAATATTCTCATAATTTATTCAAAATGTTGGTATATAAAGTTATGGTATTTCATAGGTTATTTCTATCATATTGGATCTTCATTATAGAAGTTATTTGGATGATTTAAATATATATATATATACATATATATTCTGTGTTTTTCTATCACAATGTTCCTGTTTTGTCACTATAGGCAGATTTAAAAGAAGGTTCCTTATCTGGAGAAAGTGGTGTATATAAATCTGATCACCTTATGTATTTTTCTAAGCAAAATTTATGTCTTATTACTGAGTCCTCTATCATGCATAACAAAATCAGAAGCAGAATAGTGGCTGCCTTGCTTGAGGTAGAAAATGAATATAATTTTCTCCAAGAGAAGTTTTGGGCTGTGAGTCTGACCTAATGGTAGAGTGTTTGCCTAGCATGCATGAAGCCCTGGGTTCAATTCCTTGTACCACATGTACAGAAAAAACTGGAAGTGGTGCTGTCGCTCAAGTGGAAGAGCACGAGAAAGAGAGAGAGAGAGAGAGAGAGAGAGAGAGAGAGAGAGAGAGAGAGAGAGAGAGAGAGAGAGAGAGAGAGAGAGAGAGCTCTATTTCTTTTTTGTAATTGTCATCAAATGCTTCTTACTGTCTGAAGGCTTCTACTGTTCAATCAAATACTTTGGATTTAATTTAACTTTAATTTTATTCTCAGAAGCTCCTCTTCAAGAAAATATTTGACCTCTGAATGAGCCTCTAACTCATGTAATAAACCCAGTGATGTTCATAAGAAATGATTATTACAACTTGATTTAGAGGAAGCTTCTTTGCATTGTCTATTCATATAACATGGCATATATGATGAGCATTACAGGACAAAATCATTTCTTCATTTATAATAAAAATAATTTTGTTGAAAACATTTTCGAAACCACATAAAATGGTATCAACTTAAGCAGGCTATTCTCATTCATGAGAATTTTCCTTTTTCTAACTGTGCTGATCATATTAACTGAACTTAACTTCCTACTAAGAATATTTAGACTGACATGTCTATATATCATTTTAGTGGATACTCATCTCTATTAACATTTTATTGTTCATTTTCATCATTTTGTGTGAATTAATTTTTAAATGAAAATACTGAATTTTCATATTGAATTTTAAATCAAGTAGTCGTTTAAAAAGCAACTCAATTATTTTCATCTGTGACTACATTAAGAATGATACCGAAAGAACTTGTTTGTATTCTCTAGGTTTTCAAAACCACCATATGTACTGTAGGAAACTGTCTCAGAGATACACTGTTAGAAATGTGCATTAAATTTTCTGCTCAACCCACACAATTCTTTTATCCATATATCCTAGAACTCTTAATCATATTTATATTGCATTAGTAAGCTCTACATTGTCATGAATTATTTTTTCCTCACAATTTGTCTAATACTCCAATATCTATTTTCCCTATCAAATCTTTCACTTTTTAGTTCAAATGCTGAACATTTTACCTCAGCCTCTTTGTGCTCAAGGCTAGCATTCTACCACTTGAGACTTGGAGCCACTTCTAATTTTTGAGTGTTTAAATAAAAATAAGTCTGATAAGGACTTTTCTGTCCTGGCCAGGTTCAAACTGTGATCATCAGATCTCAGTCTCCTCAGTAGCTAGGATTACAGGTATGAATCATAAAAGAACAGCTGGAGACAAAGGTTTTGTTTTTTTTGCCAACCCTCAAACCCATGCTTTTGCTGATAGCAAGAGAATGTCGTTTTGAATTTCAAATTTTAATGAATAAAGGGAGCAAGCTGATTTCTACAAGAAACTTGAAGAAAAGAACATGGTCCTTTTTGCTTTCTGTGCCCCTTTACTTCTAAAGTCTTCTTTGGCTACCAGTCACAGAGTCTTTTCAGAATTCTATCACAGTAACAGTTGTTTCCCAAATTCTTACTATCTTTTGGATCTTATTTTTCATATCTGTAATTCCAGTTTGTGGTTTATCCAGCTCTCTTCCAGCCTTCAAACAATTTTACTGCCATTATTTTTCTTATTTTCTTGACATCTGAACTTTTTATTTGAACTCAATTTCAGAAAGTGAAAAGAAATGCGCATTTGGTCTATTGTTAAATATAGGCTATTATTTTAACAATAAACACAGATTTATCTAAAAGAATCATGTTGCTTATCAGTAAATACCAGTTTATAAAACTAATTTTGTTTGGTGTAATAATTCTAAGCATCCTTGGATGCAAGCATGACATATCACATATTCCATGTATGGTTTTTTAATGTCATGCATTCCGTTTCGCAATTTTGAAGGAAGATAGTCTTATTATGTGCTATCTGGCTACATACTGCATAGTATAATATATGTATTTCGAATGTCTAAAAATTTCTAGTGTGTAATGTCTATCAGCTTTGTCATTCATCATGAAATTAATGGGATGAAAGAGCTCAGTGCTTCATTTTGTGTCCATGTAGTGGTGATGGGAACATCTTTGATTCACTGCTGTAGTTTAATAGAATTTCAGTTGCACTCTACCTGGAGGTTTCCAAACTATTCAAATTCACTATAACTTGCTAGTTGATGATGCCAGCTACCTTTTATTACACTATTCAGAATAAAATATTGCTGCGATAGCAGCTTTATTAATACAGAACACATTACCTAAAGCTTGGGTAATTTGGGCTCAGGAGTTCTTTGTCATCTTTACAGTCTAGTGTTGCATGCACTGAAATAACACATTAAATTTGTATGTTCTTAAGCACCTGGCTTAATTGAAACCCATGGCAATGATAGCAAAATAACTGGCTTGAATAATAAATTATAGACAATCAGTGCATTGAAAAGTGTCAAAGGCATGTTTATATGAAGTCAAAGGCAGTAATAGGGCCTTTTTATTAGATTCAAAGGTTAAGGCAGAATTGAAACTTGGTGTTCAGTGCTAAACTGCAGATTGACAGAATGGGAGTCTGACTTTTCATTCTAAATTAGCATTTCTGTGCTTTAATTATGCATCGGAGAAAAGTGTGAATAAGCTGACGAGTAAGCAAAATAATAAGTTAAAGTCTGATTTTGAAGTTTTTCTAATGTCTATTTAATATCTGATTGAAAACCAAGGAGCCACAAATAAACCTTGTGTATTGGTGGGGATGGAACACAAATACTCCTAAGCATAAAGAAGCTTTTCATGATGAGCTCTATAGCTACAAGATAAAGCAAAAGCAAGTGACCAGGCCAAATTGGAATCATAGAACTGAACTGTAAATCTTTTCACTTTGTTTTATTTTATTGTAAAAGTGATATTCAGAGAGGTTACAGTTACATAAGTAAGGTAAGGAGTACATTTCTTTGTGAACAGTGTTACCCTTCCCTTGTCTTCTCCCACTTTTCCTCCTCCCTCCCCCACCCCCCACCCCCGAACAATTGCCAAGTTGTAAAGCTCATTTCCAACATAGTGTCTAGTGAGTACTGCTGTTTTACCAGATCATCCTTTGTCTCACGTTTTTGGGTGATTCCCTTTCCCTTCTCCAAATCAGATAAACTTATGTACAAGACATAGGGTATGGCAATCAGAACAGTGACCTAGGGAATAATCAAGAGGAGAAGAAAACGAAAGACAAAGGAAATCACATGAAGAGTACATGAAAAGAGGAAAGAAAGAAAGAAAAGAAAACTACCACCACTACCACCACCACAAATCCTCTTTTCAGATTGTGGAGATCATGTCAATTAGCAACATTTTTCATGGTCATAAGAATGTAGCTGGTGGGCTGTTGTGAACCTGTGCTAGCACTATCCTAGGCATATTCGAATTATTACAGATGGGAAAACCATGAGGTGCATGTTTCTTTGAGTCTGTCTTACTTTACATAATACGATTTTTCCAAGGTTTTCCATTTCTTTACAAATGGGACAATGTCATTCTTTCTGATGGAATCATAGATTTCCAGTGTGTGTGTGTGTGTGTGTGTGTGTGTGTGTGTGTGTGTGTGTGTGTCTATCACATTTTCTTGATCCATTTATCTACTGAGGAGTAGTTGAGTTGATTCCAGCTTTTCATCACCATATACACAATCCTTAGTTTGGTGAGTGGTTGAGATTTCAGTCCATAATTATTTGTCCTGACATCTTGTGTGTCTAGGTAGTATACAGCATGACAGGAGAACCTGACCGTCCAAACTACTCCATGTTGCCAACCAAAAGGAGAGAAAGCAAAAGGATTCAGTGTCCAAGTACACACTCCCAGACCTTAAGCATAGTATTCTCTTTCTGTCATTAGCTACTGAAAAAGACAGGATTTCAAGAATAGGGCCAGGAAAGTATATAATTATGTGGAATATCTATTTTTTAAAAAAGAAAGTGTAAAAAAGTTTAAAAAAATTAAGAGGGACTAACCCTGTGACACAAAGACAATTGAAAATGGATCCCTTTTGGCTATAGACCAAAATAAATAATTAATGTAATGAGATTAAAGATACTGGACAAAATTGCATCAATTAATAATGGTATTAAGAAAATAATAAGTTACTAAAATGTGAACTTTTTCAAAAGTATTCAATGAGTCAATGTACAAGAAATAAGAACAGGAAGATCCATCAATGTATAACAAAATAAAGCAAAAGTTTTGATGAAGAACAAAATATTAGTTTTAAAATACTACATCTAAAGCTGCAAATTAATTAAAAGTGGGATTTGTAATCAAGCAAATCACCTCTCATATTGTTCATTATCCGTAAGAGTCCATTAAAGTGCTCATCATCAATTCTGTGTTAGTTTTACCCAAATACATAATAGGAATTTAATCAGGAAAAGGTATTAGGAAAATTTTGCATATTGGATATTAGAAAAAAAGTAAACAAACAAAATCCAGGACTTCTTTTATAACCACCCTCATCAACAACAATCACAACATTGAAGTCCAACAAAGTGAGGCTGAGGATACCTTAAATAAAATTACACAAATACTGATGCAAACACTGATGAGGCAATGTACATAAGAAAGTGTAAGACAGGTTAATTTTAAGGTTTGGAAGTGAAAGGTATCTGTTTCAGATATGGGGGAATCTTCAATTTTTATCTTTTATGGTTTTGGATATGGCTATGCAAAAAAATCTAGCTAACAGGTAGACTATGTTTCAATTTGTGGATCTAATTTTTGTCTGTATCTGTCACCCATTATTATTATTATTACTAAGCATTCCCTCAGCCTACCAAAAGTACATCTCATGAAATTTTTTTTTGTTTAAATCTCTATGTTAGCTTGCTGGGATTTCAGTTAAAACAACATTAGGGATTTCAGTTAAAACAACATTACAAGTTTGGTAATTCAACAGACATTAATTTCCTATAGTGCCAGGAACTAAAATTCTCTGACACAGTGCCTAAACCATTGGGTTCCCTGGATAGTATCCTGGATATTCTTTTAGTAAAATCACCAATCACATTGGCATAGGGCTCTGCCTTTACAAATTTGTTTACTCTTATTTACCTCCTTAAAGACCTTTTCTCGAGTCCATTTGAGGAGCAGAAATTCTATCTGAACCTTGAGGGAATCCAATTCAGCTGGTATTGGAACTCTTGATCCTTCATACAGCTTTCCAGGTCAGAATCTTTTAAAATTGTTGTAACATAGCTCTTCATGCTTTTCACTTTGTCAAGGATTAATTAGTTATTTATGCTATCATAGACATATAGAAAGCCATACAGAGAGAAGTATAGAAATCCAGTGATTTTTCTCCATATGCTGTCATGAAAACTTGCGATTTTTTACATCATCTAGACAAGTCTCTGTGTTCCTCATGTTTTACAGCTAAAGTTCCAATAACTCCCTTATGTAAGCACTTCAATTAAGAGTAATAGTCTTCCCTTGAGTCAAATATGCACATTTTCCAAAATTTTTAGTTTCCTTTACTTATATGGGGACATGTCTCTCATTTTCCCCAAAGACAGGTGCTAAAAAAATCTTACAGCAATGTAAAATTTGTTAATTCATGTTCTTTATGAATTTCTTTCTGGATTCAATTTTTTTAGCTAACTTATTAGAATCAATGACTATCATTTTATGCAATTATAATAAAGTATGTACAAATTTAATCATAGAAGTGATAAAAAACTAAGCATAAAATTGTATTCTAATTTACAAAAGCAACTTAATAGACTAAAATAGTATATCATTTACATATATATATATATATATAAATTGTACATGCCTTTTCCCTCACACATGCATGCATTCATATATGTACATGGTTACTAAGCACATTAATATATATACAAAATTCAGTTAAATATATGTGGTAAATTATTAAGTTTTGACCCTTTTTGATGTCTTTTTTGCTATTTATATTATTTCTAGATATTTGCTTTGTGTGATATAATCATTTTAATTTCATAAATGACAGAAATTTATAATACCATACTGTGATTTTTCAATCTGTTATATTTTTCAAAGTCAGAGAGTTTTGCGAAGTAAGTCAGAAAAAAATGTAAACCTATACACATCACTGTATGTTTTCTCAAACTAACATCTATCAAATAATAGCCTAAGCAAAGCAGAAAAAGAGTCTACTGAGCAGGGAACAATATGCTCTTTGGTTATGGTTAACAATTTGTAAGTACTCTGAGTTCAAAATTAGAACTTACATCTTTCCATAATACCACTGAAAAAAATGAACAGGAAAGGATGGAAAGAGAGCCAGAATCATAAAATGAGAAGGACTCCTCCTTGATGTAGACAATTCTTGAAGTTTTACAGGTAGCAGAAAAGGTAATCGTGTTGAGCTACTTCTCACACACATTCATAGCTGTCTGGGCCATCTTTGATAAAGTTCTTACTCAGTTACTTTTTCTAGGATTTTTCTTTTTTTTTACTTCTGAAAGTTTACTTTCTTAGTATAAATCTTTCATCAAATTTGTAATTTCTAAATATAGCGCTCAAGGTCTATGGCTTCTCTTTTCATTCTATTAAGAGTACCCTGGAAAAGAATAAAGTTTGATTTTGCTAAAGTCTAATGTTTCAAGTTTTTCTTTTAGCGTTTGTGATTTTGGTATTGTACTTAAAAACTCTTGCCCAACCCAAGGTCACATAGAATTTGTACTTCCTTTTCTTGTATATGGCTTAGATTTTTACATTTTATATTTAGCTGTTTGACCCACTTTGAGTTTTTCTTTTTCTTTTTAATATGTTTTTTAAAACTTTTGAGGTGTGTCAAAGTTCATGGAATTTTACATATGGACATTCATTTATTCTAGTACTGTTTCTTGAAGGATATTCATTGTTAAGTGAACTGGTTTTGTAACTTTATCACTCAGTAACTTAATTTATGTGGCTCTACCTTTGGAATCCTAGTCTGCTTTTAATGTTATATAACTGTGGATTTTGTTGTTGTTGTTTTAGATTGTTTTTTTGATCGGTCATGGGGCTTGAACTCTGAGACTGGGTGCTGTCCCTGAGCTCTTGAAGGTTAACACCCTACCCTTGGGCTTGAGTATTGTCCCTGAGCTCTTCAGCTCAAGGCTACCACCCTACCCCTTGAGCCAAAGCCTCACTTCCCATTTTTTAGTGATTAATTGAAGATAAGAGTTTCAGGGTGGCCAGGCTGGCTTTGAACCATGATCCTCAGATCTAAGCCTCTTGGGTAGCTAGGATTATAGGCACGAGCCATCACTCCAGGCTTACATTAAGGTAAGTTTTATCTAGCTGTTTAAAAATGGTAGGCAAAAAGTCTTGATAATATATTGAACAATTTGTTAAATATCTGGTTTTTCACCCGTAATACATTGCATTGGTTATAGTAGATTTTTAAAAAATCATATTCATTCTTCCCAATCTATATTTATCTTCATCTATATTTCTGATAGGATTTATTGACATTGGAAAGAAATCTTTCTGAATATTGGTGCAATTGCAGAATTTCAGTAACTAGACATTTTATTAATTTATTTTTTGTTAATTGTGGGTCTTGAGTGCTGTCCCTGAACTTTTTGCTCAAGGCAAAAAGCTCCCCTTGCTATTTTGGGATGTTAATTGGATATAAAAATAAAAGCCCTGACAGTACTGGTGTCTCATGCTTGTAATCCTAGATACTGATGAGGCTGAGATGTGAGTTCAAAGCCAGTCCAGGCAAGAAAGTCCATAAGATTCTTATCTTCAATTAACCACCAGAAAACCAGAAGTGGTGCTGTGATTCAACATGGTAGAGCCATGGCCTTGATCTGAAGAGCTCAGGGGCAGCACCCAGACCAAGAGTTCAAGCCCCATGATCAACAACAACAACAAAAATTAAAATGAGAAAGAAAGAAAGACAGATGGACAGACAGATATCAAAAGTCGTATTTGCTCTGACTGGCTTCAAACCACAGTGTTCATATCTCAGCCTTCTGAGTGGCTAGGAGTATAGGTGTGACACATCCTCACCAGGCAAGTAACACATTTTAATAAAACAATGCTCCAATACAAATATGAAAACATCTTCACTTTTTAAAATCTTTTTTTATTTTATTCATCAAGGCTTTTTTTCCTTTTCTTTAATAAAGTTTTGTAAGGGTTTTAAAATAACAGGGTAAGAGTAGAGAGCAAAAAGATACCTATTTCCTACTTATATTGAAGGGAATGATAAAGACTCATTTTTTTATTTTTTAAAAAATCACAACCAATTGAAAGTAGGTTAATTTTTATTGAAGCAAATATAAAAATTTCCCCTGGGGTTATGAAGAGAAATGTATAGAGCTCCCACATATGCATTATCTCCTGGAAGCAATGTTTATTTAATTAATCTTATTTGCGAGTGTGTGTGTGTGTGTGTGTGTGTGTGTGCGCACGCGTGCAGTTAATCTTCCATGTAGGCTTCTAAAGTTTCTAATATAATGAAGATCCTGGACAGTTTCCTTTTTCCTCCACTCTTTTTTAATCACATCTGCTTGCACCCTTGGTTTATTCCAATCTCCCAGAAATTTACATGTTCAAACTCTGCAAAGAATATTTTATCAAATATTTTCTTTTTTCATATATTTTTCTTGTAATTAATAGAAGGATTACATTACATTTGCCAGATAGAAGGTGCATTACTTCGCAAACATTGATACCCTTTCTAAACTTGGTCCCCATTTTCCTCCCCCAACCCCGCCCCTCATCCTCTTGTTTTCCTCCCTTCTCTATCCTATTTCAATAACCAAATAAGCATTTATACAATATATCTATCAATTACTTTCTAAGGACAAATTGCTGGGAATGCTTTTCTTTGTTTTTCTAATTTTCATGTGAATGGTTTTTTGCCCTGAATTTTGTTTTTTACTTTATGTGCCAATGTTCAGTTATATTATTCTTCTACATTCTTATAGTAACAATATAGATGATTTGTTTTTATATGTTCTTAATCTCTAAACAAGACACTCTGAGTTACACTATTTCAGTATCTCACTATTTCAATATATGTTCAGTTTCATTCATTTCTGTGCAGTTGAGACTGCGTGAACTGGGTATTATATGAATATATGATTAATTTCCACATGTTTAGACACTTCTCTGTTTTCTGTTATATATTGTGGTCAAAGGAAGTATTTTGTATGCTTTCAATTATCTTAAGCTTATCAAACTTAGTTTCATAAATGAAGATATGTTCTATCTTGCTAATGGGTCAATTTAAAAATATTAGAATTTTGTTATTGTTGGGATGATCTTGTCTTAAAAATGTTAATTAGATGCTGTTGGTTGGTTAGATTGTTAAGGTTTATATTTCCTACTCAATTATTTTACATTTACTTGTGAGAGGATGTTGAATCCAATTGTAACATAAGATTTATGCATTTCACTCAGCTCTGTCAAATGTCACTATATATATATATATATATTTTGAATCTATTTTTTGTCATCTGCCTTTTTCCTATAATTCTTTCCTGCAAATTAGTCCACATAACATTTTACATTGTCCACTTTGACTTCAGTAATTTTCTTTGCTCTGAAGTATACTTTGTTGACTGTTGATCAATGTGGTAAGCCTTCATTTTTTTTTAGGATGTATCAAAATGGAACTTTTTCTTTTTCATATATTTTTATTGTAATTGATAGAAGGGTTACATTATATTCATCAGATAGAAGGTGCATTACTTCGCATACATTGATACCCTTTCTCATGTCTTGGTCCCCATTTCCCTCCCCCCACCCCCACCCCTCATCTTGTTTTCCTCCCTTCCCTATCCGACTTCAAATAACCAAATATGCATATATATGTATAATATCAGATAACCAGGTGAAATACTGTAACAATATGAGATAACCAAGGGACAACAAAAGAGATGAGTGATAACATAGTACATTAAGGACAACAATCACTCATTATATGGCTTTTTTTTCTACATCCTGGAGATACTTTCATTTAGCATCATTCTGTATGGTCTTATGTATCTAGGTTTTGTTCTATTGTGCCTTCATTATTTCTTGATTAATGTTTCTCATTTCTTAAAATCTTTCTCATTCTTATACCTATAAAGTAAACAAGTGACAAAGTCACTTAATTTGAAATGAAGTGCATTGAGAAAATAACAAATAACTGCTTAAATATTATTTCAGTTTTCTTTCATTGGTACTGTTACTCATAACATTCATAACAAAACTGAATTTTGATATGTTAGAACATCTATCTATTATTACATTATTTGATATTTGAGTCTTCTGTATTTGGATTTGTTTCTCCTCAATCACTTATAGTATCTTGGAGTTTATCTCATTGTCTAGATTGTATAATGACTGCCCTTAACATGCTAATTAGTGCTTCCTCTCACAAAATGGCATTATCAACTTCAAATATAGCATGGGAACCTCTGTTTACATTTATGTCCAACTTAGAACCCTGTTTCTATTTAAGTCACCTTTAAATAGTTATATCTTGGAAAAAAGATAGTATTCTAATTTTTATTTCAAATTTTAAATGGGATTTCAAACATTAAGGGAAATGACAATCTACTTGATATACTCATAGTTCAGCTTTTTTTTCCATTTCATTGATGTTATTTTATCTCTTCAGATGCTATTGCTTACTATTTCTTGTCTGTTTGAAGAACTCCCTCGAGCTAATCTCTGAAAGCAGGTTGGTAACAAGGAGTTTTCTTTTGTATGTGAGTGCCTTTATTCCTCTTTTAGTCTTGAAGGAAAGTTTTCCACCACTGACAGTTACATTCTTTTAGTACTTGAATATTATTGTACCACATCCTTTTTACCCTCAAGACTTTGTGATTATTGATGGGCAAATGACTGTCTTTGATCTGAGGCTCTCTTCCACAGCATTATTGTCTCTGGATTCTTTCAAGGTTTTTACTGCTTGTTCAAAAGTTTAGTTATCATGCATATGGATGTACATTTATTTTTTTCTCTCATTTAGTTTGATTCTGACTCTTGAGTCTACTTACTATAAATTTGGGTCCGGTGAAAAAAATTTTTCATTGTTCAGGAAAGCATATGAGAAATTGTTCATCATCCATGGTCATAAAGGAAATGCAAATAAAAACAACCCTAAGATACCACCTTACTCCAACAATAAAGGCCAAGATTTTGAACGCAGACAATGACAGATGCTGGCGGGATTGTGGAGAAAAAGGAACCCTACTGCGCTGCTGGTGGGATTGTAAACTAGTTCAGCCACTCTGAAAAGCAGTGCAGAGGTTTCTTAAAGAACTGAAAATTGATCCACCATACCACCTCTGGGCATCTACCTCGAACATCATAACCCAAGATGTGATAAGGACACCTTCTCAGCTATGTTCATCTCTGCACTATTCACAATAGCCAGGCAATGGAACCAATCCAGATGCCCTACTTCAGATGAATGGATACAGAAAATGTGGTATATATATACAATAAAATTCTACACAGCCAGCAGACAAGATAAAATAATGGCATTTGCAGGGAAGTGGATGAATCTAGAGCGAATCATTTTGAGTGAGACAAGTCAAGACCAATGGAATAAAAGGCACATGGTATCCTTAATATGGGGCTATTAGGACCAAACGGTACAAGAGCGAGGACTCAATATTTGCATACTCAATACTATGGACATAGTATAGGAAATATAAACATAACAACATAGACATAAAAACCTATGATTCTCAAGACATAATGTTTTATTTCATAAATTAATATGTATCTATGATATACAAACCCTTAGCCTAATTTTGATTATGTTCTAAAAACTAAGTGCCAGTGATTATATATAGAGATTCCCTTCTTGAACACTCGTTTGTTAAATGTCATTTGAAATATGATGTAAAAATCAATGTTAATAAATTCTTTAATAAAAAAAAGAATGACCACAGAATGACATGGCTTTGTGGTGTGATGTCTGAGGGGCATCAAGAGTTAAGTGACATGACCTGTTAAGCATGCTGAGATTTGTGTTGAATGCCCATTTTACTTTGTGTTGCCCCTCAGCCTCATTGAAAAGATACCCTCTGTTGATTCCATGACTCTGGGTTGAGAAAGCAATGACATTCTGCTCATCGTCAGAGAACACTCTGGAAGCAGAAACCATTTTCTCACTACCTCCTGACTCCCCATTCTGCAGCACCTGGGATCTGAGCTGCCTGCCAATGCTTGCCAGCCTTCCTAGGTGTTCATTGGCCTGCAAATGTGATCCTCCCAAAGTCCTGCAACAAGATACAGGTGCGTTATGCTCCTCCCAGTTCTTAAAGAGACACCTGAGGCAAAAGCTGTGTCCACATTCAGTGGTCACTGGACTGCTGAAATAATCCAAACAGATGAAACACCGTGAGTTCCTCCCGGAGGTTCTCCATCAAATCTATTGTAGACATTTTCTCAACGGTGACTGTCAACACAAGGCTAAGCTTCCAAAATTAATTCCTCCCTGTAGTTCTACTATTTGGAACAATAAGTAGAACAACAATAAGTTGTTGTGTTGTTATTATAAGAAACTCTTATTCTCCTCTGTGCCTGATGTCACCAGTTGACATACATGCTCCAACACAAAGCCAATTATGACTCAATGTGGAACACCCACAGATTAGATTCATCATCAGACTCAAACTTTTATTGAGCTTCTCTATCTCTCTCTCCCTCCTTTCTTTCTTTGCCTTTTCCTTTCTTCTCTCTCTTCCCTTTGTCTCCTCACTCTGCACACCACTCACAGAATATTGAGAATATTTGTTCTTATGGTTTTGAGAACTCTTTGTAGTACATGAATAATACTGCAAAACAATTAAAAAACATTTGTTTCAGGCTGGAAGATTTAGAGTGGATTATTTGGAGCAAATTGGTACAGAGATTTGAATTATAGTGACTTTTTATTATATCTAAATTGGAAATATGGTCTAAATCTTTTGTTTTTGGAAACGACTATATTAAAAACAGTTGAAAATTGCTGGAAGAAAATGGGAATATAAACTTCTAGTTATTGTCAAGTCTTTGTCTCTGATCAAGGTAGGAGACTTACCATGGTATTGTATACATGTTTTGAATTTTACTCATCTCAATAAAATGTCAATTATTCCATTGGAAAAAAATGTTTTTCATTGTTTCAACATGATTTCACTCTCACTTTTTCTCCTCTTTTTTGATTGCTAAGAAAATCAAACTGATATACTATATATAACTGGGATCCATGGGCATATGGAATTAAAAGCACCAGGAGAATGATGAGGATACACATAATTAAGTGTATCAAAATCATTTAAATTTATTGCTTACATATGCTATCTCTGAGAATCTGTAACTTGAAATCTTGTAAGCCAAACACCAGTGACTCACATCTATAATTCTAGCTATCCAGGAGCCTGAGATTTGAGTATTGTGTTTTGGAGCAAGCTTGAGTAGGAAAATCCATGCCTCTTATTGCCAATTAACTGCCGAAAGCATAGACATGAAGTTGTGACTCCAGTGGTCCAGTGATAGAGTGCTAGCCCCCGGGGCATGAGTCCAAACCATGGGACCAGCACACACACACACACACACACACACACACACACACACACACACACACATACACGCAGCAAATCATAGTTGTCCATAGGCATATAGCTCATCAACCAAAAGAAAGAAATTTGGAGGTGGTACTGGAGTTTAAGCTTTGTACTTGTTCTATGTTGCTTTAGCCATGGTTGAGAAAGTATTGTCTTTGTTGGTCTCAAATCATGATCTTTTACTAAAGCCTTACATGTGGCAAGTACTACTGGTCATGTCATCATGCTTACTTATTGCTGCCTCTGGAATTGTTGGATTTACAGAGAGTACAACAACTCCCAGCCTCAAAACTTAAAGCTTATTTTATTTGTCTTGAATTGGATACTACCAATGCTGCTTTCATTTTCCCTGTAAAGCTGCCCAGCATTGGCTAAAGATAAGCTGCTTTTTACTTTTTCACTTCAATTAAGCACATTACATGTTATTTTTATCTGGGGCATATTATCATATATTTTATTTTGCATTTCTGAACACCTTTGTTTTTTTTATGAAAGTTATATTCCACAATATTAAAGGGAGGAAAACACCTAGCCGGTCAAAAACAATTTAAGCAAAACGACATTAACATATGACTGACTGCAAAATTCTCTGCATCAACTGAAGTTGCATTTCTTTGCATTTGGTTTCCATATTTATTATTTTACCACACTTGTTCAAAACCACATGTAATAAATCTTCAAATAAAGTATGTTTACTGTATTTGTTGTGACTTTTTAAGAATCCCCAATACCTTTAGATTATGTTCAAATATATTTAAAATGTTACTTTTCCTGCTGTACATACTTGTTACATTCTATTAGTCACTCCTCAGTCCTACAGATTTATCATAGTTTACTAATTATCTTTCTTCCTCTACATTTTATATTACTGATGGAGTTTTGTTTTGTCTTTCTAATACAAGGGATTGAATTCAGGCCATTTTGTTCTATGAAGTATTCTTGCTTGTAAGTGACACTCTACCACTTAAGTTATGCTTCTTGCCCAGTGTTTTTCTGGTTAGCTACAGTAGATCACAAATGTAATTCATCAGCTCCCCACTGATTATGCTTTCAGTCATCTCTACTGTGATGACTACAGTGATATTCATATTGTTTTTATTAATCTAATGTTTTTTTCTGTTTATTTAATGGATTTCCACAACTTCCTGTTTCATTTGTGACATTTACATTTTTGAAGCTTTTTTAGAAATAAGACAATGCAAAGCTTCGGTGTGCACTATATTTTTTACAGTTTTCAATTGCAACAGGGTTTTGTTTAATTGCCTAAGGCTGTGTAAACTTGGGGAATTAATCAGGAAATTAATCAGGATTAAGAAGAATACCTCCACTCAATATATTTGAGATGGATAGGACAGAATTGCACTATATGAATCTGTTGTTTGAGTTATACAAATAGATATCTCAATGTATACTTTTAACTTTTGTAGAAATTCATACTCTGAAATGATGAGTAGAAAATAGAAACCACATGCAGAACATTAGCTGCAATTGGAAAGTTGTCTTTCACTTGTCCACCTTGTCCATATTTGGTAGTGAAGAAAACTATTGCAAATATAAAATCTGTATTTCAGTTGGAAAAAGTTAAATGAACACTGTCATAATTACACTATCAGTAGTAATGTTGAAAATGTCATCTTTCATTTTGCCATGGGGAATGAATGGCTAGAGTTTAAACATTTGAATGCTGTAAAGAACAAAAACATGAAAAGGGGTATCAATGTGTAAGAAATAATGTACCCATTATCTGATAAATGTTAACTGCCATCCCTTTATACAGGACCCTGGCCCCCGCCAACAAAAAGACTGGCAATACTGAATCAGAGGCATGCTTTATCAGAAGCACACATAAAATTTATTTTGCTTTCTTACATATAAACAGAGGTCAAGTCAGCTGATATTTTCCATAGAATTGTGTATTGTATATGTGAAGTGTCTCATTGAAGATTCTTACAGTAGCTTTGTTCTAGGCTGTTACTCCTTGACATTTCGGGGCAGGTAATTATTCCTTTCCTTACATGCACTGAAATGAAATACAGGTGGATGCCACCATGAAGGCACTGAAAAGCATTGTTTTCTTGTATAATGGATCTTAGGAAGGAGATTGTTGGATCACTAAGCAAAATAGAAACGTCAACTTAATTTACATCATATAAATATATTAAAATTAAATGAATCAAAAGTGCAAATGTACTGTTAGCACTCATGTAAAAATATCTAGCAATAGTTTTCTTGCCAAGCATTCAAATTCATTAGTTCTGCAGGAAAACAACAACAAAACAAACAAACAAACAAAAAACCAACAAGAATAGGGGAAGGCAATCACTTTCCCAGCAGGGCTTGTTTTCTGTCAAATCATTGTTATTTGCACAGAAGAATCAGAATGTAAAACACAAGTCAAGGCCATTGCTTGTATTCCTTTGTGTAGAGTAAGAAGTTGTAAGTTGTAATACCCTTCTTTAAGCCCCTCAGTCTCAGTAAGTATTGCTTGGCTTCTGTGAGTTTTACAAATGGACAGCAGTGGACTAGGCCTTCAAGGGAAATCTGACAGAAGTATTAACTAAACAAAATCTTTCTATATGGTTTCTAAGTGAGATATTGACATCCATGAAAATACTTTATTTCTAAAAAATAATTTTGTCAGGTTGACGTATAAAGGGATTACAGCTACATTTTTAAGGTAGTGCATACATTAGCTCTTGAACATTTTTACCCCTTCCCATGTTTTTCTCTCACTTTCCTTCCCCCACCCCACCCAAGCTGAAAAGTTTATTTCCGATATAATGTCATGTGGATATTGTTGTTACACTCAGTCATCCTTTTTCTTTGTCTCATCATCTTTTCCAGTTCCCTTCCCTGATTCAAATGTAAGTGTATATACAATACACCAGGTACCAAATCAGATACAGCAACAACAGAGGATAAACCCAAGGGGGAAAAAGGAAAAAGAGGAAAAAGTAAAGAAATAACTTTACATGGTACATTATTATTAATTATCGTTATTATTATTTTGTAATTTCAAAGTCAGAGCTTGAGAGTTTAAAGATACAAACTTTTGCATTTTAATGTAACATATATTTAAGAGAAACATTTCGATTTAAGTTATTCAAGAGACCCTGTTTAGAACAGAAAGAAAGCCATGTTCCCTATTCCACCTATTCAGTTTAATTCATAGAGAGCAAATTAATTTAATGGACAGGTCCCCAGTTATCTGCCTTGTCTCAGGCCCCTGCCCCTTAAAGTGCTTATTTCCCAATAGTACCACAGGCTGGAACTTGGTCTTCAACAAGGTGGAGAAGTTGTGGGGAGAGGGAGAGGTATTTCAGATCCTGAGTAATACATTTTGCCCTTTCCTCAACTGATAGTTACCTGATTGTGCTCATCAAAAAAGCATTAGGTTAAAGACAACCAACTCCACCCCTGTGTGTACATGTATCTGTGTGTGTGTGTGAGAGAGAGAGAGAGAGAGAGAGAGAGAGAGAGAGAGAGAGAGAGAGAGAGAGAGAGAGAGAGAGAGAGAGAGAGAGAGAGGGAGGGAGGGATTGAGGGAGGGAGGGAGGGAGAGAGGGAGAGAGAGAGAAAGTAATGGGGCTTAAGGGCTTGGGCACTACTTCTTAGCCTTTTCAGTCAAAGCTTGTGTTTTACCACTTGAGCCCCAGCTCCACTTCTGACATTTTGCTACTTAATATTATACAAGAGTCTCATGGCTTTTCCCTTATGAGCTGGCTTCAAACCATGGTCCTTAAATCTCAGCCTCCTGAATAGCTAAGAATGCAGTCATGTGCCACAGGTACCCTGCTGACATTCTACTCTTTTATAACATTACATTTTAACATATTAGCATTTAAAGCTAATGTAACATGTAATATGTGGGGCCGGGAGTTTGGCCTAATGGTAGAGTGCTTGCCTAGCATGCACGAAGACCCGGGTTCGATTCCTCGGTACCACATACATAGAAAAAAGCCAGAAATGGTGCCGAGGCTCAAGTGGTAGAGCTCTAACGTTGAGAAAGTCCAAGGACAGTGCTCAGGCCCTGAGCTCAAGCCCATGACTGGCAAAAAAACAAAACAAAATGTAATATGTATGGCTTCAGCCATTATATCCCCAATATAAACTAAAAGAGATATAAAATAAAATTAATTTCATTGAGTAGATAATTTTCAATCTCATCACTCAAGGACAACAAAATGAAAAGGTAAACTATAGGCATGCATATAAAGATGTCCGTAAGTCACACAGAACTACCACAGGTCTTTAATATCAAATATTACCCTCCACATTTGCTTATGAGTTACAGGATCTGTAGCGCTTAAACAAAAATGAAACACCATACTCAGAATTACTCAGCAAGGAAAATTTTACTATTGCAGGATGATATACAACGACAAGTGAGATTAGTAAGCATGCCCAGCAGGCACTTCACTGCAGATCTATGCCCAGCTCATGGCAGCTCTCATATTGATTGGGAATGCATGGCATGAGAACTAGGGCTTAGTGTTATGTGGCTAGCTAGAACGAAATGGAATCAAGTGGTGACCTGATCAACTACCCAGGGGCAGAGAAAAACACCTCTTTGTAGAGAATAACAACCTAGTAGACACGCAACTTTTTGTTTCAACAGGATTTTATGAGGTTGACAGAAGGAGTATATAGACCTAACCTTAGGTTGCATAATTATTTAAGAAATAGCATTCATATGCCACAAACTAGATATTAATTCTTATGCTCAGGAACTGTAGTCAAGAACATCAAGCATATTCTGAAATTTTATTAAAATTTTTTTTAGTAAAAGTGCCAACACATTTTTGTCAAATGTTGCCAAGAGGAGATTTTGAACATCTACCTGACCTAAAGATTCTAGTCCTGTACTTTCACTGGTCTAGCTACCAGTACCCAAAACAAAATGATCTCATAACCCTACAAGCCTGCCTGAAAAGCCTGAAGACGTGATTGAAGCTCTGTAAGTGAAATGAATTTTCCTACTACCTTTTCCAAAATTATTTGCTTAATAACAATGTACAGTTCTGCACTGAATCTTAATCATTACTGTTTTCTCCCATGTATTGACATAATGTCAGCTTTCAAAAATAGACTCCTAAATGATTTGTAATATTATTGTTATCATTTTCCAGACCTTCACATCCAGACTATCAAACTTTTTAGTGAGCATAGATTATTTGTTAAATAAATTAATCATAATTTTTGACATCTTTAACTTTTGTTTCTATTCTACCACATTATTTCCATTTGCTCTTGCAATAATTATTAGTTTATTAGCAATATGCATTTCATATAATAAATGCATGTATTTTTATTCTTCAATTGAAGAATGTAATTGCATTTTTCTATACTAACTACACTAAGAAAAGCTTTTTTAGAAAAGTAAAAGTAACTCATAGCCTTTTCTAAAATTGTAAAATAGTAAAATTTATTTGCTTGTCCAAATACAGGAAGGAAGGAATTTAATTCACATTAACATAATTGCCTTTTATTATGTATTAATGGCTTAAAATCCTAACATATATAATAGGTGGCATTTGTGCTGAAAAGAATACATCTTTCAATATTACTCTGAGATTAAAAATGTTAATGAATAAGAAATAGCTGAGTAGAGAAATGTGTAGTACTAGATTGAGCTTTATTTGAATCGCATTTCAGCTAAAAGCCCCCAAATGTCATAAATTATAATTTTCATAATGGAAAAGCTGATTGAAAGTAGTGTAATTCTTTATAAGTAATTTTTCCACTCTGTTCTTTACTATCAATTTGCTAATCTCTTAAAAAATAAATCAGGCAGGCCCAGAGATAAGGTACATCTAGTACCCTGAACTAAACAAAATTTCAGCAAAGAGAGTAACTAAACTTCCCCTAGAAATTTAGGTATTGCATTGCAATCATTTAGAGTTCAGGCTCAGTGTTTTAGACAGTGAATATCTCTGAAGCTTGTTTGGAATAATTGTAACAAAAGGGAAAGAACACTCTGAGATACACAGATTCTATTTTAAATCCTGAGTTTTGCCCTTTATGAAGCCTACTGCATATCTTTAGGGAGAAATGTAACCCTTGGAAATTTAGTTTTGTCACTGGAGAGAGAGAAGGAAAAAGAGCAAGAGAAGAAATAGAGCATGGAAGAGATTTCCATTGCAAGAAAATTATAAAATCATTAAGTTATACTGTAACTAAAATTTTAAATATTAATATGTGATGAATTGCCTCTGATCCTTTTTTGCTTCTTTGTGTTTTTTTCTGTAGTATGCAGGTTTGATTCATGGACTCTCAGATGCTTTCTTGAAGCTTTAGGAGTTGAGCCTGGTTTTGTGCTGGTTATTTTGAAGATTGAATCACAATTTTTTATCTCTCCTGCTGGTTTTGGACCATTCTCAGGATCTCAACATTATGAGAAACTCCCACTATGAGCAGGATGGTCACTGTCTGATTTTGTCTTAACATATTTAAGAATCAACAAATTTAATGGCAACAAACTGTAGCCTAAGGTAACCTTATTTAATTGGATTAATCAGACTCTTTCAATACTATCCTTGTGAGATTAGTTTAGCCTGTCTTACTATCACAGATACTTATGTATCACATACTACTTTCAACCTTCTAAATGCCAAAGTATAACTGATCTGATAGTAAAAACTTCTGAGCTCTAACATGGGAAATTTTATCAAGGGTCCATGCTAATCGCCTAGCATGTAAGAATTAAAGGTACATCCATGATCTAGCCTTGTTGACAACCATTACTATAATCTTCTAGTTTTAGGATCAGAGACAATGAATGCACTGGAACTCATTGGAATTCAATGGAATTATGTGGACTGTGATTTGTTGAGTCTTCTGGACTCAAATGTTTTAAATTATTATATAGAATTGTGAATCAGAAGTAACAAGTGTGAGAAAATATGGATTATTCTAGAAAATTTATTAATGTTCCACATCAATAGAATTTGCATTTAATTTGTAAAATGAAACAGAACCACAACAATTTTAAACAAGTTATAATTTAAAATTCCACGTATTTATTGGTTCAAAATATATAGTATTTTGTGTAACAGCTCTTGAAAACTTTCTAAAGAGAAAATAAAAGCATAATCACTGAGATTATAATTTCTACTCTGCATTTTAACTGAATCATATTGGACATGAAAAAGCTTGGTTTATGTAATTGTCTAGTAGCAGAGGTACTATACAAGAGAAAAAATTTTCAAGAATTTTCCTGGGTTGACATGAAGTACATGTAGTACATCAGGATACTAGTGATTACTAATTTTCTTATTTGTATTTTACTTATAAGTCTATATTTATTTTTATATATGAAGCATATACCGAATACCTAGTCATAATGAAAGGAAATGCCATATAGAAATCTAGCAACCACAACAACAAATGTTGTTTATATCTGTGTGAACTACTGACTGCCAATTCAATAAGGACCACAGGGTAAATATTCATCTAGGGGTGGGGATAGGGAAAGTGGGAAAAAGAAGGGAGGGGTAAAAATTTTTGACAAGGATTGTACACATTACCTTACTTACGTAACTGTGACTCCTCGGTATATCACCTTTGCTATAAAATTAAATTAAAAAATATTCATAACTGAAGTTCCTATTTCTACATTTTGCTTTTCTAAAAACTTTTTTTTCAAGCAACTAACTATGATCTCCACAGGACATGGATTTCAGATGATGTGTAGTCTTAAGCAAGCACTAAAACTCAGAGCATTTCCTTGTTATTAGCTTACCCTGGGGGCAGGGAGAGGGGTATACTACAAGACTTAGTTTTTGTCCACTGCATAGATCACATTACATATTCACTTCATTGATGCTTGCATTCCTCTCTTAAGTTTTTGGTGAACTCCCTTCCCTTGATGATGGTATCATCAAAGACAAGAACTGAAAGCAAATGTAGTAGTGCCAAATAAACTTTAAAAAGAAAAAAGGAGGCCCTCCATGACACATATTTAGACTTGAATCTAAACTTTCTAAAACCTGATTTGATAGGATGACTTTTAATGTATATATTTGGATATGAGATTCTTGTTGTTATAAGTTGTTCTTTAGGAAAATTTATTTTTAAAGAATGCAATCGCTTGACGCTTGTGTATTTTTTTAGTCCTTCTTTGGCAATTGGCTTTCAGAAACAATCTTTTATGGAAATATTCAAATGTCAGATTCTTCTTATAGAAATTGTCATGTCTACCACAATAATAAAATGTGTGAAATTAAGTGACAGTTGGAAAAATAGAACAAAATCTAGAGACGTAAGGCCAAATAGTATGACACTAAATGTATGGACCTCCAGGATAAGGAAACAAAAGCCATATAATGAGTGATTGTTGTCCTTAATGTACTATGTTATATTTCATCTCTTTTGCCATCCTTTGGTTATATCATATTGTTAAAATATTTCACCTTGTTATCTGATATATTTTATATGTGCTTAGTTGGTTATTTGAAATTGGATAGGGAAGGAGGGAAATCAATATGAGCGGGGCGGGGGGGGGGGTGGGTGAGAGGGAAATGGAGACCCTATCATGAGAAATGTTACCAATGTTTGTGAAGTTATGCACCTTCTATCTGGTGAATATAATGTAACCCTTCTATTAATCACAATAAAAATATATAATAAAAATGGAAATTGCTTCAAGGCTAAAAGAAAAAAAAGAAAGAATAAGAGAAAAGAGAATATATTCCTATAACTCACAACTAAATCTAACCTTTGCAAATACAGAAACATGCATGCATACACATACATACACACATATTATCTGGGTATAATCTCATCTCATTAGGTAATAAAAAGAGCAACTTCAGAACAAGGAACCACTAAATATGTCACTGACCATGATGCTTGTCCTGGATTTGGCTTTATTTTTATATTTCCCCAATCAGTCTCTGTTTGAGAAGAAATAAAAAGATTCAATAAAATAATAAAATTTCTGAGGGACGGAGTATAATTAGAAGACGATGACCTTGAGGTTCATATGACTTTTAAAACTGCCAGTGGGCAAGTCATTGCAGACATGAATGTCAATTAAAGGTTGATGTTTATGAGAATACTCTAAAAAACAATGTACAAAGAGAAACTTTGCTTCCTGATCCTGAATAGCAAATCTCAGGCCTGAAAGTCAATCTTTTTTTCTGGAGGCTGAGCAAAAACACAATAGATATTTTAGCAATTATTATATTAACTTATTAAGGAAATTAGTTTGAAACATACATTTGGAGAAAAATCCTTCATTTTCAGAATGAAAAGTGCATATTCACAAAAGTAAATTTATATCACATTTTATCTGCTCTGATATTTTGCTACTTGCCTAGAATCTGGATCTTCCTAAATATTGTATCAACATTAAAACATTGTATTTTTGCTGTGTTGGTATTTTTGAAAACTTAAAATAGTTATTCCTGTATCACACAGTAATACTATCTAGAATATAATCAGTTCATCTCACATTATTGCTATCACATTTATAATGTATAGAATGATGCTGAAAGTGTTTCTCACCTCAGATTTAAACTTCTAATTCCAAAATGAGCATTGAACAACAATTTCTATAGAAACTGAAACCCCCAGACATCCAATAATTACATCAGAATCTCTGAAACCTATAAAATGCAAAGCATGGACTGGAGTATGGGTTATTGGACATGAGTCAGATGCTTCATAGTGGTTTTCAATAAATGTATCCCTGGAATATGGTAGTTTTAATACATGCATGTGGCTCATTAAAAAGTAAGAAATAGTTCTGTGGTGGGCTTCGATCAGAATTTGCTTATCAAAGTGATATGCTAGTGTGGAAATGTGGAATTTCAGAAAAAAACAAGACCTACTTTGGGAGACAGAATACTTGACTTTCAGTGTAACAAGCAATTGCCTATTGAGCAATGACAATATTACCTACTTTCACAGATTTAAAACTAATGAACGTAATGAATGAGAGAGTGCTTGAAAAGCAAAGATTTTGGGAAAGAAACCTTTTAACACAATTCTTTCAGAAACCATGAATTTTCATTGATGAATTTTGAAAATAAATTTCTTTACATCACACCCATTATTTCAACTTAAAGTGCAAGGATTACAGTAAGCAGTGTTAAGGTTAAAGAAAAGATCATACAATAACTATTTGTAAAGTTTACAGTATCATATACTATGAAATCAGTTCTAGAAGTGATAGATGGGCTAGTGATTATAAGAAAAGTTGTAGTTATAGGAAATTTGGAACTTTGTCCTCTCACAAATAGAACACACACACACACACACACACACACACACACACGTGCGTGCACATGGAATAATCACACATATATACAAATATGTAGAATAAAAAACTTTAATAAAAATTTCATTATACAATAATATCTAGAGAATAGTGAAGAAATCATAAATATAGCTCAATAGATTGGTTATTGAAAAATGCAGTTAGTTAGAAGTAGCAAGGGTTAAATTTGAATTGGACCGCTAAGAGGGAAGTCTCAGTAATCAACTTTCAGACCCATTGCTTTTTCAAGTGTTATATTCTTTGAAAAGAAGAGAACCACAGAAAACTCTAGACTATTCACAAAGTTTAGTTGCTTTTGTAAATGCCATCTGCTTCATCTGTTCAGAAAAAAATGACTTTCATTATATTTCAAATCCAAAATCTCTTTTCTTTGTGACATTTTTCCCTCTTAGCCTGTGAAAGAATCCACACCAATTTTATGGTGCCCCCTTCTCTCTTATAGAATTCTTCACTTTGCTCTGTGGAAAGTAGCACAAGAATTACTGGTCAATTGACAATTCATTCAATTTTATAAGGCACATTTCATTTCATCCTGTAGGATTTCAGAGGGTTTTCTAGGAGGGGAAAAAAATCCTACTTCTATTCACAATCAGCATGGCTTTGTTTGAGTAAAAATGATCTACTTCATGAATTGTCTTCCTTGAAAGGTAATGAGTGGTGACAGCAATGTGTAGGAATGTCAAGTAGACAGAAAATTTGCACATCTTTTAGCAAAAAAAAAATTTTTTTGCAAAAAAAATTTAAGTGCTGCCCTCTCACCTCATAATGCATTTATTTATTACATGGATAATTATAAATAATATGGAAGGAGTAGAGATATCAATGTCTCTATACTACCACACAGATATTTGTGATATTTTAGAAACATCTTGGAACTTCCACCTGAAGAATAATGCACACTGAAAACAAATATCAAATGATTATTAAGTAACACTGTTCTTTCAAACATTAGCAAATGAGTTGTGGGATGCAGCTCTTCTTTTGCTTTAGCTTCATGATGAAAGGTTTGTGGGATGAATGAAGCCTTGGTTTCTTTGAGAGCCTAAATGATCTTGAGCCTTTTTGGCTGCACTTGATATGGAATATTCATGGTAGCATCCTAGAAGGGTAGCTCAAGGTAGCATAGCCAGGCATTTTGTGATAACAGAAAACTTAACAATTACTCCAACCATTGATTTTCAATAAACCTTACTTTATACTAAACCATCTTTTTCTTCTTGCAAAATATTACTTTATCATTTAAACTTAGTTCTTGAAACAACTTCAGCTAATGATATCATTTAGAAGAAATGTTCATAATTAAAATGTTTATCTTCAAGGACACGTTGGTCAGTTTTTTTTTTCCTGCTGTTTTAAGTATATTTTCCTCACAAGTGGCTTTTGTGTTGTTGTTGTTACAGTGTTAAAAAATGAACTCCAGGGCTTCATACATCTAGGAAAATTTCTACAATGGAGTAATAACCAACTTTATTTCCTGAGATTTGGGTATCTGTGTTGAATAATATTGACCATGTACAGTAAAAACAGATAAACAAATACTTTATACAACTCACTTGTATTTGGTACAACTATATGATGTCTTAAGAATTCTGAAAACAGACACAATTCAGAGTTACATTCGAATGTATTATTCTATTTTCAGTTTATTCTGCTAGAGGTTCTTGTGGGTTTGTACATGGCACTTATAGTCACCCATAATTCTTCCCAATATCAGGAAGAACCTGCTCCACCCATCATCCACTAGTTCCTTTCTTACTCATCTTAAATTCACTTAATTATGTCATCTTCCATTCTAAGCCTGTGTTCTAAACAAGCAGATTTGAGAATTATGAGTAGACTGAGAAATCACATGTGGATATATAGAAATGTTAAATAGTTAATATATTGACTTATCTTCTACACAGAGCATCAGAGGCATAGATCACTTGTAGACATTTTAGATAGGAAAATAAGAGAAGAATATTTCTAAGCCAGGCCTGGTGGCTCACGCCTGTAATACTAGCTACTCAGGAGGCTGAGATCTGAGGATCAAGGTTCAAAACCAGTTTGAGCACTAAAGTCCATGAGACACTTATCTCCAGTTAATCACTAGAAAACAGGAAGTGGTACTGTGGCTCAAGAGGTAGGGAGGTCTCCTTGATGTGAAGAGCTCAGGGACAACGCCCAGACTCAGAGTTCAAGCCTAATGATGGGCAAAAAAAGAAAGGAAGGAATGAAGGAAGGAAGGAAAGAAGATACAATATTTTTATTTGAAATCAGTCTTATTTCAAAGTGTTGATTTATACTTTAAATATGCTTAGCTTTACAAGAGAGATGAGACTTATATTTACTTTTTCTTGTCATTTTTTTCATTAAATAAAGTAAAAACATCCACTAATTATTTCCATTTGAGTGTACATGCAGTGGTTTGTGGATTTTTCTAAGACTTCCAATTGTGTCTACAACTTTAATATACACACTTTATTTTAAAGAAATCATGATTTCATTTATATGTAAAATAGAGCAACTTTCTCCTGTCTGCCAATCACTGGTTTTTCCACTCAGGCAACTCTGTATTTATTCTATAAGAAAATATCTATTCATGTGAAAATAAAATCTTGTTCTTCCAATTTTCATTTAATTTGCATTGGTATCTTACCAATGGTTACTCTCAAATCAACTTTTTTTCCTCACTAAAAATGTAATTTTTCTTCATGCTGCTGGAGTTGTAAGTAATATTAGAAGCATGACGTTCACAGAGCAAGAAGGTGAGAAATAATATTTCTTTTTGTCTATAAACTTAAGTTCAGAAGTGAAAATATGTATCAATAGAGAGAAGTTATAAGGCTTGATATGAAAGAAGCAATGTTGGGAAGGGAATATTTCCACACTTCTACATGCATTACAGTAGAAGCTAAGGATTACCTGGAGCCTGAAATGCTAATCTAGGCTCAGAATTCTTGAAGTGTTTCTCATTTCTAATTCACTGGGAGAGAACAAGCAATATGATATTAAATTTCATGCTGACAGTCCTAATATACAATACTCCATCAAAATTGTGTTAGTAGCTCCACACTGCAAAGGGAAAGCCGACATATTTCTGCACTAATAACAAACGATTTAAGGGAGTAATATAGCAAATCAAATTTTATTATCATCTGTTTTTATTTAAGATCAAATACAGGTCTCTTCCCTAGTGGGAGATTATTGTTACAAGACAGAACAAGTGAAATTAGTTCTGCTTCCTAATTGTGCTTCTGCTCACATTCATGTTTTATTTATGTAAGATTTATAAACATGAAGTTCTATTAACTTTGAATAGGTTAGCTCTATAAGTTTTTATTCCCGGCAAGAATAAAAAGGATTCTGAGGGAGGAAACCAGAAAAGCAAGAGTAGGGAAGTGAAACCGTTGGAGAGGGAGTGAATGGAGAAAGAAGGAGAAAAGAAGAAAAAGGGTCTACATGATAAACTGGAAGCTTTGGAACTTGAAATATATAAATAAATTCACTTAATTCACTCTTAGATCTTATATACCACTAATACTTGCTAACTGTAACAGCATGAAAATATTTGTAAAAGTATTTTCCCTTTCAAAGCTGTTCCTTTCGCCCAGTGAGTCAAACTCAAACCATTGAAAACTAGTAGTCAATTTAGGCTAAATTGTGGTGATGGTGGTGGTGAGGATATCACATTAAAGTAAGTTTTTTGTTGTTGTTGTTTATTTTTATGGAGCTTGAATTCTGGATTTGGGTACTGTCCCTGAGGTCTCCAACTCAAGGCCACCGCCCTAACCCTTGAGCCATAGTACCACTTCCTGTTTTGTAGCGGTTAATTGGCGATAAGAGTCTCATGCACTTTAGTGCCCAGATTACATTAAAGTAAGTTTTATCTAGCTGTTTAAAATGGTAGACAAAAAGTTTTGAAGATGTATTGAACAACTTGTTAAGTTAGTAAATTGCTTCACTTTTACATGAACTTGAAAATCTATTTTCCTTCTAACATTACTCTTTAAAGTTTTAAAGTAGCAGCCTATATATAGCATTTGTTTGTTAGGTTTGTTCTTTAAAATAAATAGCATTCTATCCAGTAATTATAATTATATCCATTTGTATCCATTAAACATTCAATCTCTCCTTTCCCCTCTCACTGCTCTTGGCAATTATTATAATTTTATTATGAATTGGTACTGTATGGATATAGATAAGTGGAGAACAAACCCTCTATATCCTTTGTGGCTACCTGTTTCACACAAAGTACCATATTTACGGCTGATTCATATTGAAGCATAGGGAAAAATTATTTCTTTTCCATTGTATGTACTTAGCTATAACATTTTGCTTATCTATTTATCTCTTGACAGACTGAAGATTTTCTCGTACCTTTTGATTTCCAATTATTCTATGTCCTAAAGTGTAAAAATACTTCTTTGAGATCTTTCTTCAATTGCTGGATAATTCCATATGTTTATTTCATGAGGCTGCAATAGAGCTTTCTATTGTATTGTTTGAGATATTTTACTGAAGAAGGCTTCAGACTAGTCTCTATCCTTCTATCCTTAATATCTAATAATTATTCTAATGAATATAAAAAAGTTTAGGATTGCATATTGGTACAGAACTATTATGATTCTCTTTGTTATAAATCATTTTTGGCTGTGTATTGAGAAAATTATATTTAATAAAGCATTGACTAAGATATGAAAGAAACAAAACAGGTTGTTTGCTTTATTGCTACTAGAAAGGAGCTATTATATTCTCTGAATATGAACCTTTCAGGAGAAATAAAATTTCCAAATACTTTATTTAAATCTGTGGGATTTTTTTCACTCTATCAATAGTGTTCTGTTATGTGCAAAAATTTAATCTAGTTAAATTGATTTTCTTTTGTAACTTGGGATTTTCATAATATAGTCAAGGAATCACTGTAAAATTAGATGTTCTGAAACTTTTTCCTGTGTTCATTTCTCTAATAGTTTTTGACTTTGTATCTTTGATACATCTTGAAGTAGTTTTTATATTGGTTTAGGGTAAGGGTTTTACTTCAGATATTCAAATGTGGATAGCCAGTTATTTTGTTACAATTTGTTTAAAAAAAGTAG